>NC_058375.1:78204621-78507651 GCF_018350175.1 Felis catus | reverse complement strand
TCCTCCTCTCTCTCCCTCTCCCTCCCTCTTTCTGCCCCTCCTCTGCTTATGCTCTCTCTTCTCTCTCAAAAATAAATAAATAAACTTAAAAAAAAAAAAAGAGTTGGACACTTAACTGACTCAGCCACCCATTCACCCCAGCCTTTGGATGTTTTTGTTTTGTTTTATTTATTTATTTATTTTGAGAGAGTACAAGTAGGGGAAGATCAGAGAGAGAGAGAGAGAGAGAGGGAAAGGAGAGAATCCCAAGCAGGCTCCACAGTGACAGCACGGAGCCTGATGTGGGGCTGGAACTCATGAAGGGTGAGGTCATGACCTGAGCTGAAACCAAGAGTCCCATACTTAACCGACTGAGCCACCCGTGTGCCTGCCTTTGGATGGTTTTAAGCAAAGAGTGATGTGATCTGATTTGCCCTGCCTGCTGTATGGTGAATTGATTGTAGGAGAGCAAGAATAGAAACAGGAAAATGGAGGCTGTTAAAATAGTCTAGGTAAGAGCAAAGGTAGCTTAGAAGCATGGGAGAAATAGAATTGTTAGCAACATGAATATATTAGAGATATATTTTAGAGATTGAGAATTTGCTGATGGGTTATAGGAGGGACATAAGGTAAAATAGTGACTCCAGAGATTTTTGGCTTGCCAATTGGATGATTGGTGCCATTTACTTAGGTTGGGCAGGGTAGAAGATCAAGAACTCTGTTTTGTTTATATTAAGGTTGAGATTCCTGTTAAACATGAACATGAAAATAGTGAAGTGGGCTATGGATATGTGAATATGAGGTTCTAAAAAGAGGTTAGGGCTAAAAATAGGTAGTCATTGGAATGTTAATATTATTCATAGACAAAGAGAAGGGGGTCCAGGAGCAAGTTCATGGCACTCTTGACCTTTAAGACCAAGAGAGCCAGCAAAGGAGATCAAAATTACTGGTCACTTGGGAGGGAAACTGGCAGCTGTGGATATAGAAGCCCCAGAAAGGAGACTTTTAAGAAGGGAACATTTCAACATAGTTATTTTAATTAGATTTTAAACTTCCCTGGTCCTCTTGAAGAATGAATTTATTAAGAAAGATTTCTTCAGCATTTTTTTTGTCATTTATCAGAGAATGATGGATGATTTATGAAAGAAGTTGACAGGAGGAATTGTCTGTCACTAAACAATTACTGAGCGCCCACCCCCCACCCCCTGCCACTTCCTGAAGAACTTAGAGAAATGTAAGCTATTTTAGGACAAACCTGGCCAAAAAATAAAACACGATTATAGGATGCTGTAAATAATATACAACCCACGTAGGTGAAACCAACTTTCATTTTAAGGATAGCCTTTGTGCTGGTTCCCAGTACACAGAAGGTCTTCTGCCATCTTCCTGTCTTCTTTGCTGAGGAGGCTGTATAAGTTATCGTATGTTACAAGAATCTTCTTTTGTTTCTACTAGCCAAGTACAAAATTAGAAGTTTGAGTTAACAAATGGAAATCTAAACAAAGCCCATTCTGAAGTTTGGCTTAGAAAATGTTTTTACATAGAGGCCCCTGGATGCCTCAGTTGCTTAAGCATCTGATTCTTGATTTCAGGGTCATGATTTGAGCCCCACATTGAGCTCCGCACTGGGCGTGGAGCCTGCTTAAGATTCTCTCTCTCCCTCTCCCTCTCCCTCTCCCTCTCCCTCTCCCTCTCCCTCTCCCTCTCCCTCTCCCTCTCCCTCTCCCTCTCCCTCTCCCTCTCCCTCTCCCTCTCCCTCTCCCTCTCCCTCTCCCTCTCCCTCTCCCTCTCCCTCTCCCTCTCCCTCTGCCCCTACCCTTGCACGTGTGCTCTCCTGCACACTGTCTCTCTCTCTCTCTTTCTCTCTAAGAAAAAAATGTTTATATGTGAGTACTCCTTTTTAAATTTTAATAACTGTTGATATATGCTTGAGCTATAGATTTAGTTAAATATCTACCAAAAAGCATTTTTAATGTCCTGACCATTATTATGTTTAATATTTATACTCATTTGTTATTAACTAGAATTTTTTCCAGTGAGGAGCTTTCAGAATCAAATGACAGACTGCCCTTTTGTAACTGTTTGAATCTTTTTTCCTTGCTCTGTATTCTTCAGTTTAAAAGTCATTTAGTGTATGTGCAAAGCAAGCACCAATTTAAAAGTAGTTAATAAAATCACCTGGACTTGACTTTTTTTTAAAGACTCTTGGAGACTCATTCAACATTGATCTTCATCTAGGCTTTAAAACAAGAATATTAAAGGTAGAAAAGAGGTTAGTAATTTGGCTCTGTAGTTACTGGCAGCTGTTTTTTTCCTCTTTATTTCAAACTGAAATATCGTTTTTGTTTTTTTTAACCATGTGCTTATTCTGTATTGACTGTTTCTACCAGTCTTATTGCCTTTTAAATCTTGCAAAACTCAATATTTTACCTAGTTTACAGAGGATAACCTAAAATAGAGTTGACATTTTTACAAATTGCTGTGATAGCACAGTGTACTGGTAGAGGCAGAAATAAGGAACAAAAACAATGTTTTTTTTGTATTGATGTCTGTTGACATCTTTTGTATTGATGTCTGTTGAATCTTAATTTTAAAATTATTGTTTAAGAAAAATTTCAGTACATGGAGTTATAAGCTTTTATGTATGTTGTTACAGTAAAAAGTGCCATGTTTCTGATGTGGCAACTTCTTAATAAAAGAACATATTCCCTTAAATTTGTTCTTTCTCTGGTTAGAGCAATGTAAAGTATCATGCAGGAGCTCACACAAGCCTCACTGTAGGTGAATTGTTTTTCTTTGCTGCCAAAAGATCTCATGTAGATGCAAGATCGTATTTGTGCTCTTATGAAAATTGCTTTAATACTCTTGAATTAAATGTTTAGCACTGTTTTTAAATCTTACAGTCCCCATTTATAGATAAAAAAATTCATTCTTAATGACTTCTTTACATTAATGTTATTACTCCTATTCCTCTTATATGTTCCATTAAATCTTGGGTAATTAGTTTATGTTATTTGAAGTCATAAGATAAAAAAATTATACAATACTTTATGTCTGCAATAATATCACTGAGTGGAAGACTTAAAGCTGAGATTTCTGACTGATAGTATTTTTAAGCCAGGCATGTTCTTAAAGTTTATCTAATTTTTCACTTGATAAATGAGGAAGCTGGGGCATAAGAGTTAAGGGACTTACCCAAAGTTACACAGCTAGTAATGGAAGAGACGGAACTACTGCCCAGGCATTCTGACTTCTGTTCTGCTACATCCCACTGCCCTACCACAATCCTCCCGACCCATTTACTTGTCACATGTCAAATATAGTAGGAGTTCCATAAGTGTTTAATTAAATTAAAATTAATTACTTCTCACAGATGGGAACCTACTGTCTAGTTAGTAGGACTCTACTGTCACCTAGTATTTTCTTCCAGCATCAGATTCTGGACTTCTCTTCCATCTGAAACTGGGGAATTGGTCTGACTTAACCCTTCTATTTTGCTTCAGTTTCCAGTGGGTGCTACTAAAATCTTAGCTTTTAAATATTAGATGATTTTCTGAAAATAGAAGCAACTGAGATTTTATAGCCAAATTTGACATTCCCAGAAATAGAGAAATAGATAAAAATAGTTAACCTAATTTCATATGTGCCTATCACTTATGAAATACAAGCTTACCCATGGACATATATTAGCTCAGCTATTCAATACATCCTTTTGCAAGAGTTTGTTTAACTTGTGACCAAACTTCCAGCAATTGTTTCTGCATTAAATTTTTAAAATCTCCAAGGCTATATATCTTTCCATTCATTCTTTGCCTCCAAAAAGAATATGTAACACATAGAAAATCTATAATAATCCCATATAGGACACCTTACTTTTGATTCAAGACTTTTAGACCATTTTCCAGTTTTGTGCTCTATTCATAGGATAGTATTCTACCCAATTACATGCCTCTGTGTATCCTGTTCCTACTATAGGTAAAACAAGATGTTTAAATTTGCTAATGAAAATATGTATTTCTGATTATGATAATTTCATTAAAGAATGGGAGTTGAATCATGAGAACATGACAAAAAAGATAGGTTTGGTAGAAGAGAGTAATAAAGAGAGATAATGAAATCACTTAAAAAAGGAAAATTAAAAACAAAAAACAGGGTGAGAAAAGGAGTTAGACCCAAGTGAGGATGAGATACCCAGAAAAGAAGACCCTTAGAAGTATCAACTAATGTAGGATACGACTCAAAAAGAGTTAAGAGATTTCTAGGATGACATCTGGTGAGCAGTCAATGTAGAGAATATAGACTCAGTCCGAAATGAGGGATTTGAATCCAGTACTCAGAGTTAAAGAATCAAGTAAATAACCTCAAGAGATAATGTCTCGCTGGCCAAGGGACAGAACCAGTTGGAATTGTAAAGTCAGACTTGGATATGAAGCTGTGTCAGATGGGATATTTTTCTGATATTGTGCCAGATGCTATGCAAAGTACAGTGTAGTCTTATTCTCAAGGAATTTACAATCTAATGGGAGAAAGTGGAAAGTTAATTTAACAAAGACTGTATGGTTGGTACAAACAGTGAGTACTAAATAGTTCAGAAATGGGAGATAACATAGCACATAATTTTGTTTGTTTTAATTAATGGTTGTTGTACTATCCTTGATGCTTACCGGCAAGCCAAACTGCAAGTTCCTTGCAGAGATTGTGTCTTATTCAGCCTTATATTTCTTAGAGCCTTTGAAGAATCCTAACACTGTACTATGAACTCATGGATTCAGTCAATTCTCTTGGTGTTCAAGTTGTCCTGAATTTGACGAGTGGAAACTCTTTCAAGTATCTTTTTTTTTTTTTTTTAATAACCAGTATCTTTTTTTTCTACAACTCCATTAGACTTTGAACAATTCTGTGTTTTCTGGCACTAAGTGGCAAGTTTTTACATAGTACTTTACATTAATTAAGAACAGCTAGATTTTCAAATGCATAATAGTGAGACAATGCCTATTAGTAGTAATCTGTAAATTGCTTAATTAATGGTTCCAACAGTTAAATTGGAAATGTAAGTCATGAGAAACCACTTGAGGGAAACTGGATGTTAAATACATACCAGTTGGGTTATAAGAAGTAAAAGCAGATGAAAATAAGCATGTTTAAAGAATTGGAACTAACTATAAAGCCTATAGTGGCAGGTTTTATAGTTGCTTATAGCAGTTCTTAAGTAGATATAATCCAATAAGGGTACAAGAGATTGATTCTGTTAGCATTCCCATGAAAACACCATCGAATAGCATATTCTTAGATCTTAGATATGAGGAAAGTAGGATATAAATGCTTAAAACTATTTCAGTAACATATGTAGTACCAATACGATGTTAGCATGACTACTGTATTAAACGTATTTGTTGACATTTAGAGTGGAGCTAATAGGATGTGCTTAAACATTTCTTTCAGCCTGACTTGGGCAACCAAATGAGCTAGATTTTAAAGTCCAGTGAACTTACTCAAGTACTCAGGTTTCAAGATTTGAGTATTTATTTAAAAATTTTTTCATTTATCCAGAAGCTGGTTATCCCTACTCTTCATCTAACTCTTTCTCCTTTCATTGTCATGCCAGTATTTCTAAACACATCCATAAGATGGAGAAGAGGGGAAAAATTATAGATATATGTGCAGTTTATCAGGTTCTTAATAGCAGTTCTAGATTTTTTTTTTAAATTTATTGTCAGATTAGCTAACATACAGTGTGTACAGTGTACTCTTGGGTTTGGGAGGTAGATTCCCATGATTCATCACTTATATACAACACCCAGTGCGCATCCCAACAGGTGCCCTCAATGCCCATCACCCATTTCCCCTTCCCCACTCCCCAGTCAACCCTCAGTTTGTTCTCCTCATTTGAGTCTCTTATGGTTTGCTTCCCTGTGTGTTTGAAACTATTTTTTCCCCTTACCTTCCCCCATGGTCCTCCGTTAAGTTTTCTCAAGTTTCATATGAGTGAAAACTTATGATATTTGTCTTTCTCCAGTTGGCTTATTTTACTTAGCATAATACCCTCCAGTTCCATCCATGTTGTTGCAAATGGCAGGATTTTGTTCTTTCTCATTTTGTTTTTTAGGTTTAGAAGTTTAGTTTTTGTTTCTGAATTTCGTGTCTTTATTCTCCAAAAAGAACTTACTGCAGGTGGTTGGGAACCATCATTTATAGAGCAGTGGACTTATCCAGGAGACCTGGATTCTAGACCTACTTCTGCTGATTAACTGTGTGACCTTAGGATTCCAGTGAGCATCATTTAGCTCCCAGGTATGCCTCAGACCTTGGCTCAGTTACTGCATCCTTAAGCAGTCATGCTAAATAATCTTTAAAGTGCTTTCCATCCCAGTCCTATGCTAGGTGTATAAAAGTCAAAGTCCCAATTGTTAAGGAATTCAGACTGGTAGGGAGAACAGTGAATATGGGCAGTGCTGCATTAGAACCACATGGTGCCATGGCCTACAAATGTGTCCTAAAACCTCTGGGCATGGGACTGCCTAAAGTTTGAAAGGGGAGCAGAAAATAGCCAGGAAAAGGAGAATAAAAGAGTGTTTAGGCAGAGGCCATCATATTCAAAGGTCTGGAGGCAAATAAAGAGCTCAGGAAAGAGAGAAGAAGCAGCTGTAAAAGCAGAGAAGGGACGCCTGGGGGGCTCAGTCACTTAAGCATCCAACTTGATTTCAGCTCATCATGATTTCCTGGCTGGTGAGTTCAAGCCCTGCATCAGGCTCCTCACTGACAGGGCAGAGCCTGCTTTGGATTCTGTCTCTCTCTCTGCCCCTTCCCTGCTCTCTCTCTGTCTCTCTGTCTCTATAAATACATACATACATACATACATACATACATACATACATACATACAGGAAAATCAGTAGGCAGGGATGCTTCTGAAACTGGAGAGAGAGCCTGATCAGTTTGTTTTTAGTGTATGATTCTGAAAATAGCATTCAGAGAGATTGATCCAATGGCTAAGGGTAAAGCTTTCTTAATCAAATAAGAGGAAATCCACAAAATAGAATCTTCTTCTTTGATTATGTTTTGGATTAAATTCTCTTTAAGATGTTGGTCCAAATGATGCATTTGAGAGCCAATTTGAATTTTTTCAGTTTAATTTACATATTTTCTTCCTGTTATCACTACCCAATACTTCATACTTGGTTTTTAGTGCTGTATATTCTTAAATGTAACAGTCCAGTTTCTTCAGCTATGCCAAGATTTTGAAATATAGCCAATCATTTTGAAACCTTATTTTCTTTGCATCAAGTAATTCAGTTTTAAAATGCTAGTTTTTAGAGGTACCTGGGTGGCTCATTTGGTTAAACATCCAACTCTTGATATCAGCTCAGGTTGTGATCTCTCATGAGATCCAGCCCTGCATCGGGTTCTCTGCTGAACATAGAACCTGCTTGGGATTCTGTCTCCCTCTCTCTCTCTCTGCCTCTCCCCTGCTGTGCTCTCTCTCAAAATAAATAAATAAACATTAAAAAAAACATAAATAAAATGTTAGTTTTTAAAAGAAACAATAACTTAAGTATTGGCAGTTTTTCAAACTAGTAACATTTATAAATGTGTTCTTCAAACTTACTAAGTGTCAACTAAAGGAAAATTGATAAAAGATGAAGAGCTAGCTCCCTCAGATTCACAAAAACTAAAAATTTTAAATTGTGGTTGGAAGTCTTTGGTGCAGTAAATCATGTGCTTTTCATGGACCCTATCTCACAGATGCAGTTGGATTTGAGATAATCAGATTTTCACTCCCCATGAACTGGACAACTAAAAACATCATACAAATAATATGTGTCAGAGACTTAGTGCTACTTTGCTGCCTGTCTGATTTAAGTTGTTGTGGTCAGTCTGAGGAACCTGTGATATGATAAGATAGCATTCATGAGGTCATGTGGTTTGCAAGTGCCCAATCTTAACTAAGCAGTCTATGAGTACCTCAGAATGAGGAAGAAGCCTACTAACCTTTCCTGTTTGGCTTTTAAAATAGTGTAGGCCTGTGGCTATATATATTTATCATGTATTTTTAAAATTATTTTTCCATCAGGAGTTAATTTTAATTTCCTGGCAAAAAGTGAATGCTACAAATACATTCATCTTTTACTTAATACTTCTGTCTAAAGCATTAAATTTTTTACTGCAAATATTTTCATCTATTAAAATGAAGCTGGGGTGTCTGGGTGGCTCAGTTGGTTAAGCATCTTACTCTTTTTTTTTAATTTTTTTTTTGACGTTTATTTATTTTTGAGACAGAGCACGAACGGGGGAGGGTCAGAGAGAGGGAGACACAGAATCTGAAACAGGCTCCAGGCTCTGAGCTGTCAGCACAGAGCCCGACGCGGGGCTCGAACTCACAGACCGTGAGATCATGACCCGAGCCAAAGTCGGCCACTCAACCGACTGAGCCACCCAGGCGCCCCAAGCATCTAACTCTTGATTTCAGCTCAGGTCATGATCTCACAGTTCATGATTTTGAGCCCTGCTTTGGGCTCTGCTCAGACTGTGCAGAACCTACTTGGGATTCTCTCTCTCCCTCTCTTTCTGCCTCTCCCCCATGCACACGTAATCTATCTCTCTCTCAAAATAAATAAACTTAAAAAAAAATTATTTTCATTGTGGCAATATCTCCATTGGAAACATGCCCATAAAATGACTATCTGATTTTTATATATGTGTGTGTGTGTGTGTGTGTGTGTGTGTGTATGTATGTATGTATAAATAGATTTATTTGAGCTGTAATTCACATACAGTTATGGTTCATCCATTTAAAGTGTACAACTCAGTGGCTTTTAGTATATTTACAGAGTTGTGAAGCTATTGGCACAATGTTAGAACATTTTTTATCACTCCTGAAAGTAATACCATTCCCATTGGTAGTCATTCTTCATTTCCCCCAAGCTCCCTTCCTGCAACCCTAGGCAACCACTAATCTACTTTCTATCTCTGTAGATTTCCCTATTCTGGATATTTCATTTAAATGGAATTATACAGGGGCGCCTGGGTGGCTCAGTCGGTAAGCGTCTGACTTCAGCTCAGGTCATGATCTCACAGTTCATGAGTTCAAGCCTCGCATTGGGCTCTGTGCTGACAGCTCAGAGCCTGGAGCCTGCTTCAGATTCTGTGTCTCCCTCTCTCTCTGTTCCTCCCCCACTCACACTCTGTCTCTCTCTCAAAAATAAATAAACATTAAAAAAATTTTTTTAATGGAATTATACAATATGTGGTCATCTGTGACTGTTTTCTTAGCATAATGTTTTCAAGGTCCATTCATGTTGTAGCATGTATCAGTACTTCATTCCTTTTTATTGCCTAATAATATTCTATCAAATGGGTATACCACATTCCATTTATCCATTTATTGTGTGATGGATATTTGGGTTGTTTTCACTTTTTGGCTGTTATAAATAATGCTGATGTGAACATTCATATACAAAGTTCATTGTGACCATATGTTTTCATTTGTCTTGAGTATTACTTACTAGTAGAATCACTGTGGTTTAACGATTTCAAGAACTGCCATAGTGTTTTCCAAAGCAGCTGTACCATTTTATATTTCCATCAGCTGTGTATGACGGTTCCAGTTTCTCCACATCCTTGCCAATGTTTGATATTATTTCCCTCTTTTGTTTATAGCCATCCTAGTAAATATGAATATCCTCTCATTTTGGTTTTGTTTTGTATTTTCCTGGTGGCTAATGATATTGGGCATCTTGTCATTTGCTTACTGCCCATCTGTAACTTCTTTAGAGAAATATTTACCCAGACCCTGTGCCCATTTTATAATTGGGTTGTCTTTTTATAATTGAGTTGTAAGAATTCTTTATATATTTTAGATACAAGTCCCTTATCAGATAAATGATTTAAAATTTGGGTAAATGATTAGATAGACTGATAAAACCTATGATTTAGCTTTAGAGAAGAATGATTCCTCTTAACTGTTCAGTCCAGATAGAAAAGAAGTACTTCATTTTCGTGAGGATGTTTTGCTAAATATTTGAATTTTTTTAGTACTTCAGCTGAAGGTTAAATCAAATGAAATGTACGTGGTACTTTGATGTAGCTTTAAAAGTTCAGAGTGAAACAAGTGTGAAGTGATTTATTTCCTGTAATTGGTCATAAATTTACATAGAAGTTCATATATTCCTAACCTCATCACCATTGACATTAGAGTACCTTCTAAATAATGTTAATGGTTTCAGTTTTATCAAGATGTGTCAGCTGCCAGGAAGAGGGCAATGCAGTTTCATTTTGTTTGCCATAGCATACTGGATAAATCTAAGTATACAGTATAGAGAGACTGAGCGTTCTTTGTAAATGACCTGTTTCTTCTCCCTCTCTCCTTCTCTGGTAACAAATGCAGAATATAATTTTCTTCAGTGCCAAACTTTGCTTTCCACCTTTTTCACTTATTATTGTGGGTACATTTTTTTTTCTTTGCTTCTGAAAATGAGTTTTAACTATTGCGTTTTATATATTTAACACAGACTCTATGTTTTTTTTTTTAACTTTAAGTGTTTTATCTGGTATTTAAAAGTGATTTACTCAGCATAAAGCCAAAACAATTTTCAGCATTGTCTGTTTTGTATTATTTCAATACAACTCTTGAATTTTAAACTTAATCTACTTTTAAGTACTGTGGGTCTGAATTTTTCCTCTTGCCTATGTAGTACAATGATCAAAAAGTCATGACCTCCAATTGATCACTTTTATTGGTTTCCTGTTCTGATTCACTGGAAATCTTTTGGTTTGTGTGCTTATGGCTAGTTTTAATCTTTGTCATATGTGCAATTCATTTTTGAAAGAAGCTGATAATTGAGAATTAATTTAGCACATCATACCCCTTTTACATTTTGAAAACTTAAACTATTAAAATATTATATAAGGATTTCAACAAAATTACTGATTAAACTTTGGAGTAAAAAAGTAAAGCCTCTAGAACTTAGAAATCTTTGTGATTATTGAACTTTATGTCCATCTTCTCATATAAAGAATAATTTATAGTTATTTAAAATTTTATATCTTATACATCACTTGCAGAAATGTTACATTAACTGTAACAGCAATAGCTCAATGTTTTACAAAGATTGATTATATAAACCCAAATGTACAAATAGGAGCTTTTATAATCTGATATGACTCAGTCTTGGAAACTTACTGCATCTGTTTTGCAGTTCACTTGGTATCACATGACTCACTTAAATGGTTTAAACCCTGTCTAGTAGTGATCAAAGTTCATTTGGTTAGGGGTTTTTTTTGGTGTGTGGATGACTTTTTTCCACTTTGTTGTGGACTGATTGTCTTTCAGAACACTCAGTACAGCCTTTCTTATTCTTTTGAATCTCAAAAAGTGGTAGTTGTCTGTACAATTCAGCCTCCAGTCACACACGAGGGAAAGTTTTTTTGACCCGAAATAATATGCATGGAAGCACTTTTAACTGTAAAACCTCATATAAATATAAGGGTTTATTATTAATTCTCTTACTCCTACACATTAAAATTGAAAAAGGATAAACTATGGTGTCTCTTTAAAATCAACTGTAAAAGTCAACCCAAACTTTTAAAAGCTACCAGTGTAATTACTGAAAGCAAGCAAACACACAAAGAACATGTGTCCTCTGTCCACATGGACACTAACCCAGGTAATCAAATTTCTCAGCACAGATTTCTCTATTATTTATTAGGAAGTTATATTTAAAGGCTACAGATCTCTAAAGCAATGACACTTCTCTGTTTTACAAAAGAAACTTCTATCTTAACCTGTGAAAGTTTAGCTAATGAAGTAGACTAATGAGAAATTCTTTTAATACTTGTGTTTCCTTAATGATTATTGAAGTCCTTTGGGCCTTCAGGGTATTCATTCCTGCAGGTTCTTCTCTTGGCTTTCAAATTTTACTGATAGTCTTTATGCGAAATAGCTATAGTAGTTCTTAATATTCTTTTTTAGAGTTTGAATTTTTACGATCATGCAGTTAGAAACTCTGCTGTTTCCTGTCAAAACCTACATTCATCAGACTATGAACATGACAGTTTCCTGTTTTCTTATTAGCTATACAGCATCTTATGCTGTATTCTTCATAAGTTGTATAATATCTTACCACTTTCTTTTTCTAATTGCTATATACTTTCTTTGGGTCAGCATTGTTGAATACATGCAGAGAAATCTTAAAATTCTATCTCTTTGAAGCTAGTGAGAGGTTAAGATTTTGTTAGCTTTTTAAGTTGTAATGAGTGTGTCATAATGTCTTAAGTATTATTTAAATGAATTCTACATGTTTTTATTTTTTTACTCTGTCTCTTCATGCATAACATGATGAAGCAGTCCATATCAGGTAAGAAACAGTACATTATTGGGGTCTTTGTATATTGACACACCCCTCGGTCTGCTTATTAATATTCTTATTCACAAAGGATGGGATGAATAATTAGTATGTAAGAACTTTCTCAAGAATCCAGCCATCTTTTTAGTGTAGTTCCTTTATATTTCTTATGTGCCCACTCTTGTCAAGTCAGAATGCTGAGTTCTCGAATACAAAAATGATTAGGAAACCGTCTCCATCATCAAAGGCTAACAGAAAAGGTAGAATATATGTACAGCAACCTTTTGTTTCGTATTTTTCCGGACACTGCTAATTTTAAATACTTAATTGTAACTTGGAAAAAACTTAATCTGTAAATAATACACTCAAATATATATACCTGTTGCATCAAATATGTTATAAAAATGGTAATATTTTAAACTATTAATATCAAAATAATACCGGAAAGCAAAAAAGAAATACTTTTAAATGTAAAGGAAGCAGTTTTTATTTTTTTGTTTTTTGTCATTGGGTGATTTGGAGGTTTTGTTATGGTGAGTATAACTGCTTATCAAAATGGTCAGCTACATGGGCACCTGGGTGGTTCAGTAGGCTGAGTGTCAGGCTCTTGATTCCATCTCAGGTCATGATCCCAGGGTCATGGGATCAAGCCCCACTTGGGGCTCTTCGCTGAGCATGGAGCCTGCTTAAGATTCTGTTTCCCTCTCCCCTCGCTCTTCCTTGGCTCACACATGCAGAGGGATGTGCTTGTTCTTTATCTCTCTCTCTCTCCTCTCTAAAATTAAAAAAAAAAAAAAAGTCAGCTACAAATGAATTTGGAAGCAGTTTTTGAAAGGTTTTATTGATGAACTTTTTTTTAACGTGTTTTTATCATGGAAATGTTCAAACATTGACAAATGCAGGGAGAGTAAGTTTAATGAACTTTGTGTTACCTATCAGTGAACTTTAAAATTTTTTTTGTTTTTGAACTTTTTTTTTTTAACTATTTAAACAGAATCATACAGAATATACTCTTTAATATTAGGCTACTTGTGTTTGTAATTTATTTTAATGTGGCTATAGTTCATTTTTATTTTTGTATAGCATCCCATTATAAAAATAAATAACCCATTTTTTTTATTATTAATGCACATTTGTGCTGTTTCCAGTTCATGGAACTACCAAATAATGCTGCTGTAAACATTCTTTTACATGATGAACATTTTTAGGTATTTCTGTTGGGTCTTTACTTAAGAGTGGACATCATAGAGGATGTGTAAGTCCATTTCTTAGGAGATAATACCAGAGTTTTTTTAAGTTGTAAAAGCTTACGTACACAGCAGTTGCTCTTCATTTTCACCAGCACTTGATATTGTCAGTGGTTTATTTTAGTCATTATGTATACATATCATGTTGTGATTTCAGTTTGCATTTCCTGATGAATAGTGATGTTGTGCGCCTTTTCATGTATTTGTTGGCCATTTGGCTATCTTTTGTGTGAATTAGCTAGTCAGAACTTTTGCCTGTTTTTTCAGATTGTCTTTTTATGATTATTATTAACATATGAGAATTAGTTATGTATCCTACCTAAAGCTTTTTAGTGATAAATATGGCTAGTATTAATCCCATTCTATTCTTGACATCTTACTCTCTTGAAGGTGTCCTTGATGAAGAGAAGTTCTTCATTTTAATAAGGCTCGATTTATTTTTCCTGTCTTAATGCTTAGTGTAGCCTGTGGCCTATCTAGGAACTCTTTTCTTTCATGAATGGTCATGAAACCATTCACCTGTATTATCTACCACAAATAATGTTTTGTTTTGCTTTGCTTTTAATTTGGGTATAGTTGATACACATTGTTACACTAGTTTCAGGTGTACAGCATGGTGATTCATCTTCTGTATGCATTATGCTGTGCTCACCACATGATGACCTTATGCTTAGAATACAACTAAACTATTAAAAAAAAATAAAATATAGAATACAACTAAACAAATAATTGAAACTAAGAAATTTAGTATTTGCCATGGAAAATGCTTTGTTCCCCCAAAGATTTTGAGGCAGTTTGCATGAATATACATAATACAGAAATAACTGGATATTAGGTTAATCAAACCAAATTAAATTGCTGATACTTGACTTTCATTTACAAAAATGGCAGTATCGGATGCTTCACTCTGATAGTTAAAAAAAATTAGTTCTAAAGCAAAATCTAGTAAAATCAACATTCCTATTAGCACACAGAAATGCATATGGTATCAATGTGAGCCACATATTTGGTAGCTAGTACAAAGCAGGGAACATAACGTACTGAAGATTCATGGTTTTAGTAAGACAAAACCAAACCAATTCTTCTCTTCTTTCTTAACTTTGAAATACATTTCTTTTACTGGTCTGCCATTGGGGTAGAAAAATGAACTGAATAGGAAGGTGTTAGGCTAATGGCCTAACATCTAAGTAAGAGCAATTGTATAATGGACTAAAGCAGTGGAGTTCAAATACATAATTAGTGATTGGTGAGATCCCAAAATAGAATTCAGAAATACTAGTGACAATTATATGCCTTTCCAGCAGTCTTCCATAGATATTATTTCTTAGGCTTTTATTTAATATTTTTCTTTAAATATAAGATATATACAGAAAAATATACAAATCATGAGTGTCTAGCTTGATAAATTATCACAAAAATGAATGTGCCCATTTAACTACCACCTAGATCAAGAACTAGAACATGCCAGCATTTCAGAAGTCTTCTTGTCATTCTTCCCACTTACTGACTAGTTTTTAACCTTATACTAATGAAATCACACAGAATGCATTTGTTTGTGTTTGGCTTCTTTTGCTAAACAGTGTGAGCTTTATCCATGTTGTTCCCTGCAGCAGTAATCTGTTTGTTCATTTTTGTTGCTGTATAATGTCTCATTGTATGAATATACCATAATTTATTTAATCATACTATTTATAAACATTTGGGTTATTTCCATTGGGTATTATTATGAATAAAATTGCCATGAACCCTATTACAAGTCTGTATTATACTTGTTTCTGTTGTTCATACGCTTAGGAATGGGATTGCTGGGTGACTGTTAAAATTTATTGTTAAAACCAGGACACTTTTGAGAATGAAGATAGGATACCAGTAATAATTGCATTGTGGTAGCAGGTATAATCTAGGACTGTGCCAAGCAAACTGTAATTTTAGCTATTCTAGGTATAGGATATGTAGATGTTCAACTTTAGTAAATACTGTCAAACCATTTTCAGAAGTGCTTTTACTAACTTGTACCACCACTACTAAGAATCTATAATGAAGTTATTCAATATGATCAGTTAAGGGGCCATTAATTTGCTTTGACAACCAACCTGGCAGAAAGTAAGGCAAAGTTCTCTTGCAGAAATTAAAGAGCTTATGTTACAACACTTTAAAAAATAGTTTGGAAATATCTACTAAAGCTTAATGCACATATTCTCTATGACCCAGCAGTTATACTCCTGGGTATATACTCAAGAGAAATGAGTGCTTATATTCATCAAAAAAACATAAGAATATTCATAGCAGCATTATATGTAATAGGCTGGAAACAGCACAAGTGGCCATTAACATAAGATGAATAAATAAATTGTGACATATTTACATAATGGAATATTATGAAGAAGAATGAACTTTGCTATCCATGCCATCATGGGTGAATCTCACAGACATAATGTTGAGTAACAGGAGCCAGACACAAATGATTATATACCATATGATTCTTTATATTAGGTCCGAGAACAGGCAAAACTATTCTTTGGTGATAAATGTCAGAATAGTGGTTACCTTTGAAGGTAATCCCCAGGTGAGGAGAGGACACAAGGGGGCCTCCTGGGGTACTGGAAATGTTTTATATCTTGATCTGGGTGGTAGTTATATGGGCATAGACATAAGTAAAAATTTATCAACCTGTACACTTAAAATCCATGTGCTTTACTGTGTTTTATCTTTAAAAAAAAAAAAAAGCCTAGGGGAGCCTGGCTGACTCAGTTGGTAAGGCATGCAAATCTTGATCTCAAGGTTGTGAGTTCAAGTCCCACACTGGGTATA
Source organism: Felis catus (assembly GCF_018350175.1). Taxonomy (NCBI): domain Eukaryota; kingdom Metazoa; phylum Chordata; class Mammalia; order Carnivora; family Felidae; genus Felis; species Felis catus. Next base: position 78,491,274 of record NC_058375.1, on the reverse strand, counting down.
GAGATTACCTAAATATAAAATCTTTAAAAACAAACAAAGCAAACACACACACACACACACACACACACACACACACACACACACACACACACACAACATGAGCCTAAACATTTTCTTGGAACAGACATAGTCTCAGAGTTTTCTCAAGCAGTTTAGATATTATAGTATAGTGGCCACAAAAAAAATCACAGAAAATCTAGTTTTTTTAATTGATAGACTTCATTATGGAAGACAGTCTTAGGTTTACAGAAAAATTGACCAGAAAATGCAGGAATATTCTCCTTCAATGGGTTCCCTTGGTTTCCTCTGATATTAACATCTTGTGCTAGTGTCATATATAAGTTATAACTGATAAGCCAATATTGATACATTCCTGAAGTCCATATTTACATTAGGGTTCACTGTTTGGACTGTACATTCTGTGGGTTTTTACAAATGTTTAATGATACATGTCTGCCATTACATTGTCATACAAAATAGTTGCACTGCCTAACAACCCTTTGTTCTCTACCTATTCATTCCTTCCCTCCCTTTGAACTTCTGGCAGCCACTGATCTATGTACTGTCTCGATAATTTTGCCTTTTTCAAAATGTCATATAGGTGGAATCATACACTAATGTAGCCTTTTTTTTTTTTAATTTTTTTTAACGTTTATTTATTTTTGAGACAGAGAGAGACAGAGCATGAACAGGGGAGGGGCAGAGAGAGAGGGAGACACAGAATCAGAAGCAGGCTCCAGGCTCTGAGCCATCAGCCCAGAGCCCGAGGCGGGGCTCGAACTCACAGACCGCGAGATCGTGACCTGAGCTGAAGTCGGACGCTTAACCGACTGAGCCACCCAGGTGCCCCTAATGTAGCCTTTTCAGATTGACTTCTTTGACATAACAATATGCCTTTAAGATTCCTGTATGTCACATCCCCCATCTTCACACATCCCTAAGAGCCTAATATTAAACTGCTTTAACAGTTCCTCAGACCTACTATGCTGTCTGTTGCCTCCATACTTTGAGCACATACTTCACCTCTCTAATGGGGCTTTTCTGATGTGTGATACCATGTGATACTTTCTAACCAGAAAAAATAATTGATAGAGACTCAGGTATTCAGAGAGCAATCAGGACCCTACTTAAAGACCTGGAAAGGATTCCACTCTTAAAGGTATATTTCATTGCATGTGTGTTAAAGCTCCTGAGTTTCCCTGGATACAGACTTTGAGACCTGTCTAAAACTGGAGCACAATTACAGTAAAACTTTTCTGCTGTTCTGATGATAGAGCCTAGATCCAAAAGAAGCAGTAGACTAACAGTGGTAGTACCAAGGTCTGATAAGATAATCATGGGGATGTTTTTGAAAACATTGGCAGTAGTACCTAATCATTTTTAATACATGAAATTCCAAACAGAATTTTTTTTAAATTTTAGGTGTGCCTGGGTGGCTCAGTCAGTTAAGCATCTGACTCTGGACTTAGGCTCAAGTCATGATCTCGCAGTTTGGGAGTTTGAGCCCTACATCAGGCTCTGTGCTAACAGTGCAGAGCCTGCTTGGGATTCAGTCTCCCTCTTTCTCTGCTCCTCCCTCACTTGCTCTCTATCTCTGTCTCAAAATAAATAAAAATAAACTTAAAAAAATAGATTCTGTTAAAAAAGAAAGACATTCTTTAAATTTAAGCTTTATTTTAAAATGTTAATTTTGTGTTGCAGAAATCAGCCTAAAATTACTAATCTAGATAAAAAACATCAAAGTGTATTAGAGGTATCTTATCATTGTAGCATTGTCCTCACTGATTGCAAATTATATCTTATTGTAACAAAATGCTTCCTCACGCCCTCCTACAGATACAGTCACCTATGTGTGTTTCTCTCATATGACTGTTGAGTTGTATTAAGAAATATTTTTTCTATCAAGGCCTGTAAAGCTAGATCTATACTCCTAAGGTTGGACATATTATCCTTTAAAAGGTATTGTCTGTCACCTGGATATGAAGCTGATCCTCAGAATAAAATTTTAACTTAAAGGTTGACATTTGATAGGAGGAAAAGAAGAGAAGGTTCTGACTCTGTTTTATAAACACACATGGTCTCTCACTTTAATATAGACAGAGATGTTGGGATGTCTAAAACTGGATGGTGTTCCTTAGTGATGAATCCCCTGAAACACCTATGGGAACCAGATTTGAAACTAGATGGTGAAGTGTCATATCTTAAAATATTTACCACCCTCATAGTTCTTTGTATTTTTATTTGTTTTTTTTTTTCTCCCTACTTGTTTGTGTGTCCAGATCAGGCCATCATATTTTTAAAATTCAACAGTGGTCATTGTGATGATGGCAGTTATAAATTAATAAGAACATCTTAAGTTCAAATTTATTTATCCATACCAGATTTTCTTAACATGATTCTAATATAGTACATCCCTAAGTATGATCCATTTAGACCAGTGTCTCTCAAAATGTGATCTATGGATCATCCTATTCAGAATTATCTGAGGTACTTGTTTAAAATACAGATTCCAGAGCCCCACCTGCTGAATCCAGGTGTCTGAGAAGAGGGCCCAAGTATCTACACATTTTTAATATAATATTCCCAAGTGGTTCTTATACATAACACAATTTATAAATTGTTGGTCTAAAGAATTAGGAAGTCAAAGGACTCCAGAGTGACTCACCGAGTTGAATAGTCTGTCACATCATCTTTGTGGTAGGTTTTGGTTCTTTTAGGTGATATTTGGCAAATGGCAAATCTACTTAATGCCTAAAATCCCAAGTTATTTTTAAATGTTATAGAAATTAGAAGGCATTCATTAGAAGGAAACATTTTATTACACAGTAAACTTGTTATTTTATGTACTCATGTGTAAGAATAAAGTAATCTGAAGGACAGAATTAGATTATGTATTATATTTTTCTAAAACATCTTCTAGTTCAGTAGGCCAAAGTTATTTAAAAATCCTTTTTCTAGAGAGAGAGAAACCAAGAAAGAGACTCTTAACTATACAGACCAAACTGATAGTTAGCAGAGGAGAGGTGGGTTAGGGGATGGGTAAAAGAGGTGATGGGGATGGAGGAGTGGAGATTAAGGGCTTATTGTGATGAGCCCTGAGTGATGTATGGAATTGCTGAATCGCTGTATTAACACCTTAAACTAACATAACAGTGTATGTTAACTATACTGGAATAAAAAGAAAACAAAAGAGAATCTCAACCATCCCAGCAGTAGTCAAGGAAACACAATGACAATAATAATGCCTCTTATAATGGAGGAAAATGTGTAATGGTCATGCTGGCCAAGGCTATATATAGTAGGCATGCTCAAATATTCCTGGTAGCAAAATAAAAACTATTGAAAATAAATGTGATATTTATTAAGAAAAAAATATATAAAAATAAAAATCCTTTTTCATTTGCTTCCAGATAGCTAGGTGATGACAAGACAACACAGGAGTCCACTAACTTATTCCCAGTATTTAAGACATTTTTTAAGATAATTACAATTTTGTAAAATACATATTGGAAATTTTTTCTTAGAATTATAAAGAACCTGCTCTACTGTCTTTACAGTTGAGAAATTAATATCATTGTGATTCTTAATCTTTTATATTAAAAAATGTTTTTGTTTTTGGCTGGATGCTTTATCTTTTCTTTGTTCCCGGTGTCCTGAAATCTCATTGTGAGGTACCATGGTATAAGTGTACTTTTATCCACTGTGGTGGATACTTGACAGGCTTTTTTAATCTCAAAGCTCATGTCTTTCAGGTCAGAGAAATACATGTCTGAAACCTCTTTTTTTTAGCCTATCCTGAGGTTGTTTTTTGTTTTATGTTTTTGTTGTTGTTGTTGTTTTACATGGAAGCAGTTTCTTCAGAGGAAATAAATGATTTTTAAAGAGTTTTCTTTTCCCCAGATAGTCTATTTCCTCCTAGTTGCCTCTCCCCCTACCCCCAGCATCTCTTAGATGCTTCCCCTCCCACCCACCCCCCAAATGCCTGCTAACATTTGACTCCCTGCTCAAATTCTAGGCCTGGAGAACTTAAGCTGGCAGGAAGTCCTGAATGCCTGGGTAGAGTTCATTGACTGTGATCTAGCTGAGAGCCTTCTCTGGGGGAAATCCTAAGATCACCAGAGAAGAGTCCCTTTGCTTAAAATTCCAAAGATTCCTGGTGCTTCTATTTCCTTGGTGAATCTCAAAAGTACTTCCGTTCACATTCAGTGACTTTGAAACCTATTTCTAATTTCACCTTGAAAAATAATACTTTTTAAATCTTTTTCACAATATGAGTGTGTTACTGGCATTTCATAAAGTTACGTTTTGTTGTTATTTTATAATGATGTTCCAACAGTCTTTAACCAAAAATTAGAAAAGACAAGGGGCCACAGAAGGGTATGCTAAAGTACGTATGTGTACTTTTCAAGACAGAGAGTGAGTCCATAGCTTTTGTCAGATTCCTCATCCCATGACTGACCCAAAAGAGCAAGCAAAGCCAACCAAGCAAAACACTGCCTATCAGGTAGTGGTCCTTACTCTGGGATGTGCATCAGAATTATTCTGGTCTTTTGAACATATACGCTGCCAAACCTTACCCTATAGCAGGAGAAAGTTTCAGGAGAAGGCATTTAAGTGAACTGCTCTTTGTGCTCACTTTGTCAGCACATAAACTAAACAGATAGCTTCTTGTTTCAACCACCACATAGTGGAGTTGGCTCAGAACAGCTTGGTTGTACTACTGAAAGATGGTGTCCATTTCTATATACCACCCCCACATAGGCAGTTGTTCATGGTTTAGAAGGTCTTTTATTGTGAATAATTAAGAGTTCAATTTCAGGTAAATCATCTCCTTTCTCACTCAGGCCCATTTGGTTTGAGCAGAAGATCTACCACAGTGATTCTCAAACTGAGGTATCAAGATCTTCTGAGATGTTTGTAAAAAATGTTTCATTCTCAGAATTTTGATTCCTTAGATCTGGGGAGAGATTCTGCATTTTTAATAATCACCCTTGGTTGTCCTGATGCAGATGATCAGTGGACTGTATATTGAGCTTTGCTAATCTAATTTTATACCAATAATAATAATATCCATGGAAGTTTTTTGGGGGGAGTAGGGTTGAAAAGATTAATAGTCTGGTTTTTGTTGTTTAAATATAATTAGCTCTGAAAGTCTTGTGATAAGGATCAGCAGTACAGCTCTTAGATCCAGACACCCAAGATTTTACACTTTAGAAGGCCCAGCTCTGGCCTTTCTCCAGCCAAACCTCTCTTCATGGGATGAGGATTCCCCCAGGACATCCTGACCTGAAGTTCAGGCCCTTATAGAGTGCATTATGGGTTCTCAGTACCCTGGAATTCCTTGCCTAAATGTCCACTTTCAGGGCCTATACAGGCCTTGTCCCTCTCAGAACCAGTGTGCACACTCCTAGGTCCAGGATATAACTAAGGGATAGCTTCAATTTTACCAGACAGTCCCTTACCTTCACCTTTTTCTTCTCTCCAAAATTCCTTTATGCTGTTGCTATTCTTTATTAGCAGTTCTCAAGTATAGAAGCTTTAATTGCATCCCCTTGACATTGAGGAAATAACCCTTCAACCTGGAGTTAGTTTTATATAATGTTTGAGGTCACTTATTACATCTGATATGAGTCTGTAGTTTTTTAAATGCAATAAATTTTGTTAGAGCTACAGCTTTCCAAACAATTGGGAAGTTGCGGTTCCTCTGCCACACTCCTTTTGTAACAGCCAGGGAAAAGGAAGACATATGTTCCATATTATTTCTTCAAAAGGGTCTGGGAAAAAAGAAAGGAAGAGATTAACTGACATAATTTAACACTTGGAGCTATAAATCATGTGTTGCAATATGGTGATAGGATATTGCATCAGAACGTGGCAGTTGTAGTAATGCAGTGGGTATCACAATTAAGGGGAGGTCTTTGTGGTGCTCTGTGCCCTTTCCCTAAAAACTTAAAACTTTTAGTTTCCCTAAAAACTTTCTGCTCTGCCAGGGGAAAAGGTATTACTTAAATTACACTGTACCTCACTGTAATTTCGTTCTCTTGACCTAGGGCATAGGACTTCCTTTGTGGTTGAAGGTTTGCCTGAGGCAGACATTGCTGTACTGAGTCTCAGCATCCCTCTTGTTTCCCATTGTTCCCACACCAGCAGGGAAGTGCTGAGGTTTCTTCACTTCTTCCTGGAAGTCTGTCGGGGAAGCTGGGAGGTGTTATGGCAAGGCTGTAATCTCTTTACTCTCAGAACCGTTAGTTTTGAAAGTATATGTAACATTTCCTGAATATTTCACATAGGCTTTATCTTAAGATTTGAAAGATAGCGAGTGACCAGGAAATTGTCCCTGAGAAACAAAGTTGAAGGTTGATAGTAATGGTAAGGGTAGAAGGCATGGGATGTATTTCAGCAAAAATTCTTGCAAGTCAAGGTAGATTTTGATAGTTTTTTTCTCTTAATGTTTTTGTTTTTAACTCTTCTGCTCTATTGTAGGAGAAAATGCATGGTGTATGGGAGAAATAAAACAACTGACAATATCAGCATTAAATTTCATATTTAAAACCTCACCTTTTGAGAACAGGGCTGATGTCTCAATTATATGGTAGTAGAAATGGTAGGATCCATGGTTTTGGATTTGGGAATTTGTGAGAACTCAGGCAAAGAAGTGGGAGATAATACAAAGAAATCACTTCTAATCCTGATAAAGCTGGTTTTGGAAAATGTGGTTTAGAAGTATGACAACAATGGGTTTTTCATTGCTGAGCTCTAGAATTAGACTTTCCCACCCAGTAACAGGTAGCATATAACATCCACAGCCCTTCCCATGTGAAGGTCTGGCTGTGTGAAACTCCTGGGATAGCCAAAAGTTGGATCTGAAGGTGGAAAGAGAAGAGAAATAGGTGAGCAATACATGTCATTCTTCTCCCCTCTTGCCTCATGAGAGAAGTTGCTCCTTCTCCCTAAGGAGGAGTAGGGGAGAGAAGGCAAAATGATATATTACTGGCATTCCTCCCATGCAGAGAGAAATCTAACTAGTGGGACGAAGCATTCCTGCCCTGAGTGAGTCTTTGGTTGTCGTTGGGATATTATAATAGGATGGAGACTCATAGCAAATTTTCATCTTTTGTAACAGAATTATGGAGTCATGCTCTCAAAAGTCAGCGTGTATGATAGTTCAGAGTATGGTCTTTAAGTCCATATCTTCTAGAGATGCATGCTAAAATATTTACAGGTAAACTGACAGAATGTCTGGGATTTACCTCAAAATAATCCAGGGACAGTAACAAGATTGTCCATGTTGTGTTAGTTGTTGAAATATGTCCTCAGCAAGTTATTCTACCTGAGTTTACATTTCCTAATCTCTAAATGGGGATGATGAAATCTACCACATAGGACTGTTGTGATCATTCAATTAAAATAAGTTATATGCCCATTACATAACATACAGGAGGCACTCAAAAATTAGTAGTAACTATTTTATATATAAATGGAAAAGAAATCAAGGCATCTTATCTTTTAAACATGAAACATTTGCTTTCTTGGTGTTTGTGTTTCCTCCAGTTGAGAATATTAACTTGGATTTTGTTTTGACAGCTCAGGTGCCTAAAAGGACAGAGGGTCTTCTCAGGCCAGCCTCCTTTTGATGGAATCCACATTGTCAACCATTTAATAGGAGATGATGAATCATTCCATTCCTCTGATGAAGATTTTATAGATAATTCTTTACAGGAGAGTGGTGTTGGTTTTACTTTGCACAGAAAATCTGGCCCAACGTCTTTGGACCCCACTGTGGCAGATGGTAGTGAAAGCGAAACAGAAGACAGTGTGCTGGAGACCAGAGACAGCAACCAAGTGGCTCGAAAGGAGCAGTCCCCAAGAAAAGAGTCGTACTCAACCACTGTCTGACCATCACTGTGAACTAGACTGTGGGGTTTTTTAAGGGACCGGTTATCATATGATTAAGGGTTTTTGGAACATATCTGTTTCATATGTACATACTTATATACATACATACATACATACATACATATATATATATATTTTACAGTCTGCCTTTTTATCTTTGCCAAATCTTCACCACTGACTTACCATTGCCATAAAGTAGACTGGAATATGGTTAATGGGAAAAATAAGATTCTAACAGTATTACTGAATATTAATGTTTCTTATTTAGAAAATTCAATTATGTCTATATGTGGGAAGCATTTTCAAGTTCAGAACAATGGAAAATTGGATTTTCTTCAGACAAAACTGCTTTTGTGCAATATTTCACGCTCATTCAACAAATGATTATGTTTATCAATTTGTTTTCATAGCAGCTGTCTGTAAACATTTGACCAAGATATACATATAATTTATCTTGTGTTTTTGTGTTGGGGGAATTTTTTTTTTCCAGTTAAAGTTACTGTTTTAGTAGTGGGCCACTGAAAGCTCCCAACCACAAAGGCTTTTTTTCCATATAATTTTACAAACACAAAATTATGGTCATCTGTCTTGAGAGTTTTAAGTTTTGTTTTAATTTCTAACTTTTATGTGCATATGATGCTTCCATGCGTTGCCTACTGGTCAGAGTAGTAGGTTAACTACAAATAAATTGTGTTGTCCATATTTATAAATCTGTATCACCCAGTACTGAACATCATTTTATATGGAGAATGTATGTGTTGCAAAATGACTGCCTTCAGCATTCTAACAGGACTTCTGTAAATAATAGGTTAAAAGAAAATTGAAAATGAAACCAAACACTAATATTTTAATAGCTTTAGTATTTTGCTTAGTATTCAACACTAGCAGATTCATAAGTTAACTAATGCTTGCTTCAAAAACACTATTGGTGACATATTTTACTTCATGTGTATATAACTAATAAATTTTTCATGATTAAAGAGGTTATAGCACATATTACTTAGTGCTGATATCTACTTAATATAATTTAAGCAATGGACTGATGTCCAAGATACACAAAAATTATATCTGCAAATAATCTACAAGCATTATCTTCAGATTCTCTTGTTACTAATCCATAGATGAAGCCATAAGAATTCTTTCCTACCAGTTCTTCATTTTTATCGTCTAGACTTTTTTCCTAGAAATCTGAATGCCTGTCATTGATAGATTGGTGGAATACCATATTACACTTAGATTGTGTAAAGATAACAACAATGTGTTGATTGGATGCTTTCCACTCTCATTTTCTTCAGCAGCCTATGAAAAAAATGGCCTTCAAGGATAAGAGGAAAGTAGAATTCTGTATATATGGAGATGCAACTTTGCACAATATGTTGCATGCAGGAAAAAATTTTATATGACAGAATGGAATAGAAAAGACAAAATAGTTTTGTACCTAAAACTAGGAGTTAAGCCTTATGGTATATCATGGAGTAGGCTTTTCCAGCAAGCCTTTTGTAGGCTTGAGAAACAAGCTTGAAAATATGCCTGTTTTGTCCATATCACCAGGTTAAATTCTAGTGATTAATTTACCTGTGGTCACAAATTAGTAAGTAGCAGAGCCAAAATGTTAATCGATATGTCTGACACCAAGCTGAAAAGCCTCAGCTAATGGATTTCTCAATTCTCTACTTTTCTGACAATGTGATTGAAATGTTTCCTGAATATATATAGATCTATATCTATGTATAGATACTAGTATCAACACTCATAAACTCTACACAGCTTATGAGTGTAGATACTGTTACTAGAATCATCTGACCGGTGCTTTTGGGATATTCTTTGGGGGTTCAGTACTGTTAGCCTAGAGGCTCTTGATGCCCAGGTAAAATGAGATGAGTCATGGCTACATGATTGCTTTGACCCCCACATTAAGAAATCTAAATGATCTAGACCAAGGGTCAGCAGCTACAGCCCATGAGCCTATTTGAGCCAGCTTCCTGTTTTTACATGACCCACAAAAATAAGAGTGGTTTTTAATTTTTAGATACTTGGGGAGAAAAATCAAAAACACAAAATCATATGAAATTGTGTCGATACATAAAATTTTTTGGACCTTACCTCCATGCTTATCCATTTACATATAGTCTATGGCTGCTTTTGTGCTACCATGGCAGACTTGGGTAGTTTCAACAGAGACTGTATGGCACAAACAGCCTAAAATAACTACTATCTGGCGCTTTAGAGAAAAAGTCTGTGGACCCTTGGTTTAGATACTGTAAAATGTAGGTTAATTCTTAAGTTTGTCTTAGTAGAAGATTGAACTACTTGCTTTTGCTGTTGAACTAATGGTTTGGAAGCCTAAAATGTCCTAGTGATTCTTTTTTTTTTTTTTTTTTAATTTTTTTTTCAACGTTTATTTATTTTTGGGACAGAGAGAGACAGAGCATGAACGGGGGAGGGGCAGAGAGAGGGAGACACAGAATCGGAACCAGGCTCCAGGCTCTGAGCCATCAGCCCAGAGCCTGACGCAGGGCTCAAACTCACGGACCGCGAGATCGTGACCTGGCTGAAGTTGGACGCTTAACCAACTGCGCCACCCAGGCGCCCCTGTCCTAGTGATTCTTAAACTCATAACTATTCAAAATGGAAAATGTTCCAGCTGTTTTATATCATGAAGTCTTTGATGCCACCGAAAATTTTGGAAGGATGTCTGTACCTTTGGAAATGGAGAAAGACAGGGAAGAATTCCAGAATCCCAGCACTGTTCTTTCAAGCATGCGTATTGACCTTTAGGGTATGCCTCAGTGAGTCAATGTTTTAATTTGACTTTAAGGACTTCTTTCTAGAATTGTGGTAAATTTGAAAGATATTCTCAGAGCATTTTCTAAGTACTGTTTTCTGGTTAGGAATTAGGTTTTAAAAGAATCATGGTAAATCTTAATCCATTGATATTCTTATAATTTGGACAGTGAAAAAATAGAAACAACAATCGTCTCATGCAAGAGCTTTGATTCAAATACTCCTTAGAAAGGTTTAAAATCTTCCTGGTTTTTTGGATGCAATAGGTTACTATGCCCTAATTTGACATTCAAATTAAGACTTCTGAGGTATTGGAAAATGTTCTCTTGATAGATTTTATTTAGTCTCTGGTACTTTGTGTCATTTAAATGTTACTCAGTTAAACAGCTAGAGTTGAAGAATATTCAGGGAGGAAAAAGTGAATAAAATAACAAACTCACACAAAAAAGTACTCTCTCAGGATAGCTACCTTCATGTCATTGCTATCTAGGTTGAAACGCCAAAGGTAAAGGCTACAGGTGATCTGAATAAAGTGGAAATTGCATTGAGGTGATGAAACAGAACTTTTAGATCAAGCAAATATTTCAACAGCCTTTTAAAAATCATTGGTAAATTTTTCTTCCTGAAAAAAGCAGTCAAAGATAAAACATTGCACAATTTCTTCCCTAATGGATATTACATACTCAGTGTTTGATTATTAATTGAGATATCAAGTCTCAATTAACTGGCAGGCTAGTTTGGAAGAAAAAAAACCAACTTTGTCTTAGCTCAGAGCTTGCAGCTTGTTACTCTCCAGATAGTGCCTTTGAAAACAAAGTCTAGGCCTTTTAAAGTATTTTATTTCTAACATCATAAATGAATTGGTTCCATATTCTCCTTTATCTTTTACATAATACATTAAAATTTTCAGATTTAAAGTAAAATAAGTATATGAATCGTATTTTGGTAAAGCCCTTTCGTGGCCAGCTTGATTATTGCGTAGTACCAGACGTCAACAGCTAATGGTTTATGAAATCGTTGATTTACTTTATTAAAAGTGTACTTTAGCCTGAAAGTTATTGCTGCTCTATCATTAACAAAACAGTTTTTTAAACTAATTAATTTTAATTGAATTCATTTTCCTGAAATTAAAATTCCTGGTTAAAAGTGGAGTGGATGCTATTTATATCCAACTTTTTACATCACATTTTCATTGATGTGTACCGTACCTATCCTTTCTTTTCACTCCAAAGAAAAGATGATAAAATAATGCATTAGATATACTATAGAGATGCACAATTGTAATGTTTTTCATTTTACTGTTGGAATTTCTTATTATAACATTGTATGATAACCTGAAATGTTTACTTGTGCCTTTGCTTTAAACAATTATTAAAGTTTTTCATTTTATAAGAATTTCTGTTTCCTTAAACGATTCAACCTAAAAGGGGAGAGGCATGAAAACACTGTTAAAAAATGCGTGGCTTAATATCACATATTCACTAATGAGGTTTGTGTTCCGTGCGTAGAAGGACCATATCTGCCTGGCCCACCCATGTATAATTAGTGCCAAACACAGAGCCTGGTACATGACATTTTTCAATTTAGTGAAAGGTAACATACCTAGATTTGTTACTTTCTTCAAGAAACATGGTGTTTGAAAATATTAATAGTGATATTTTCGTCTCACATTGCATTTTAGGTGATTGATTAGCAACTAAGTTAATAAATATATTCAGATATCTAATTTGAATGTGCTATTGTGAAAAGAAAGTTATGCTTCCTGCATCTTTATCACAATGTTAATATCATTTAGTTCAGAAGCAGTAGTTCACTATATATTCTGCTTTATTCCTAAAGGGTTTAAGACACTTTATAAAGGTATATGATATATGACAAGATAGTCATAATCCAGAGTCTGTCCACCTTGACACTATTGACTTTTGAGGCCAAATTGTGGCAGGAAGCTGTCCTGTACATCATAGGGATGTCTAGTAGCATCCTTGGCTTATACCCACTAGATTTCCAGTAACCACCCCTCCTTCAGTTGTGACAACCCAAAAGGTCTCCAGTTGTTGCCGATGTGCCCTGTAAGGAGGAGTGAGAATGGAAATCACCGCTGGTTGACGATCTGTGGTATAAATTTAGAAGTGGGTCAAAAAACAACCAGTAGAACCCAAACTAAAAATACATACATTTATTGAAGATAGATTGCAAATTTTGACTCTTTGTAGTAGTCAGTATGAAAAGTAACACCTGAGCCATAAGGTGCCAGTTCACACTTATTAGGATGGCAATTGAAAAGAAAGTGTTGGCAAGGATATGGAAAAATTGGAACTCATACATTGTTGGGAATGTAAAGTGGTGCAGCCATTGTGAAAAGTTCTGGCAGTTCCTCTGAAAAGTTGAACAGAATTACCATATGATTCAGCAATTCCACTTCTAGGTATATACTAAAGAGATTCATGGGGCGCCTGGGTGGCTCAGTCGGTTGAGCGTCTGACTTCGGCTCAGGTCATGATCTCACAGTTTGAGCCCCGCATCAGGCTCTGTGCTGACCGCTTGCTCAGAGCCTGGAGCCTGCCTCAGATTCTGTGTCTCCTTCTTTCTCTGCCCCTCCCCTGCTCATGCTTTGTCTCACTGTTTCTCAAAAATAAATAAATGTAAATAAATAAATAGAGATTCAAACAGATATTTGTACACCAGTGTGTTCATAACAGTATTATTCACAATAGCCAAAAGGTAGAAACAACATGACCATTATTATTTTTATTATTATTATTATTTTGAGAGTGTTTGAGCTAGGAAGAGGGGCAGAGGGAGAGAAAAAATCTTAAGTAGGCTCTACACTCATAACCATTATAAACAGATGAAAGTAAATAAAATGCAGCATACATACAATGGAATGTTACTTAACTATAAAATGAAATTCTAATACTATAATGGAGTATTACATGGATGTACTATATGGATGAACCTTGAAAACATGCTAAATACAATAAGCTCAATACATAATATGTTTCCACTGATAGGAAGTACCTAGAATAACAAATCCAAAGAGACAGAAATAAAGTAGATGTTACAAGGGATAAGGGTGTAGGGGAAAGGGGAGTTAGTGTTTAATAGATACAGACATTTTTGGGGTGATGAGAAAGTTACGAAAATGGATAGTAGTGATGGCTGCACAACACAGAATGCAATGCTGCTGAATGGTACGCTTAAAAATTGTTAAAATGGTAAAAGTTAGGCATGTTAATAAAGTCAGCTTATAGTTAGATATGTTCAAATAAAGATATATCGAAGGGGGAAAAAAACCTAAAATCTGAGTACTTATAGGGGTGCCTGGGTGGCTCGGTTGAGCGTCTGACTTCAGCTCAGGTCATGATCTCACAGTTTGTGGGTTCAAGCCCCACATCGGGCTCTGTGCTGACAGCTCAGAGCCTGGAGCCTGTTTCAGATTCTGTGTCTCCCCTCTCTCTTCCCCTCCCATGCTCATGCTCTGTCTCTCTCTCAATAATAAATAAACGTTAAAATTTAAAAAAAAAAAATCTGAGTAGTTATAAAACTACTGAAAAATTTTTTAGATGTAGATTTCTAACTACTGTGGCTCCAGTTTGTGTTGTAGAAACCTGAACAAATCACAGAATTCTATGGCCTCCTTGCTGCTCCTTAAACACCTTACTCCCATCCAGAGGCTTGCCCTTCCTGGAATGGTGTTTGGGTGCATTCCCACAAGGCTAGCTCCCCACCGCCTCCTGGTTTCTGCTCAGGTATCACCCACATAGGAGGCCTTACCTGACCATTCCTTTTTAAGTGTCTTCCCAGGTTTATTTTTCTCCATAACTTTGACAACTATGTGACATTGTATACATTTTACATTTTCATTTTTCTTGTCTACCCACACAAGAATAAAAACATTACGATTTTATCTCTATCCCCAGTTACTCAGAATAGTGCCTTGGCTCACAATAAATATTTCTTGAATGAATGAATGAATGAATGAATGAATGAATGAATGCATGCATGAGTAGTTGAGTAAATCATTACACCTCATTTTGTTTATTATTAAAATGGGATAAACATCTTTGGAAACATAAATACCAGGGGAAAATCCAGAATCCCAGTGCAGCCAGCCTAGCCCCAGAGACCTCTAATTACTGAATACTGCTTTCGCACAGGACATCAAGCAGGCACTGATGAGGAGGCCAAAGAGGAACCAGACCACCTCCTGTCTTCACACGTGGAATGAGAGATGTAAGTGTACAGATACAGGGGCGCCTGGGGGCTCAGTCAGTTGGGCGACCGACTTTGGCTCAGGTCATGATCTCGCAGTCTGTGAGTTCGAGCCCCACATCGGGCTCTGTGCTGACAGCTCAGAGCCTGGAGCCTGTTTCAGATTCTGTGTCTCCGTCTGTCTCTGACCCTCCCCCATTCATGCTCTCTCTCTGTCTCAAAAATAAATAAACATTAAAAAAAAAATTAAAAAAAAAAAGTGTACATATACAATGTCGTGGGAATTCAAAGGTTATTGTCCAGAATGGGGGAATGGTCTCCTTTGACCTCTTCCCTGCTCCCTGCCCATCCAGAAGCCCCATATTGCACCATGGCAGGGCCTATGATCCCTGTCCCAACTGCCTAGTGTGCCCCACTGTCTCCTATCCAATGACCTGCTCATACATAGGTGCTAATATCTCCTGATTTGAGTGTGTGGTCACAGCCCTCCTTGCACTCTAGATTTCACCAAAGATATCTAGAAATGAAACATCTTCAAGCAGTGTGTGGGATCTCAGGCCCAGAGAACCATTCTAAATCCTCCTGAGTCGACTCTCAGAAGGTAGCTGCTATTGTGTCCATGTAAGATCTGTCACCCAGGCTGGCCGCTTTTTCAGAGGCTGTGAGGGATCTTTTCTGAGGCTGTCCTCAGTAACAGGAGAGATTGGGGCCAGGTGGAAAGAAACTAGTTGGCTTTAAAGATATTTCTCTAATTTTTTTTTTAAAGGAAATGCATACTGTACACATGAGAGACTCCAAGGCCGAGAGATGCTGTGGCAGTTGAGATGCACCTGGGAGCCCCTAACTGTTCCCTGCCTCTGCTTCAGGGGGTGGGACAGCAGCCACTGCACACAGCCCTTCACAGCAGATGGGAGCAGAACAGACAGTCAAGTCACCGTGCCTTGAGCCTGGTGTCTCCTACCCAGCCAAGGACTCTTCCTCCTCTTCCGGCAGAGGCTTTTCTGGTCTCTGCCCCTCCCACTCCAGGACTGGACTAGGTGCCCCTCTTGGTGTTTGCTGTATATCTCCCTTCAAGATACTCTGCCTAACCTCCATGAGGCTGACTCTTCCCCATGAGTAGAAGGGACCGCATGTATATACCCCACTGTCCTGCATTGTCACATCTATTTTATATGCTTCAAGGTCCAGCTTCTGCCCCTGTTCCTTCACCAGAGCACAGGACTGTACCAACTATGCTCCATTTACAGAGTTTAAAACTTTTGGTGCATTAATAAATGTTCATCTCTGCAGCCTCCTTACTACCAGATAAGCTTCTGGTCAGGCTTAGGCTGCTCAGCCTAAAGGAGTCTCTGAGCCATATCTCTCCCCTGCCTCCTCAGCCTGACTGAGCTCCCGCCAGTGCTGCAAAAGCAAACTGCCAGGTGAGGAGGTGGAAAACCAAACAGTAGGGAGTCATGATGTTAAACAAAAATTTATAAATATGAAGAAAAATGTCATGCATCTCCCCCCAGATACAGTCTAGCTCTGCCCTTTCCTGGCAAACTACCTTCCAGTTGTGCTCTTTGGAGGGGTGTTCCCGGCGGGCAGCAGCCTGGGCCAATGCTGGGATTTGAGTAATCACAGGCCCAAGTGGGGCGTGTGGGAAGGCGTGCTGTTTGGTCTGGCTCACAGCCCTTGATACTCTGTGGCTATTTTAAACGGATCCCACAGCCTTTCATTTGCTTCACTAATTTCTCTAAAATAGAATTGTCTATTTGTGGGTCAAAATTGGAGAAGCTTCTTGTTCATCACCAAACTGCTCTTTGGTGAGACTGGAGACAACACATGTGCCAAAGCCCAAAAGGGCTGGGCACATAGTAATTCAGTAAGTGCTCAATCGATGTTAGCTAAATGAGAAATTGTGCATGGCATCTCTCTCTGAATCCCTGGAACCAATCAATACAGGCCACTCAGAAAATAGTTACTGATTTGAAGTGCTGACCTGACAGTCTCTATTTCCTAATTTCTGCCAGTGGTGGGTAATAATATTAGTTGTTGTTCTTGTTCTTTTTGTTGTCATTATTGTTGTTACCACACGCCCTAAAATCACATACCCCAAAATGGCTTACAACATCTTTTCTCACTCATGCTACGTGTCCGTCAAAAATTGCCCGCTGCTCTGCTCTACATTGTTTTCACTCTAGGACCCAGGCTGGTGAAGCCACTTCTATTTTGAACATTGCTGATTGTTATGGCAAAGGGAAGAGTGGTATGAGTTCCCCATGAGTGATATGGTTCCCCAAACTTTGGCTAGGAAGTGATCTATATCACTTCCAGCCATATTTCATTAGCTAAGGTAAGTCACATGATTCAGACTCCCCCAGAGAGAAGTGAATATTTGGAAACGTACTTACTATGTTAACTATTCTAAATACATTTTTTTAAAAATGTTTATTTATTTTTGAGACAGAGAGAGACAGAGCATGAACGGGGGAGGGTCAGAGAGAGGGAGACACAGAATCTGAAACAGGCTCCAGGCTCTGAGCTGTCAGCACAGAGCCCGACGCGGGGCTCGAACTCACGGACCGCGAGATCATGACCTGGGCCAAAGTCGGCCGCTTAACCGACTGAGCCACCCAGGCGCCCCCTAAATACATTTTTTAAATAATGACTTTATTATGATATAATTCACACACCCAAAAAATTGGCCTTCTGGAGTATACAATTACACGATTTTTAGTATACTCACAGAGTTATTCAACCATCATCACTAATGACAGTGGCTCACGAATTTCAGAATATTCACATCAATTTCAGAATATTTTCATCACCCCCAAAAAGAAACCCCACACTCATTAGTGGTCACTCTCTATTCTCACCTTCCCTCAGTCCCTACTATTAGTAGGTAGTTACTAGTCTACTTTGTTTCTATAGATTTGTCTATTTGAGACATTTCACATAGACGGAATTATACAATATATAACCTTTTGTGTGTGATTCACTTAGCATGTTTTTGAGACTCGTTCATATTGTAGCATGTATTAGTAGCTCATTCCCTTTTTTCCCCCAAATAATAGTCCAGCGTGTGGGTACACCACATTTGTTTATCCATTCGTCACTTGAAAAACATTTGGACTGTTACTAGTTCTTTGCTATCATGAATGATGCCACTGCGAACATTTTTGTACACATTTCTGTGTGGATATAGGTTTTTCAATTCTCTTGGATGTATGCTTAAAAGTGCAATTTCTGGGTCGTATGGTAACTCTATTTTTTGGTAACATTTTGAGGAATTACCAAATTGTTTTAAGTGTCTGCAGTATTTTACAATTCCATGAACAATGTATCAGAGTTCTAATTTCTCTATTCCTTCAATACTTATTGTCCTTTTTATTTTAGGCATCCAGGTAGGTGTGAAATAGTATCTTATTGTGGTTTTGATTTTCATTTCCCTAATGACTAATGATGTTGGGCATCTTTTCATGTGCTAAATGACCCCTTGTATATCTTTTTTGGAAATGTCTATTTAAATCTCTTATGCATTGGGGTGCATGGGTGGCTCAGTCAGTTAAGTATCCGACTCTTTATTTCAACTCAGGTCCTGATCTCACAGCTCGTGAGTTCGAGCCCTGCATCGTGCTGTCAGCGCAGAGCCTGCTTGGGATTCTCTCTCTCTCCCTCTCTCTCTGCCCCACCCCATGCTCTCACATGTGCGCCTGCACTTTCTCTCTCTCAAGAATAAATAAAAATTAGAAATAAATAAATCCCTTATGCATTTTTTAAATTTTATTTTTTATTTTTTAAAACTTACATCCAAAGTTTAGTTAGCATAGTTAGCATATAGTGCAACAATGATTTCAGGAGTAGATTCCTTAGTGCCCCTTACCCATTTAGCCCATCCCCCCTCCCACAACCCCTCCAACAACCCTTAGTTTGTTCTCCATATTTATGAGTCTCTTCTGTTTTGTCCCCCTCCCTGTTTTTCTATTATTTTTGTTTCCCTTCCCTTATGTTCATCTGTTTTGTCTCTTAAAGTCCTCATATGAGTGAAGTCATATCATTTTTGTCTTTCTCTAATTTCACTTAGCATAATACCCTCCAGTTCCATCCACGTAGTTGCAAATGGCAAGATTTCATTCTTTGTAATTGCTGAGTAATACTCCATTGTGTGTATGTGTATATAATACTCATATATATATATATATATATATATATATATATATATATATTCTTTATCCATTCATCCATCGATGGACATTTGGGCTCTTTCCATACTTTGGCTATTGTTAATAGTGCTGCTATAAACATGGGGGTGCATGTGTCCCTTCAAGACAGCACACCTGTATCCCTTGGATAAATGCCTAGTAGTGCAATTGGTAGGTCGTAGGGTAGTTCTATTTTTGGTTTTTTGAGGAACCTCCAGACTGTTTTCCAGAGTGGCTGCACCAGCTTGCATTGCCACCAACAATGCAAAAGAGATCCTCTTTCTCCACATCCTCGCCAACATCTGTTGTTGCCTGAGTTGTTCATGTTAGCCATTCTGACAGGTGTAAGGTGGTATCTCATTGTGGTTTTTATTTGTATTTCCCTGATGATGAGTGATGTTGAGCATTTTTTCATGTGTCGGCCATCTGGATGTCTTCTTTGGAGAAGTGTCTATTCATGTCTTTTGCCCATTTCTTCACTGGATTCTTTGTGTTTTGGGTGTTGTGTTTGATAAGTTCTTTATAGATTTTGGATACTAACCCTTTATCTGATATGTCATTTGCAAATATCTTCTCCCATTCTGTCAGTTGCCTTTTAGTTTTGCTGATTGTTTCCTTCGCTGTGCAGAAGATTTAATTTTGATGAGGTCCAAGTAGTTCATTTTTGCTTTTGTTTCCCTTGCCTCCAGAGACGTGTTGAGTAAGAAGTTGCTGTGGCCAAGATCAAACAAGTTTTTGCCTGCTTTATTCTTGAGGATTTTGATGGCTTCCTGTCTTACATTTAGGTCTTTTATCCATTTTGAGTTTATTTTTGTGAATGGTGTAAGAAAGTGGTCCAGGTTCATTCTTCTGCATGTTGCTGTTCTGTTTTCCCATCACCACTTGCTGAAGAGACTCTTTATTCCATTGGATATTGTTTCCTGCTTTGTCAAAGATTAGTTGGCCATACGTTTGTGGGTCCATTTCTGGGTTCTCTATTCTGTTCCATTGATCTGAGTGTCTGTTCTTGTGCCAGTACCATACTGTCTTGATGGTTACAGCTTTGTAGTATAGCTTGAAGTCTGTATCCCTTATGCATTTTTAATTGGGTTGGGTTTGTTGTTGTTGTTGAGTTGTAAGATTCTTTTCTAACTTTTTTTTATGTTTATTTTTGAGAGAGTGGGGAGGGGCAGAGAGAGAGGGAGACACAGAATCTGAAGCAGGCTCCAAGCTCTGAGCTGTCAGCACAAGAGCCCAACATGGGACTCACAGACTGCGAGATCATGACCTGGGCCAAAGTTGGACACTTAACCAGCTGAGCGCCCCAGATGCCCCTTGAATTGTAAGATTCTTTATTCTGCATATGAGTCCCTTATCATGTATGATTTGCAAATATTGTCTCCTATTCTGTGAGGTGTCTTTTCACTTTCCAAATTGTGTCCTTTGAAGCACAAAAGTGTTTAATATTAATGAAATCCATTTTGTCTATGTTTCCTCTGGTTGCTTTTACTTTTGGTGTCATATCTAAGAAACTATTGCCTAATTTAAGGTCCCTATATTTTGTTCTAGGATTTTGAGAATTTAACTCTTAAAATTAGATTGATGATCCATTTTGTATGTGGTATGAGGTAGGGGTGAAGTACTTTTTTAATATAAACCTTTATTTTGGAATAATTTTAAATTTATAGAAAAATTGCAAAGAAAGTAGAGTTCCCCTATAAACTTCACCCAGGTTCACCTAATGTCTAACATAAATAGAGAACATTTGTCAAAATAAGAAATTATTAATGGTATGATAGGTTTTTTTTAATGCTATTTATTTGAAAGAGAGAGAGCAGAGGAGGGGCAGATGGAGAAAGAGAGAGAGAGACTCAGTCACACTCTGGGCTGTCAACACAAAGCCTGATGCAGGGCTGGAACTCACAAATGATGAGATCATGACCTGAGCCGAGATCAAGAGTCAGTCCCTTAACTGACTGAGCCACCCAATGGTATGTTAGTTTTAACTAAACTATAGACTTTTAGATGCCACCTGTTTCCTACAAATGTCATTTTTCTCTATTCCAGGATCTAAACCAGGGTGCTGCATTGCATTTAGCCAAGTACTTTTTGTATGTTAAGTCATTTAATCCTCACAATAGTGTAATTCACTTTTCAGATGAGGAAATTGATGCACAAAAAGTCTAAGCCACTTACCTAAGATTATATAGCTACTGAGTGATGGAATTTTTCTCATCTTCATCATCAGTCCCAAATTGTAGATAAATTATCCTACATCCTCCAATTATCTCCCAAGGAAGGTGCATGGAGTTAAATATTGTGATGTTGCTAGCCTGAAAATGTTTTTATTCTATGTGATTGATAGTTTGGGCAATATGGTAGAGCCTGCCCAATGTCCCCCAGTATCTTTGGGTTCTCACATAAAGCTGTCCCCTTATGGGGGCTTTTTTCATTCATTGTGTTGGACTCTTACTGGATCCTTTCAATAGGGAGATTTATATCCTTTAGATTTGGAAATATTTTACTTATCTCTGTAATAGTTTCCTTTCTCATTCTATTAGTGAGATGTTGGGGCCCCAGGATTGATCCTCTAACTTTCTTGTCTTTTTCTCTCCTGTTTTCCTTATTTAGTTTCCAAAATTGGAAATATATGTACACATTGTTATGTTGACCTGATTTTTAAATGTGCCCTTTTTTAATATATAATTTTAGTGGCTGTGCATCATATAAACAATCTTAACTTTATTTAACCAATGTTCTATTGTTGGGCATGTGTTCCCTATTATTTCTATGAACCTGCTTAAAGTAAGTTGTAACACACATTTTTACTTCCTTATGATAAATTATTAAAAACAGAATTCCTAGATTAGAGGGTATGTATGTTTTAAATACTTCTTTGAGATACATAATGTCCATTACCCTCCACAAATTAACATTTCCATGAGTAATATTAAAGAGTGTTCATTTTCCTTATAAAACACACTTTTGGGAACAGATAAGCTAATTTAAAATGAAGACATATTAGTTATAAATGGAGACTTGTGGTATTGAATGCATTTGGGGGAAATTTTCCTTTCTAATCTGAGAGATAGCTTTATAGATTGTAGTTATGATGTATATTGACACTATTATGCTTCTAATCATCCTTAGAACAAATACTCTGGATTACACATAGAGTTATCTTTTCTCTGGCTTAAAAGCATCCTTGTCCTAGAGCTTTGATACTGACATGTTAGTTTAAGGTGGTCAAGGCACTGGGAAGAGTAAGGTGGCCAAGGGCTTTCAAGCACCTGGTGGTTTACCATTAGCTGAATTTTATTTTTTATTTTTAAAAATTTTAATTCTAAGGGAGCCTGGGTGGCTCAGTCTGTTGAGCGTCCAGCTTCAGCTCAGGTCATGATCTCACGGTTCATGAGTTTGAGCCCTGCATCAGGCTCTGATTCTGTATCTTCCTCTCTGTTCCTCCCCTGTTCGCACTCTGTCTCTCTCTCTCAAAAATAAAGATTAAAAAAATTAAAATTTTAATTCTAGTGTAGTTAACACACAACGTTATATTAGTTTCAGGTGTACAATATAGTGATTCCACAATTCTATACTTTATTGGGTGCTCATCATGATACATGTACTCTTAGACCCCTTCGTCTATTTCACTCATTTCCCCACCCCCTCCTCCCCTCTGCTAACCATCAGTTTGTTCTCTATAGTTAGAGTCTGCTTTTTGTAGGGTAGCTGGCTGGCTGAGTTGGTAGAGCATGCAACTCCGTCTCAGGGTTGTAAGTTCAAGTTCTACATTGGTCATGGAGACTCCTTTAAAAAAAAAAAGTCTCTTCTTTTCTTTGCTCATTTGTTTTGTTTCTTAAATTCCACATGTGAGTGAGATCATGGTATTTGTTTTCTCTGACTTATTTTGCTTAGCCTTATACTCTCCAGCTCCATCCATGTTGTTGCAAATCGCAAGATTTCATTCTTTTTTAAAATTAAAAAAAATGTTTATTTTGAGAGAGAGGGAGAGAGAGCATGTGGCTAATGGGGGAGGGGCACCGAGAGAGATGAAGAGAGAGAATCCATTATAGGCTCCATGCTGTCAGCACAAAGCCCAGTATGGGGCTCAATCTCACAAACTGTGAGATCATGACCTGGAGCCAAAATCAAGAGTCAGACGCTCAACCAATGAGGCACACAGGTGCCTTTTTTTTTTTTTTTAATTTGAGAGAGAGAAAGAGTGAGAGCAAGGGAGAAAGCCAGAGGGAGAAAGAGAGAATCTCAAGCAGCTCCATGCTCAGCATGGAATCCAATGTCAGGTTCAATCCCATGACCCTAGGATCACTACCTGAGTTGAAATCAAGAATCAGACGTTCAACAGACAAGCCACCCAGAGGCCCCTCACTCTTTTTTATGGCTGAGTAATATTCCATTGTGTGTGTGTGTGTGTGTGTGTACACCACATCTATATCTATCTATATAAACAATATATCTATATCTATACACACCACATCTTTATCCATTCATCTATCAGTGGACACTTGGACTGTTTCCATAATTTGGCTACTGTAAATAATGTTTTAATAAACATAGGAGTGCATATATCTTTTCCAATTAGTGTTTTCACATACTTTGGGTAAATGCCCAGTAGTGGAATTACTGGATCTTATGGTAGTTCTACTTTTAATTTTTTGAGGAAACTCCATACTGCTTTCCACAGTAGCTGCATCAGTTTGCATTCCCACCAAAAGGGCAAAACCCTTATGAAGAAAAGGGTTCCTTTTTCTTCATAACCTCACCAACACTTATTGTTTTTTGTGTTTTTTATTGTAGCCATTCTGATAGATGTGAGGTAATAAGTCATTATGGTTTTGATTTGCATTTTGCTGATGATGAGTGCTGTTGAGCATCTTGTAATGTGTCTGTTGGCCATCTGGATTTCTTTGGAGAAATGTCTGTTCATGTTTTCTGTCCATTTTTAAATTGGGTTGTTTTTTGGGTGCTGAGTTGTATATGTTCTTTATGTATTTTGGATATTAATCCTTTATCAGACATGTCCTTTGCAAACATCTTCTCCCATTCAATAGGTTGTCTTTTAGTTTTGTTGATTGTTTACGTTGATGTGCAGAAGTTTTATATCTCGATGTAGTCCCAATAGTTTATTTTTGCTTTTGTTTCTCTTGCCTACGGAGACATATCCAGGCAAATGTTGCTGTGGCTGATGTCAGAGAAACTACTGCCTATGCTCTCTTCTTGGAGTTTTATGATTTCAGGTCTCACATTTATGTCCTTAACCCATTTTGAGTTTATTTTTGTTCATGGTGTAAGAAAGTGGTCCACTTTCATTCTTTTGCATGTAGCTGTCCAGTTTTCCCAACACCATTTGTTGGAAAAACTCTCTTTTTACCTTTGCATATTCTTGCCTCCTTTGTTGAAGATTAATTGACTATATAATTGTGGGTTTGTTTCTGGACTCTTTATTCTATTCCAGTGATTATAATTAGTTGAATTTTAAATAAACTGCCTTGGATGTAGAAAACTCATAACCAGTTTTGACTGAAAATGAAAGTGCCACTTTCCTAGACATGATTTGTCAAGAACTGGAAGACAGGCAAGAAAACCTTAGCCTAGTAATAAAAAGCCAAAATCTAGAATAACCTCTAACCCTGATAAAAGTAAAGATCTTTGGGGCACCTGGGTGGTGCAGTCCACTGAGCATTCAACTATTGATTTCAGCTTAGATCATGATCCCAGGGTTGTGGGATCAAGTCCCTTTCTTCGGCTCTTGATTATGATCCCTCAAGCCCTGTGTCAGTTTCCGTACTGAGCATGGATCCTGCTTAAAATTCTCTCTCTCCCTCTACCCCTATCTCCTACTCTCTCTCTCTCTCTCTCTAAAATAAAATTAAAAATATATATTCTATAATTTTTCTTTGTCTCAAAACTTATTTATAAGAAGAGTCCTTACACCAAAAACCATAAAATACCTAGGAATAAATCTAACCAAAGAAAAACCTATACACTGAAAACTATAGAAAGCTTATGAAAGAAATTGAAGAAAACACAAAAAATGGAAAAATATTTCATGCCCCTGGATAGGAAGAACAAATATTGTTAAAATGTCAATACTACCCAAAGCAATCTACATATTCAATGCAATCCCTATCAAAATAACACCAGCATTCTTCACAGAGCTAGAACAAACAATACTAAAATTTGTATGGAACCACAAAAGACCCCGAATAGCCAAAGCAATATTGAAAAAGAAAACCAAAGCAGGAGGAATCACAATCCCGGACTTCAAGCTGTATTACAAAGCTATAATCATCAAGACAGTATGGTACTGGCACAAAAACAGACACTCAGATCAATGGAACTGAGTAGAGAACCCAGAAACAGACCCATAAACGTATGCCCAACTGATCTTTGACATAGCAGGAAAGAATATCCAATAGAATAAAGACAGTCTCTTCAGCAAGTGGTGCTGGGAAAACTGGAGAGCGACATGCAGAAAAATGAACGTGGACTACTTTCTCGCACCATACACGAAAATAAACTCAAAATGGATGAAAGACCTGAATGTAAGACAGGAAGCCATCAAAATCCTAAAAACCAGCCAACGGAATGGGAGAAGATATTTGCAAACAACATGTCAGATAAAGGGTTAGTATCCAAAATCCATAAAGAACTTATCAAACTCAACACCCAAGAAACAAAGACTCCAGTGAAGAAATGGGCAAAAACATGAATAGACACTTCTCCAAAGAAGACATCCAGGTGGGCAACCGATGAATGAAAAAATGCTCAACATCACTCATCATCAGGGAAATACAAATAAAAACCACAATGAGATACCACCTCACCCCTGTCAGAATGGCTAACATTAACAACTCAAGCAACAACAGATGTGGTGAGGATGTGGAGAAAGAGGATCTCTTTTGCACTGCTGGTGGGAATGCAAACTGGTGCAGCCACTCTGGAAAACAGTATGGAGGTTCTTCAAAAAGAATAAATAAATAAAATAAAAATAGAACTACCCTATGACCCAGCAATTGCACTACCAGGCATTTATCCAAGGGATACAGGTATGCTGTTTCGAAGGGGCCCATGCACCCCAATGTTTATAGCAGCACTATCAACCATAGCCAAAGTATGGAAAGAGCCCAAACGTCCATTGATGGATGAATGGATAAAGATGTGGTATATATATATGTGTGTGTGTGTGTGTGTGTGTGTGTGTGTGTGTATTGTGGTATACACACACACACACACACACACACACACACATGCACACAATGGAGTATTATTCTGCAATCAAAAAGAATGAAAGCTTGCCATTTGCAACTATGTGGATGGAACTAGAGGGTATTATGCTAAGCGAAATTAGTCAGAGAAAGACAAAAATCATATGACTTCACTCATATGAGGACTTTAAGACACAGAACAGATGAACACAAGGGAAGGGAAGCAAAAATAATATAAAAACAGGGAGGGGACAAAACATAAGAGACTCAAAATATGGACAACAAACAGAGGGTTACTGGAGGGGTTGTGGGAGGGGTGATGGGCTAAATGGGTAAGGGGCATTAAGGAATCTACTCCTGAAATCATTGTTGCACTATATGCTAACTAACTTGGATGTAAATTTAAAAAATTAAATTAAATTAAATTAAAAAAAGAAGAGTCCTTATTCTTTATAGAGACATCCTGAAATATTTACAGAAGAAATGATATGATACTTGGGATTTACTTCAAAATAGTCTGGTGAAGGAGGGGAGCAGTGGGTGGGGAGATAAATAAAACAAGTCTGGCCATAGATACACTGTTGAAGCTGCATGGTGAGTACAGAAGATACATTTTATTATTCTCTCCCTGTATGTTTGATGTTTTCCAAAAATACAAAACAAAAACAATACAACCTCGTTTTCTGTGAACACATGGGAGAAACTAATGTAGGCCATTAGATCTGGCAATTGAAACACAGTCTCTGAGGCAAGATGATAGAGTTGTATCCCAGATGTGAGTTGGCTCATGGGAGGCTCATTTTACCTAACTCTACAAACCATGGTCGATGGCCTGGATTTTTGCAGCTCAGTAGCCAGTTTCTCACTGGAGTTCACTAATGATCTTCCACTTGAAGCAACTGATTAAAAAATATGAATTCAATAAAGCACCTGATGTGCTGGAAATTTTTTAGATCTTGACTTGGACGTGTATCTATGTAAAAATTAAGCAAACTCTACTCTTAAGATTGATGCACTTTTACTGCATGTAAATTATACATCAGTAAAAGTTTACAGAAGAGAATAAAGCATCCAAGACTATTTCTAGAGCTGTTTAAGAATTGCTGTGAATTGTAAGCTCTGATCCCCATAAGCAAGTGGTATTGCTGACTTGTTCCCTCTACAGGCGTGAGGAGACCTGGCAGGATAGCATCATTTATCTCTTCTTATTACAAAGCCAGCCTGAATAAAGGACGATTTAGTATGTTTGCTTACTATTGAGGGACAGCATAACCAGGATTAAAAGTCTGGGCTAATATCGAAAATCACTTAGGTTTAAATAACTGTGTGACTTTGGGCAAAACTTTCTTAACCATGAAATAGGAATAATAATAATAATAATAATAGCACTGCCTATCTCAAGGGTTGTTGTATTCAGTGAGATAATACGGGGAAAGAACTTGGCACAGTCTCATAGTCAACAACCAATACAAATGAGTTATTAGCTTGCTTGATATTATTAGCCTGGATTTATCAGACTCATGTCGGACACATAAGGACCAAGCAGATGTTAGCTATTAATTGTCCGTTATATCCCAATATTACACTATTCATTGCTTTGAATTTTCGCAGCCTTTGGATCCATTGGCAGGAATTGGTTATGGGGCCAACTACACGTGTTCAATACAGATACACTCTATTCTGGCTGCCTCCTGTTAACACTTACATTAAATCTTAAAGATTCTGAGCGATAAAATAGTTTTTGTAGATGAGCAAGACAACTCTTTGTTTTCAAAACAGAAAGGCAAGTACTATTCTATATGAAGATAAGATAATTCTTGTTATCTCAACTCAGAGCTCCTGATAAAACTCTCTTGACTTATCACTGCCAGAAAAGTTGCTATTTGCAAAATAAATTTACCTTTGGTAGGTATTTCTCATCTTCTCTAACTAGTTTATAATGTTATAAAAATGTTATGTAAATTACTTTGTTTAATTACCTCTGTACATCACAAATACTTGATCCTGAAGGTATGGCAGGATATAGAAGGTTACAACTTCTGGGGGGGGGGAGGTGTGCTTAACTAAGATTTTATTTTGGTGTTAATATTTTTTAAAGATTTTTAATGTTTTTTTTTTAACGTTTATTTATTTTTGAGAGAGAGTGCAACTGAGGAGGGACAGAGAGAGGGACAGAGGATCCAAAGTGGGCTCCACCCTGACAGCGGAGAACCCCTATGCGGGGCTCAAACCCACAAATGTTGAGATCATGACCCCAGCTGAAGTCAGATACTCATCTGACTAAGCCACTCAGTGGCCCCTAAAAGATGTTTTTATATTAGGTTATGTTGATGCTGAATCTAGCTAGAATTATTTGGATGTTCACTGTACTTTTCTTTAAGCTATTCTGAATGAAAATATAAAATTGAAAGAATATTATTTTGGCCATGTTCTATGGAAGTAATTTTTTAGGGTCTCATTTGTGTGCTGTGCGGACTCAAAACAATTTCCTTAGGTAAAGCTTACACCTGACTTTGGTTTTCCCTTGTAGGTGAGAAAAGGCTTTGAAAACAGCCAGGTGTCCTTTACTACTTGAGCGTTCATAACAGATAATACTCTACTCTGAATCGTCTATTGAGACATATGTGTCTGAATTTTAACAGCTCAGAATAGCTATGTTCCGGGATTTAGCAGGGAGTAAATTCTCATTTTGTCATCCAATATTTATTAAAAACTCAGTAGGGAGAAGCAATTTTCAGGGAGGATTCTTCCAAGTATACATCAGTTTATGCACTTTGTTTTAGACAGTCTAGGCTAAAGCATATCCGTGGATTAAACCAGATAAATAGACAGCTGGTACCTTGCTAGACAGTGCCATAGTTTCCCAAAGTATAATTTTTTACCTAATTGTGCTTTTGTGTAATGTCAACAATGTATATTGAGGGTTATGATACGCAAAAACTTTCCTTGCACCTATTTTAAGGATATATGAAAACATTGCTCATTTCTGTCACATTTTTTAGGACCCTAGAGAAATATATCTGATCTTGGTACCAAAAATAATTAATAGTATTAGTTAATCTCAACTTTGTAATTAGAAAGGAAGGAAGGAGAGAGAGGGAGAAAAGAAAGGAAGGAAGGAAGGAAGGAAGGAAGGAAGGAAGGAAGGAAGGAAGAAAGGAAGGAAGAAAGGAGGGAGAGAGGGAGGGTAGGAAGGAAGGGAGAGAGAGAGAGAGAGAGAGAAAGCAAGCAAGCTTGCTAGCTCCCACCTACCCTCTCTGACTCCTTCCTCAGAGAATCCTAGCAAAAACTTTTTTTGATAAGAGAAGTATCATGGAATATGCCAAAATCAATTCTTTTCTACAATCCAAACTGCAAAATGCTTCCCAAAGCAGAAGCAAAAATGTCTTTGTGCAAAAAGTAGGCCACATGCTTCTGCCACTGGTAGAATATTTTGATGCTCCAGAATCCTACCCCTGTTTCATATGACGTGAGTCTCAGATCTGTAGCACAAACTGCAACGTGTTAACCAGTTGTATTAGCGTTCTCCAGAGAAACAACCAGTAGGGTGTGTATATATGGACATACAGGTTTTTCCCCCATCCTGAAGTACAGCATTCCTATGAAACCTTTTGTAAGTTGAAATGGTGTAAAGCAAAAAACAATTACCATTCACTTATATGGAAAAGTTTTTGAGCATTCCCAGACCCCCAAAATACCTTAGGACACATCTTGCTAATGGATAAACAAAATAAATTCCTATGAAGCACAGACGCTCAGAGACACAGTTCAAAGCTATGGCAATTTGATGCTGACATACTGAGTGTAGTAGTTCCTGGGGAAGGAGCTTAGTGGGACCACTCTCTCACTGCTCAGGGTGTGTGCTCAGGGTGTGTGTGAGGCAAAAGAATATGCTGAATACTATTTTTGCTTTTTGCCTTTTTTTCATATCCTATGAAACAGCTCTAGAAATAAAGTCTTTATTTTTTTTTGTAAATTTTATTGATGTTTAACTTCTGTATGTACAGTAAAAGTTCACAAATCTTAAGATTATAGATTGGTTCATTTTTACACAGATATACACCCAAGTCAAGATCCTCTTCAGATTCTTTTCTGTTAGTGAAAGCAGGTACTAACTAGGTCTTTTGTAAAAGCAAGTGGCATAAAGGAAACTTCTGAAAAGCAGGGGATACCTGTATACAAGAGATTTATTATAGGAATTGGCTCACATTGTTATGGAGGCCAAGAGGTGACTCCATCTGCAAGCTAGAGAACCGGGGGACCAGTGGTATAATTCATTCTGTCCAAATGCCTGAGAATCAGGGTTGCTGATGGTGTAATTGCAGTTACACCTGAGAACTAGAGGGCTGCTGGTGTAACTGGACCCTGAAGGCCCAAGAACCAGGAGCTCTGATGTCCGAGAGCAAGAGAAGATGAACATCCCAACTCAAGACAAGAGATATATATAGAGAGAGAAAGAGAGAGGGACACCTGGGTGGCTCAGTTGGTTAAGCATCCGACTTTGGCTCAGGTCGTGATCTCATGGTTCTTGAGTTCGAGCCCCACGTGGCACTTTCAGCCCGCTTAGGCTCCTCTGTCCCCCTCTTCCTGCCCCTCCACCATGCGCTCTCCCTCTCAAAAAATAAAAAATAAAGGAGTGCCTGGGTAGATCATTTGGTTAAGCATTGACTTCAGCTCAGGTCATGATCTCATGGTCCGTGAGTTTGAGCCTCAAATCGGGCTCTGAAATGACAGTGAGGAGCCTGCCTGGGGTTCTCTCTCCCTCTCTTTGCCCCCCACCCCCCGACTTGCACTCTCTCTCAAAATTAAATAAAACTTAGAATAAAAATAAACAAGGGGCACCTGGGTGGCTCAGTCGGTTGAGCATCTGACTTCAGCTCAGGTCATGATCTCACATTCTGTAAGTTCGAGCCCCGCGTCGGGCTTTGTGCTGACAGCTCAGAGCCTGGAGCCTGCTTCCGATTCTGTGTCTCCCTCTCTCTCTGCCCCTCCCCTGCTCATGCTCTGTCTCCCTCTGTCTCAAAAATAAATAAAAACTTTAAAAATTAAAAAAAAAACAATAAACATTAAAAAGGAGAATTCATCCTTCCTTTTCACCTTTTTGCTCAATAAGGGCCTTCAGTAGATTGGATGATGCCAACCAATGGTGAGGGCAATCTTCTTTACTCAATCTACTGATTCAGTGTGGTTTGGTAGAAAGAGACAAGATTTGGAATCAACAGATTTGGTTGGGTTTTAAAAAGTTGATAGTTATCAGAACCTGGGCTTCTTAAACACTGGTGTCCTTATGCAGGAAACAAATGACTCTAATGCCTGCCTCAGAGGACTCCGTGGCCTCCTCCATGAGGCCAGCAGAGCAGCAGCAGAGCTAGAACACCCAGTGGGCTGCACCTGCCTGCTCCTGCCCAGGGATTTGCCGCTCAGGCTGAGCCTGGGGTATTTGTGTGAGCTCCTCACAGCTGGCCTGAGGTTTCCAGGACCCCCAACTCCTACCTTACCTCTGGCTATGGGAACAGACATCCCCTCTAGGGAGCTGTGTTTTGTGAATAATTTTTAAAAGTTACAATATACAGGCTTTACTGTTTTATGATTTAAAATTTTTTAAAGTTTATTTATTTATTTTGAAAGAGAGAGAGAGAGCAATCAGGGGAGGGGCAGAGAGAGAGAGAGAGAGAGAGAGAGGGAGAGAGAGAATCCCAGGCAGGAGCTCAAACCCACGAACCATGAGATCATGACCTGAGCTGAAACCAAGATTCGGATACTTAACCAACTGACTGAGCCACCCAGGTGCCCCTGGGCTCTACTGTTTTAAAGCGAAATGTTTCATCTGTGGTAGGGTAAGATGATAACCAAACATCCTGGAGGAAATGATGAAAAACTCAAAAGAAAAATAATTCTACATTTCTCTCTCATTACATTTTCCATTCACCAAGTAAAATCTACTCCTTTTTTTCTTTCCATAAAAGTTCACGCCGGGTATGTTTCTATGAAGAGTCATCTCATACAGCCCACACATAAGATGACACTTTATTCAGTCAATCTGTTCTTAGGAACAATGTAAAAATATATATGTGGTGAGGTTAACAATGTTCTTATTTGAACTCGAACACCAAAGCTGAGAGCCCCTACCTCTTCAGATGTTTGAAATCCTTAATGTAAAAGTTTAAGTTTTTCATAGTGATGGAGTATATTTTATAATGTAACAACATTTAAATATATTAGTCCCAAAATGTTTATTGAAAGAAAATTGTGTTTTTCTTTATGTTTGAAAAGGTTCCAAATGTTAATACGAGATTAGGTCTTACTCAAAGTGTAAGTTTTACATTAATTTATCTCCAAATTTCTCCTTTACCCCATTTCCCAGTTTTTGCGTATGTTAGTAAAAAAGCATTACCCACTTTCCATAAATGATGATACCATCTAATCTTATTTTGACTTACAGTGTCATTTGAATTTTATTTTTGGTAGCCTGCCAGTTGTAAGAGTATAAGGGAGACAATTATATTACCTAACATTTGAATTAAGGCATCACACAATTATCGCCCTGCATTTATTTTCTTTGAATGCATACAACTGAGAAAATATATAAAAACTTATATTTCTATCTGACTATACTCGTCAAAACAGCTAATCCAAAGACAAAAATTAAATAATTTTTTAATACTAAGAGGAAAAAACATGGCAATATGACAGGGTGTGGCCACTCTCTAACAAACACTTCTTGTGCACAAAATACAGACCTGTTCTATATCTGTTCTTTAACCAAGGTCTAACTTTTCCATAGTTGATTTTTATAATCCTTTAACTATTTGTCAAGTGATATGAATTCTTTTGATTGATGCATTACATAAACACACTATCCAAAAACACTTTTTCTGGTATTTTCAAGAGCGTTAAAAATATTCATTGTTGGATCCAGAAATTCCACCCCTCAAAATATATCCTAAAGAAACAATATAAAATGTGGGCAGAACTACATCTAGAAAACTTTCCATCGTATTATTTAAAATAGTAAAAAATGAAAACAAGCTAAATACTACGATGGGGGTGATTGCATGAATTATAAGTAATCTAGATTATAGAATCCTATTTTAGCCATTGAGAATGATGAAAGATAATATTAAAGCAAGGAAAAGGACTGTCATGATTTTTATTTAAATAATGTTATTATTTTTATTATTAAATGAAATCTGAAAAATAAAGAGAACAGAAAGAAATATGATTATAATATTCACTGAAAAAAAGAATACACTTTTATAGCTATGATATGGTTGTAATTATGTGGGTTTTTTTAAAGCGGAGCAAAAATACTGGAATGTTGTTTTACTGGGGTTTCTTCTTTTTTTTCTTTATTAAATTATATGAATTTTAATTTATAGTAAAAAAAATGGAGTTAAAAAATAAATCATCACCTTCTTATACACCAAATCTCTTGTCTAGCTTATGACGGAGCTTCATGCCCAGTCCCATCCTGTAATTTTTTTTACGTGTTTATTGATTTTAGGGTCATTATGTCTTCCATAGCTACTCTTGGCCAATAGATCATAGTATTTGACACATGGGAGGCATCTCCTGTTTTAAAGATGGGCAAACTAAGTCCTGAAACAGTTATTCACTTAACGTCCCCTAAATAGATCTATAAAATATCTACAAATGAAAATTGATCCTTGATTCATTCTCCTCTGCTCTTTGATTTAAAAAAAAAAATCCAAGTCCCTGCAAATGACTATAATGAAGTTTACTTATGCGAAGTTAAATAAATTGAAGCAGGACATGGAACAAGAAGGTTAAACTTAGGACACTCTTACTGGGAGAATTCTTCCATTCTTGGTGCTCAGACGAACTTGTTCAAAGTGAAAATCAAAGGGCTGCTCCATGGGCTTGCAAGGTAAGTAGTTTTCTGACTTTACAGGGGAGAAGCTGAGGCTGGAGAGTCCAGTTAACTTGCCCGAGGTCACAGGGCTAGTAATTGGCAGAACAGAGACTCATTTCCACCAGTGATTGTCTGTAGAAAGCCTGGACTCTTTCCCCTCCTGGCAGCATTGCCGTGAACATCAAATGAGGCAAAAATTACAGAAAAGTATGCTGGAAATGGGGGCATTGCCCTTCTCTGCGATTTCAGGATCCCCACTCTTCCTATGCCTACCCCATATAGAACAGAAATGGTAAATGTAAAGCTTTGTGAAAACATAAACAAGAAACTAGTAATACCTTGTTACGGTTTGTTGGTTTTTTTTTGTCTGAAATCTTTTGTTGTAGGGGAATTCTGTTCTATGAGATGCTGCTTGAAATAAATGGGCTGCTGGCCAGGACTTGGAAATGTTTGTGATATGAAGAACGCCATTTGTTATTTAGCATCTACAGATATATTACTGTTATTATTATTTAATAACAATTAATAAATTACTGACAAAAATGTACATTTAACATCCTCTTTTTAGAAAACCAGTATTATAGAAAATTATGCTCCAAGCCTACCTTCTGCTTACCATTAGATCTATTTCAGTTCCAAAGGAGCACACTGGAGGAAGGATTCTTTCCAGCTTTTAAAAACGTGCACTTTGGGGGTGAAGGTGTCTTGTTCTCTTCATTCTCTATTTAGTGGTGAATGAGAGGTAGTTTGAAGTAGTGGGAAGTCAAGTTCATTGTATCATCATTTCCAGTGCTGGCTCTTCTTAGCTGCAAGTTTCTTAACCTCTCTGGGTGCCCCACTTCTTACTTTTCTCCTCTGTTCCCCCTAAGTGTGGGAGTTACATTTTGACACTATACATCTAGGAAATGACCTGATCTCTCTAGTCAAATATTTTTATGCGTACTTATTTGAATCGGTAACACATACATATGGTTCAAAAAATTTTAAATTATAAAGAGAAATTCTGTGCCATCTCCCTCCTGCTTGCTTTTCTCTGGGTGTCCCTGTTCCAGTCCTCAGTTTTATTTTACAAATTGAGAGGATGTGAATGGCAAGCTAAGCAAGATGACTAGATTTAATCTGAATGGAAGGGATTTATTCTCAAGTGATACTGTACAAGGTGATTATT
The DNA here is from genome assembly GCF_018350175.1 of Felis catus. Classification (NCBI taxonomy): domain Eukaryota; kingdom Metazoa; phylum Chordata; class Mammalia; order Carnivora; family Felidae; genus Felis; species Felis catus. Next base: position 78,455,952 of record NC_058375.1, on the reverse strand, counting down.
TGTCCCCTTCATAGCCTCCCCTATGTTTTCTGAGCAGCATTCAACTAAAGTACTAAACAGTCACAGTGCCTTTTCAAGAAATTTTGACTTTGAACTTGCTTATGTGCAAAGGAAATGGTTCAGCCGTTTCTCTAGAACTTGGTTGATAATAAATTTCCTTTTGTTCCACTTATAATTTTCTTTTAAAAATTTGCCTTTTTCTACTGTTGCATAGGGTGGAAGGAATAATGGAAAGATTTATTGTGGCCCACTTTTAGATGTTTATACATTAGGCCAGGACAAAGAATACAAGAATTAAAAGCATACATACAAAATTACTTACTTTCTCTTCAGTTTATTCAATATTTGTAATCCTTCTGATTAAGATTGCTTACCTCTGGGTGCTAACCAATTATAAGGAAAGGCGTGTTGAACAAATGAACAGTAGTGTAAGGAGAATAGCTAGGCAGGCTATTAAAAGGTGTATCTAGTCCAGCACCTGGCACACAGTAGATGTAGGACCACTGCTATATAAAATGTCTGATCTATTAAAGCATGCTTGAACTACTGCCATGGTAACCAAATATTTTCTGCACGTCTTTGGGTTTACAAAGCAAATTAAAAATCATAAAAAAAAAAAAAAACCCACACACACAACCATCTCTCTCTACGCAAAGGGCTATAAGGACCTTACTTTTCCATGACAATTTTGGCTTGATCTAAAATATGGTACATTATTTTGCAAGAACTGAGGAGCAACACTCCCTTCTCCCGGTATCTGACACTGGAGACGTACTGCGCAGGAAGTTGTGACCAAAATCTAGCTCAATTCACTTAGGAAAGTAACGTAATTACGACATCCACCCCCGTCAGGAAAGGGTTTAGGTTTAAGCATACACAACAGGCCACACTCTATGGATCATGGCAGACATCTAGCGTTGGAAGTTGCTGCATTTATTTATGGGTGAAGTTTACATTTTCCCCTGTTCTATTAATAGAATTCTTAACTCCTTTCATCATTTACTCAGTCCACAGACGTCTCTTAAGAGCCTATCAGGGACCTAAGAGTGAAGATCCAGTGCCTATCCTCAAGGAAAACACAATCCGAGTGAAGATTTACTTTTTCCATACTCATCGGGGTGGCGCTTTTATGGCGCTGTATTGCTCTTCTCGGGACCAGGTGCCCGACGTGCGGCTCTCCCTGGCGGGCCGGGGCGGGGCGGGGTCAGCCGAGCCGCCGCCGTCGCCTCCTCCGCCGCTGCCCCCGCGCGCTCCCTCCCTCGCAGTCTTTAATTTCGCAGCTCCGACCACCGGAAATTAGCCGCGGGCGGAGGGTACGGGGCAGAGCGTGGGGGAGCATGCGTGGGGAGGGCGCGCCCGCCAGCCTAGCCGGGCGCCCGCGGGACGCGCCGCCAGCGCCCTCTCCGCCGGGGGCTCGACGCTCGCCCACCTTTTCCAAATTTAACCATTACCTAAATCCGAAGGGAAATGAGCAAACCTCTCGGATTGGGTGTCAAGGTATTTTCAGCTTCGTTGGGCGTATTTATCCCGAAGTGTTTCCACAACAAGCTATTTCGGGGCAGAGGGGCAGGTTTCGCTCTGCGGACGCCGCGGCCACTCGCCGGGCTCCAGGCCGGCGGCAGCGTCGGCCGGTGATTCACGGCCTCAACCCGGGGGTGGCCAGCCCAAATAGGCGGCGGGGTGGGGGTGGAGGTGTCCCGGGGCAGAGGGGCGGGGAGGCCTCGTTGGAGCTAGGCGCTCCCACTCCCCGGCGCTCCACTCAATCTGTGTCCTGAATCTGTGACTTCTTCTCGCTGCGGAAGTCTCCCGAGAGCCAATAATGGTTCATTTTCTTTTGAATCATTTCTAGTGCCTGGGTGTTGGGCTCTCCGGGCCTCCCCATCCTCCGCAGCCCCACAGAGCAAAAACGCGGAGGACCTCCTGGGAGGGCGGCTGGAAAGGCCAGGCCCCGGGTCCGCCTCCTAGCCCCTTGCGCAAAGGAGCGCGCCCAGACTGGGGGTTGGGGGGCAGGTCTGAGAGGACTAAGAGAGCTACTCCTTAACGCTCAGGAAGTGAAGCTTGTGGTTTTGGGGGCTGAGCTCGGAAGGAGATTAAAAAAAGAGAGAGAGAGAGAGACAACGCAGTCTCTCCCGAAAGCAACTCAGTTTGAAAACTCGGAGCGTAGTGCCGGTGCCCTGACCCCGCAGGTAGGTCCGCTGCGCCCGTTCTGCGCCTGCCCCCCTGGTGGGGGCGGCCGCGGGGACTAACGGGGCACCGCCACTGCGGGGGCGACCAGAGGGCACTGCCAGGTTCCCGCCTGCAGCTGGCCACTGTGCGGGAGCCCGGAGAACCCTATCCGCAGGGGATTTGGCGCAGGGGAGCAGGATTCATCCGGGAAGGAAACATCTGGTGGGGAGGCGGTGGCAACTGCGATCAGGAGGCTGCCCCTCCGTGCCTCCACTCCCGCCTTCCCAGGCCCAGACGGTGAAGAGAGGCCCTGGCCCGCGTGCGCTCAGGGGGCCGCCCCGCCCTCCCGCCGCCAGCTGCTGCGCGAGGTCGCCTTCCCACGCGCTCAGCCCTCGTCCCTACTACCCAACCCACTCCACTCTCCCAGGGTCGGGTAGGGCCAACCCGGCATGCGAGAGAGGAGCGGGGCTCCGCCTGGGTAGAGAGGCCGCCTCTGTGCTCGCCTCATCCCGCGCGGTCCCAGCCGGCGCAGGCTCTGCGCCCGCGCTGACAATTCCCCCTGCCTCCCCACCTCCTCCGACCCACCTCGCGCCGACGCAGACCCAAGCCTCAGCAGGGCCCTCAAGACCGTTTCGCCCCATTTTCCTTTACCTCTGAGTTTCATGGCTGCCTAGGGAATTCGTTTTTGCGTTTGTGGTGTCTATAAGGCCGAAGTGGCGGCTCACGCAGAGGCCCAGGGAAAACTGTGGTGGCAGGACTGCGCCCTAGGGCAGCCCCAGCACCCCCAAGCCTCCTGAAGTCCCGATCCTAGGGGCGGACTCAGACCGTGGCGGGTGGCACCCTCACTCCCAGGGGCCTTCTGGCTCTTAGGACTCCGGAAAGGTCCCTTGGGATTCCGATAGACGTCCCAGACGACTCTTCTCCCAAGCCTGTCCCCACTCCACAGTGGGACGTGGGATGCCCTCTAGGGAACGAGTCCCTGAGAACTCGTTTTCAGCTCGGAGCGCCAACAGGTAGTCTTAGTGTCCTGCATCCTGCTCTGAGAGCCGCGTAGCTCCTAGTCTGGCAGCCTAAGACGCGCGAAGGCTAAGGACGAGATCCTTGTCCCCGCCTGTGGTCCCCCAGCACCCTTGTTACTGAACTAGCCTAGACCATGGAGAGCTGCTGTACCCCCAAGAGCCTGCAGCTCCCAGGTGAACGCGGCGCCCATCGCCTTCACTCCGAGAGGAAGGCAAATTTCGAGTTCCCTAGACCTCCTTGCCTGCCTGGTTCCGCCCCCGAGCAGCCCCAAGCGGAGCTGGAGGCTCTGCCCCGCCTCACCGCCGGGCTCAGGTTTCGACCCCGGGATTAGGTGAACTGATTGGGGGTTAATGAGAGCGGCGCGGCGGGCAGCTAGCTCCCTCCCAGGCCGGCTCCTGGACCCCGGCGCACTGGCCGTGGCAGCGCACCCTGCGCTCTCCGCGTTGGATAATCTGTTGTTTCTCCGCGGACTACAGACGCCCGGCAGTTCACAGCCATCGCGCACAAGTCGGGCTCGACTTCCCCTAGACAAGGTTTTCGGTGAGCAGAACGAAAAAATGCTTTTTCCTAGGACTTGGTTTCCGAGGTTAGGTCTCGCCCCAGACTCTGCTTGCCCCCGCCGCACTCGCGTCTCCAGGCCAACCTTTTCCTCGCTTGAGGCACGAGTGAGGAGCGAGGGAGATCACGGGTATGCGAGTTCCACCCGGGGCCGGGGTCAGTCCTCTGCCATCTCCCCTCCCGCCACCTTCCTGTTCCTCTTCTCTTCTGCCTTCCTTCTCCAGCCTCTGCTGCTCTCAGCCCCTCTGCTGCTCTCTCCCAACCTCTGCTCAGCCAGCCTAGTGCGCCCCTCCTCTCCCACCACCCGCCTCCGGTTTGTAGCGGGCTCTTGGAGTGCTTGGCTTGTAGCCCCTTTCTGGTCCCCGATCCCTCGGCCCTGGAGTGATCAGCCCGTCGCTGCTCTACTCCCCAGCCCGAAAACTAGGCCAGGCAGGCAAATGAGTGGTTGAGTTGGGGTAACTGGCCAGTTGGGGACATCGGCTCTCCGGAGAGTTTGACGGAGCGAGTTTTGCTAGGAAAGGGGAGGGGCCAAGGGGTGTGGGCCGAGCAGAAGGAAGAGGCCTGAGCCTCAGCCCCGGGACGGGTTTTACCGCTGAGCTGTGGCGGCGGCGGCGGGCTCGCGCCACCTGTCCGAGTGCCACCTGGTGAGCGCGGCGCAGCGGGGCCAAGCCCCTCCTCCCGCAGGCCTCCCTCGCTCCTCCCCGGCTGAAGCTCTCTTTCCACCCGGCTCCCCAGTCCCCGGCCCAGGAGCGTGCGGACCCGCGTTTCCACCGGGTTCTTCTCTTTTGGCAGGTCTCCGCCTGACTGGGGCAGAGCAAGAACTCGAAGTGACAGTGGGCTGACGGCGGCTCCAGGCAGCGGAGTGGGGAGCGCGCCGGACCACCATGCCGCGTTCGTTCCTTGTCAAGAGCAAGAAGGCTCACAGTTACCACCAGCCGCGCTCCCCGGGACCCGACTATTCCCTCCGCCTGGAGAATGTACTCGCGCCAGGCGGAGCAGGTGCGGGGCGCGCGCGGACCGGGAGGGGCTGCTCCCAGGGACGTAGATTGTGCGCCCTGACACACCATCCCCAAAGGAGCCGGGCAGGACGACCCTGAAGCCTCCTTTGCTGCCTTTTTTGTTTCCAACCGTCCGGGTCCCTTCCGGGCTCGTCGCCTAGGTGCCACGGCCTCTTTGCTCCGGCCCTCGGATCCGGAAGGGTTCCCGGCCAGGTCTGGGAAAAAAAGAGGACGCCCGGGTGCCACGGGTTGGGGAGGCGCCACTTCAGAACCATTGGCCCCATTCAGGGCTCAGCCTGAGCTCCTATCCTGCCTCCTCTCCGCAGACAGCACCTCGAGCGCAGGAGGGGCGAAGACAGAGCCCCGGGGTCGTTTGTCCCCCGACTCACAGATGACTGAGGCCCCTGACAGAGCCTCCGCATCTCCGGGCAGCTGTGAGGGCAGCGTCTGCGACCGGAGCTCAGAGTTTGAGGATTTCTGGAGGCCTCCGTCGCCCTCTGTGTCTCCAGGTAGGAGCCAGTTGGGAGCTCTGGGGCCGGGGCAGCAGGGTTCCCACGGTGAAAAGTAAACTAACTCAGCTTTGGGTTCAGAGATGCTAAATGGATGGCGGAGGGTCTTTCCGACAGGAGAGCGCGTGTTCGTGGGGTAAGGAGCCCGTAGGGGAGGCATCTGGCTTTTCTGGGACTGCGTCAGCCTGTTTGCGGGGTCTGTTGCTTGGATCCGAGGCGGCGGGCCCCGGGTTGTTAATCTCTAACGTTCGTTTGGCGGAGATGGTGGGTGAGAGAAAATAAATGAGTCGTCTCGACAGGCAGCAACCTCGACATTTCGTTTTGTGATCAGTTGACTGCTTAGAAAGAGCTAGGATCCCCAAATCCAGACGCTGGAGTCTCAAACGGAAACCTGGGCAGTCTTTAAAAATTCCTCTGGCTCCCGCAAGCATCGGGCCTGGCAGAGCTGGGCGCTAAGCGGGAGGGACGGGTCGGGCGGAAAATCTCTGCCCTCCTCTGAGTTTTTGCAGGCGCGGATTGGGGGCCTGTTTGATTTTTCGTTCGGCGGGGTTGGCCGGCCCAGCCTTAGAGACCAGTCGGTTGGCTACATTTCCAGACAGCAATGGAGTTTTGTGCAAAGTTTTGTGCACTTTGGGTGGGAGCGAGTCGTGGGTTCTGATCGGGGAAGGAGAACACACATTAGCTGCATTCTGCCAAGTGCCTGTTATTTCCAGATTGCCTTTACTAGTTTTAAAAGATAGTCCCAACCCCATCCCTCAGTGCGTTGACCTGGCTAAAGCCATGGCTGCAGCGAATGTGTCTGGGAGCCTGGAACCCGATGATTCTTCATGGCTGTGCAGGACACCGCCCTCCAAGACGGGGTGCCGCCGCAATCTCTCCGCGGGAATCTTGGGGTGCATCCTCTCATTAAAGCGGCTAGCCTGGAGTGTGCAGTGTGGGAACAGATTTGTAAATCCGTATGCAAATAGGGAAAGGATACGTTGGGTGTCTGGTTGTAGCAGAATTCACGTTGGGCAGCGGCACAGAGGCCTCGAATGTGGGAAAGCTATGGCACTGGCAGATGGTGGCTAAACCTTGTCAATTCTTCTCTGAGAAAGGTGGTTTTTTCACCATCAAGCTATGACAAGAATGAGAATGGGGAGTATGTGGCAGGTAGTTCAAGCTCCAAACCTTCTCCCGCTGTCCCTTTGCTACTTGCACTGGGTATTGAAGGAACTGTTAGGAATGTTAATACTTCCCCGTTTTTTTTTCCCAGACAGATGTCTTCGGTAGGCCGGGCTGCATTTTGTTTGTCCTCTCCCTCCTTTCTTATCGATCCCGGAAAGAAAAGAGACGAGCGGGAATCTGTAGGGGCCGGGAGAGTGCTGGCGCTGGGCGCTGGGCAGTCTGCGCAGGAGCGCTGTCGGGCCCTAAGGGGGGCCGCCTTCTCCTGCTCAGCTCAGCTCAGCTCAGCTCAGAGCAGTTATCAGCGCAGACGGCGTGGCGCGCTTGTTCTCGTGGCACCGCGAGTTGCTCCGGTCCCACCAGAAAAGACCCTCCTAACGTCGTGCGTTTCCGCTGCCCTGGCACTAAATTTACCCATCTCCTCGACCGATGCCATTTTAATTATCCGTTTGCTGCCCTGCCGCCTGCAGCGATCCTCGAGGTCCCAGAGACCCGGTCCGCGTTTTACTCTGGGGGCGTCAGGGCACCTACCGCGGCGCCTGGCGCACGGAGTACTCCACCAGTGCTGGGCGGCTGGCAGATGCCGCTGGGCGGCCTCCGCCCCGCCGTCTGAAGCCTGACCGGACGCCCCCTTGTGCCTCCACAGCCTCAGAGAAGTCGGTGTGCCCGTCGCTGGACGAAGCCCAACCCTTCCCCCTGCCCTTCAAGCCATACTCGTGGAGCGGCCTAGCGGGTTCTGACCTGCGGCACTTGGTGCACAGTTACCGGCCGTGCGCGGCCCTGGAGCGCGGCGCGGGCCTGGGCCTCTTCTGCGAGCGCGCCCCGGAGCCAGGCCACCCCGCGGCGCTCTACGGCCCGGAGCGGGCTGCGGGCGGCGCAGGGGCCGGGGCGCCCGGGGGAGGCAGCGCAGGAGGTGGCGCTGCCGGCGGCGCGGGCCTGGGGCTCTACGGCGACTTCGGGCCCCCGGCGGCAGGGCTGTACGAGCGGCCGACGGCGGCGGCCGGCGGGCTGTACTCTGAGCGCGGCCACGGGCTGCACGCGGACAAGGGCGCCGGCGTCAAGGTGGAGTCGGAGCTGCTGTGCACCCGCTTGCTGCTGGGCGGCGACTCCTACAAGTGCATCAAGTGCAGCAAGGTGAGGCTCCCGCGCGCTTGGCTTAGTTGGCCCCACGCCCCCGCCCCTGGCCCGCGCCCCTCGGCCCCTCTCAGCGGCCTTCTCCCCGGCCCCACCCGCCTCAGGTGTTCTCCACGCCGCACGGGCTCGAGGTGCACGTGCGCAGGTCCCACAGCGGCACGAGACCCTTTGCGTGCGAGATGTGCGGCAAGACCTTCGGGCACGCGGTGAGCCTGGAGCAGCACAAAGCCGTGCACTCGCAGGTAAGCGCGGGGCGCAAGGCCGCGCGCGGCCCTGCTCAGGTTCGCTTTCGGGGATGTTCCGCTTCTCAGTGCAGTACCGGCCACTCTCCGCTTGGCATCTTTTCCCTTGACGTCCCCGGACTGCCCCCAGTCTCCTCCACCAAGGCACTTTGCCCGGATGTAGGTGTGTAGGGAAAGGTGGCCGGCTCTGGCTTCCAGGCAGCCCTAGAGTTTGGTGTCACATCATTGTAAGCCTCCGGAGGGTGATCCTGATCATAACTTTGGGTTTGAGGAGGGTTTGTATGCACTCTTGCTGCGGATATATCAGATTTATTAGCTCTGGGTTTTGTTTGTTTGTTTGTTTGTTTGTTTTTTGCCTCGCTTCTTATCACCAAATGGTTGTCACTTAATCAGCATTGATCCCTCCCAAATGAAAAGAAGGGATGTCAGCTCATTTAGAGTATCCAGCAGCATATTTGTCCTGCTGTTCTTTCATTCATTCTTTTATTAATATTTGTTGTCCAACTTCCAGTTGCTAAGCACGTGAGAATCCTGTAACACATCAGGTCCCTGACAGGATGCCCCCACAGAATTTTTCAGCTTAGCTCAGTGACAGAGAGTAGATAAGCAATTAAGTGTACAAGTAACTATGACAAGAGAATGCTCACATACAGACTTACTAAAAAGAGCAGTATTCTTCCATCTCTCTCAGCACTGGCCAGAGGGGGCAGTGGTCTCAACTGACTGAGGTCTAAGCCTCCTGTTGAGGAGGGTGGAGAAGTGTTCGTAAATGGGTGTCAAAAAAGCAGGGTGGGGATACATTTTTGCCATGGGGTGTGGAGGGCTGTGGGTGAAAAGTGGGTAGAAAAAGTGTTAAAGGGGAAGAGGGTGGGGTGGAGGGGGTAGAGATTGGAAATAAGTCCGGGGAGAGAGAATGACGGGGCAGGCTAAGTGGAAGGGGAGCCCGAAGAAAAGGAGAGCCCTGGCTCTGGGGACTTTATGGTTGGGTTAGTGGTGAGGAGGATGGCAGCCTAGATGCCTGCAGTAGGAATGCCACATCTTTCTATCCACAGGAACGAAGCTTTGACTGTAAGATCTGTGGCAAGAGCTTCAAGAGGTCATCTACGCTGTCCACACACTTGCTTATCCATTCAGACACCCGGCCCTACCCTTGTCAGTACTGTGGCAAGAGGTTCCACCAAAAGTCAGACATGAAGAAACACACCTTCATTCACACTGGTAAGCTGAAGGCCCTTGGCTTGTAGAAAAACACCTGGTGAGGGCTGGAGTGGGGGAGCATTGTTCTTCCCACCAATACAATTCACCTTTCCTGTGATATTCTGGCTGCAGAATGAGCGGTACCTTCCAGACAGTTAATCACTGCAGTGTATGCAAGAAAACAAGCAGGCAGATTCTCTTAAGTTTGTTTACAAACAACGTTCTCCCCCAAAGGGGCTTTGATTTGGGGTTGCATCCGAAGAACCACTAAGCTGATCAGCCTCAGGCTCTTTATACTTGCAAAGACTATTTTCCTCCAGCAGTTTAACTGCTGCTCCAACTGCTCAGAGCAGGGTAAGATATGAAGCTCCAGAGATTGAGGACTTTCTGCAGAGCTCCCACCCAGCCTTTTAGGGGAGGGACTTATGTGTGGCCTTTTGGCTGCATTTTTTTTTTTTTTTTTTTTTTTTTTTTTTGCAATCTAAGAGCTTATCCTGATTGAGGAGGGAAAAAAACAATGGTAAATATTACTGAGCTGTCTGCTAAGCACTTTTCAAGTGCATTGTCTCATTTTATACTCACAAAAACTCTGGGAGGTAGAAACTATTCCATATCTCCATTTTAGAGATGAGGAAAGTGAGGCACGGAAAGATTAGGTAACCTGTCCAGGGCCCCAATAGCAAGTGGCAGGGCCAGGACTTAAATTCAGGTCTGCTTGATTTCAAATATCTATTATCTTGACCACTGGTTACTGTATTTTCAGAGTCATGAAGGTTGGTAGATGTAGAAAACTTCTATTTACTTATTGCTCTTTTCAAAATTTCAGCAAGTTCATGCCATAACAATGATAATTCTTTACCTATTATAATACTTTGTTATTTACACATTGCTTCCAAATCTAGCCCTTCTTTTGATCCTTACTGCCACCCCATAAAGTAGTCTTGCCATCCTGAAACTCAGGGTGATGCAATGATTTAGCACAGGCCAGGCTAAGAGTAAATCTTGAGGCCATGGAATGCTCTGGCTTCCAATCTTGGACTCTTTCTGCAACATTTTGATTGTGTATAGGTGGCAGTTTTAATGCCAGGTGCAGTCTCTTTAATAGGAAATAATACACTTACAAGGGACCCAGAATTCTGGCTGTTGTATTCTAGAATATGAATACTGATGTAAAGCAAATTCCAGTGTGTTCCAAACACCGACCATTGATGTTTATAAATATGTTTGGGCAGTGTAGATGCCCCCATCAGAAAACTCAGAAAAATATCCTATTTTAATCGTGGACCCTTGTCTGAAATTTCCATGTAACTCACTCCTTTTGAGTAAAAGTATTTAAAACACTTACCAAAATGCAACTAAGGATCTTGACTGAATGAAACATTAAGTCCTTATCAAACATTTACATCTTAGCTAGAATTTGTTTCTCAGATTTGTTTGACCCTAAAGGGATAGGGTAAGTTTTGATGGGTGCTTCCTTATCAAGGAAATCTGAAACATGAAGACAGAAAAGGGCACAGCAAGAGGGATAGAAGTCTCCTCAAAAACAAACTTCATCAATTGTTGCACTTTTCCAAGACCAAGCCCTGACTATAATGCCATGCTGAGGCTATGTGAAAATGCATGCCATTTACCCAAATGTTAAACAGCACATGGTTTGGGGGGAAAGACCAAACATTTTTTATTTGTTATTTATTAATCTGTGGTGAAGATTTGCTAGGATATAAAGAATCCTTATAAAAAGGAAGTAAAATCAAGATAGAAGGATCAGCCATCTTGAGAAATACTTCATGACCCAAATGTGGATTTTAAAAATACGACTTTGAGAAATGTCTGTGCTTCAGATACATTCTATTGTCCTTCAAGAGCAAGAAAGAAGACAGGCTCACTGGTCCACACAAACCAACGCCCACTTGGAAACTCAGATTTGAAAACTTCCTCTGAATAAGAACAGAGTCACATGGTTTGAAGGACAGGCCCCCACCCCCACATCGAACATCTGCTCTGGGAGCTCTGTGCTTCTAAAGTCAGGGGTGCCTTGCCAGGGTGGATTCAGCTGTGAGTCTAGGCACGTGGCCTTTGCTCTGTTTCCGTTTAGCAGGAAACGGTTTGAGGCCTTTTGCTGGGAACCCCCACTCAGAAAGTCTCCCTTTCACCTGGTGCACCCATGACTTCCCAGGACTTGAGTTGCAACACGTCACCCTCCAAGTCACTTAAAGGCCTCAGACTGCGTTGCAGCCAGCTGCTGCTAAGAGCATGTGGGTCACAGTGAGTCCCCTCTAGCTTTATCATAGACTCATACTTCCTCTCCTCCCCTCCTCCATCCCTGCAGGTGAGAAGCCCCACAAATGCCAGGTGTGTGGGAAGGCATTCAGCCAGAGCTCCAACCTCATCACCCACAGCCGCAAGCACACAGGCTTCAAACCCTTTGGCTGTGACCTTTGTGGGAAGGGCTTCCAGAGGAAGGTGGACCTCAGGCGGCACCGGGAGACACAGCATGGGCTCAAATGAGGGCCCTGGCTGGCTGCAAGCAGCAAGCATTACACAACACTACGGAGGGCAGCCTCCCCACTTGCTATCATCCACTTCCGACATTTCAGGCCAGTCCGAAGATCCCAGCAGGGTGAGCCCCTCCACCTTACTTCCTGGAACAGCAAGAGGGGATAAATTACCTTTACAAAGTTCAGCCCAGAGCGGGAACCAAGTAACTTACTGGGCTGTGAACACGTCGAATAGGCTCCCCCACACCAGAAGGAAGACTCAAAAGTCAAGAGGGGCTCAGATAAAATCCTGGGCTCTGCAGTTCTCATTCCCAGCCCTGCTCCACAGACAGGACAACCCTTCAGGTTTCTTCCCTTCTCCTGACCTACCCCAGATACTTGTGTGGAAGAGGAGGAATCACCATTTACAAGGTTGACACGTGCTAATGTTTTTATTTAGAATGAAAAATGAGTGTTACTTTTTTTTTTCTTTCTGGGGAGTCTGTTAACCCCTTTCTATTGGGTGCTGCCTGTAAATCTTGGAAGAATCAATTCTCCCACTTGAAGAATGGTTCAGAAACTGACTTGGGGAAGGAGTTTCATACTTTTGAAATGACAAAATATGCTGTCCAGCCTGTTTCTTTTTTTTAAAAATTTTTTTTTTAACGTTAATCTATTCCCAAGACAGAGAGAGACAGAGCATGAATGGGGGAGGGTCAGAGAGAGGGAGACACAGAATCCAAAACAGGCTCCAGGCTCTGAGCTGTCAGCACAGAGCCGACACGGGGCTCGAACTCACGGCCCGCGAAATCATGACCTGAGCCGAAGTCGGCTGCCCAACCGACCGAGCCACCCAGGCGCCTCCAGCCTGTTTCAAGAGGGAGCAGAAGAAAAAAAATCACTTGGTGGTGAGAGGAGAGGAGAGTCCTTCCTGCAGGAGGCTTGTGAAGACTTCATCAGAGCAGCACCTCTGGACAACAAACCATCTGTTCACTCAGCAAGTGTTTATTGACCACAGGCTGCAGGCCTGGGTATCAGGGAGCCAGAGATTAAAGGTATGGCCCTTGCCCCTGCCCTTCAAAAGCTAACAGTTGCACCTCCGAGTGGCTGGGTCTGATTTTTCCCTCCAAAGGAATTTGGAGAAGACAAATAGAATCTTGAACCTTCTTTTCTGACACATTTGGATTTTATCAAGCATAAACAAACAAAAAAGGCTGAACAGATACTTCCAAGATTTGTGTGTATATTCAGTTTTTGATTGTTACACTGATATTTTTAAGATGTCTAAGCTAGCAGGCATGTGAAGTGATCTTCCGTGTGTACTAGAAGGACACAAAGTGGTATTTTTACGTTGATGAGGTTTGTAAATGTTTTTAGATCTTCTGCAGTGCATTTTGTTTGTTAATACATATTTATTAGAGTGATGTTTTAAGTTAATAAAGTATTGAGACTCTTACCTATGGCTTTTCATTTAGGTAGGGAATTTGGAAAAGACTTGTTTTAGTCCATAGTGGGAGTTGGTCCTGAAGAAGCTATAGTGAGGTATTAAAAGTAAAGCAGACGAGCCAATATCCAGAAGAGAGTAAGATCCAATTGCTCGGATTTTCATATGCTTTTCCCTTCTATACCTCAAAAATCCTTCTTTCTTAACAGAAAAACTAGGTATACAAAACTAAGCTCCTGTCTTATAGAGTCCCTGATGGTCCTCATGTACATAGATCCTTCTGAGGACCTCAGGGTTGTTTTTGTTTGTTTGTTTTTTGTGTTTTGTTTTGTTTATAGGTCAGAAGGCTCCCATATGAATAAAGAAATCACAGTTCTTGGGTCCAGAAATTGAGTCTTAGTCACAGCTCTGTCACCAACATGCTGTGTGACTTAGGCAACTCCTTTGGCCTCCCTGATTCCAGTTTCCTTGACCATAAAATGGGGATATGGTTCTGTCATCCTAATCCAACCCTGCCTGCTTTGATTCTGTGGAGACTGGAGGGGATAGAAAGTGTGTGATATTGGTTAGTTGCCTCACCTACTGCAAGTCTAAATATAAAGATGCATCAGGGGAGGGGTAGTAAAATTGGAATTTGAATTATTTCTGGCTCTATCCCACATGTGGGAATTTCTTGCATGAATCAGTCCTTAAGAAAATGAAACTAGAATAAGGTCCTGGCCTAAATTCCAACTACCTGTGCTCCTTCTAACATCTCTCAGCCAAGGTATGCATGGCCTGTGGTGACCACCAGTAGATTGTGCATTTCGATTCAAATCAATTTCACACATACTGATTGAGAGCCTAGTATGTGCCTGGCACTGTTCTAGGTGGTTGGGTACAGCAGTGAGCACAGTGTCCTATGGAGCTTTATTTATTTTGTCACTGCTGAATCTTCAGCTCCCAGAACAGTGCCTGTCACACCAATAGGAGATCAGTAGGTATTTGCTGAGGTAGTAGGTATATAAGCAGAGAAAATAAAATTCTGCTTAACTCTGACCAGCTCTGCTTTCTAGAGCACAATGGAAAGATAAATTGCTTGAAACTTTAGGAAACCAACTGAACACATAGGACGCTCTCTGAGTTGGTGGGTAAGGGGGCAAGACTGCTTTTCTCCAGTCTCTCTAAATCTCAGTCCTTGGCTGTGCTTAGTTGGTTTTCAACACCATGTCTTTCCATGTCAGTTTACTCTCATTCAAAATTTACATTTGTTTATAATGCAGTTGAAGATAATTTTCCAGAACTGATGGTTGAACAGTTACAGCATCCAGAAACCTCTTCCTAGTGTCCTGGGAAACAAAACTCCCAGGGAATAAAGATCACAAAATGTCCTTCGCACAGAATTCACTGTGTATACTGGTTGATTATTTCCAACTGGTTTGAAAAGTAAAGAAGTTGGCGTCAAGAGGTAAGTAGACTGATTGAAATCTAGTTATCTGTCCTGTCCTTCTCTGATGACATTTAGAACTCTGGGGCCATTTTCATAATCCTTGTTTTTGCTATAAATGAGAAGTTGTAATTTTGATGTTAACAGTACGCCTTTTTAAGAAAAAAATATATCTTGATATCCTCAGTTCAGAATCAAAACAAATTACTGCGCCTGTTACTGTGTGAAATTTGAAGATTGCAAATATCTCTCTTAATGTTATTACTTGCCTCCATTAAAAATAGATTGTGAATATTCCATGTCACATTATTCATGAGGCAGGCTCTATGCCTTTTGTCTGCTGGAGTAACAGTAGAAAGGGTAACAAGAGACACCAGAGCACACCTTTGTTTCTTTCACTAAATTTTTAATAACGCCTCCAGCTAGCCAGTTGGTGAAGCTCAGCTCTCGCATAAAAGTGGAAAAGCACAGCTATCTCAGAGAAGACCAACTCTTTCACTAGCTAATTTCAGGTTGCGTTCGTCTACACCAGAGATGATTAAATTACCTATCAAGTGTGCCTAGCTATCAGGATTCAGGCCACCTAAAAGGTGAATTTCATCTGATTGATTTGAGACACGAATGGAACAATTGAGTTTTAAAAGCCCCACCTTAATTAAAGGCATAGCAAAGTATCTCTCCCAGACGAATTCTTGACTGCCATTGCCCTTGAAAATTGGGTGGCAATAGTGATTTGACCCACATCATTTTGTTGTGTGCCTGTTTTATAACCTGGTCGTTTAACAGAAAGAAAAGAATTTAGAGGAAGGCCTAAAAGGATGTGACTTTGTACTGTACATTTCTAGAGAACTATTTGTTTAAATCTCTGCTGCTATATTATTTTTACAGTAAAAAGTTTTTTTAAAAAGGTTTTATTTTAGCAACATTCCATTTGTTAAATTAAAAAACTTTTTAATAAAAAAGTTAAGTGTCACCCCAAACCCTTCTAGCTTGGAAGGTTATGCGTAGCTTATTTTCAGTGTTGCTTTCCAATCTTTACCCACGTGTGTGTATATTTATATTTTTATATTTTTAACCCTGTGATCAGGGGAATTTACAATTTATGTCTAGATAGCTCATATTTATTTGTAATATGGACACATAAAACTGAAATATTTATATTTTACAATGAGAATTTTGACAATTTTTATGGTTGTTTTATTGAAATTTTAGTATTTATCAGGATTTCATCAGTAATTAAGATCCTGAAGTTTTACTTTGAAGTTATTCACTTTTTAATTTGTTTTAATGTTTATTTATTTTTGAGATAGAGAGAGAGACAGAGCACGAGTGAGGAGAGAGGCAGAGAGAGAGGAGACACAGAATCCAAAGCGGATTCCGGGCTCTGAACTGTCAGCACAGAGCCCGATGCGGGGCAGGAACTCACAAGCCATGAGATCATGACCTGAGCCAAAGTGGGACACTTAACTGACTGAGCCACCAGGCACCCCAAAGTTATTCACTTTTTAAGTAAAGCATTAAAAAAATTTTTTTTAACATTTATTTATTTTTGAGACAGAGAGAGACAGAGCATGAACAGGGGAGGGGCGGAGAGAGAGGGAGACACAGAATCTGAAACAGGATCCAGGCTCCGAGCTGTCAGCACAGAGCCTGACGCGGGGCTTGAACTCACGGACCGTGAGATCATGACCTGAGCTGAAGTCGGACGCTTAACTGACGGAGCCACCCAGGCACCCCTAAATAAAGCATTTTAACATATGGGAAATTATAAATAATATAATAAACATAATTCTGCCATATTTACTTTGGGTTTTATTTTTAAAATAAAACATTACAGACATGGTTGAATATCCTCTGGAATATATTCCTCCCTAACACCATTCCCTTTCTTCTCTCCTCAGAGGCATCCAGTTTACCAAAGTTGGTACATATCATTGCCATGACTATTTTTATACCTTTATTTATACATATTACCATAAACTATATATAATACTACTTAGCATGTTTTAACTTAACATAAATGGTATCATAGTGTATGTATCCTTCTGCACCTTACTTTTTTTTTTCTCTATATTTTATTTTTGAGATTTGTCCATTTGGTCCATGCAGTATTCTTCATTTCTTTAAATGCTGCATAAATAATTCTGTTGTATGAATACTTGGTGATTATTTTTGTATTCTCCTGTTGGGAGAGTTTTAGTTATTTCCAATTTTCTCCCTTAACAGATAATTCTGAAGCAAACAATCTTTCACATATCTCCTTGTGAGCGAGATTCTTTAGGGTATATTTCTGGGAGAGTGGAAATGATGGATATTACCAAGTTACTCTCCAAAGTGGTTATACCAGTTTATATTCCCACCAACAGTGTAGGAAAATTCCTGTTTCTCTGCACCTTACCAACAGTTGACCTTGTCAGACTTTAAAAATGTTTGCCAATCGGATGGATGTGAAGTGTTATTGTAATTTGCGTTTCCTGATTCTTAGTGAGGTTGAGCATCCTTTCATAAGTTTATTGGTCTGACAGGTTTCCTTTCCTGTGAGATGCCTTTTCATGTTCTTTGTCCATTTTTGGTTGGGTTGTTTGCTTTATATCAATTTATATTTTAAAATATATTCTAAATAGTCATTGTTCTGTTAAATGTGTTGCCCACATGTCCCAGTCTATAGCTTGCCTTTTTGTTTTGGTGGAAGGGAGGATTTGCTTGTTTTTTGTGTTAATGTACTCAAATATATCAGTCTTTGGTTTGTGGTTTATGCTTTTTATATCCTAATTCAGAAATTCTTCCCTGATTGGTGGTCATAAGCTCATTCCCTATGTTTTCTAAAAACATTAAAATATTTACTTATAAAATTAGCTTTTTTTCTTTATTTTTAAAATTTAAATTCAAATTAGTTAACATATAGTGTAATAATGATTTCAGGGTTAGAATTTAGTGATTCATCACTTACACATGACACCCAGTGTTCATCCCAACAAATGCCCTCTTTAATGCCCATCATCCATTTAGCCCACCTCCCCATCCTCCTCCCCTCCAGCAACCCTCAGTTTGTTCTCTGTATTTTAGAGTCTCTTATGGTTTGTCTCCCTCTCTGATAACATTAGCTTTTTAATCTACTTATATGTTATGATATGAAATAGAATCTAACTAAAATTTGTATTGCCCACACAGATAACCAATTACTCCAACATTATTTATTGCGGATTACATCCTTTTCCCTTGAAACGTAAAGCCACCTCTGTCATATATCAAGTTTCTATTTCTGTATGGTTCTTTGGGCTTCCTAATTTGTTCCATTGGTCATTTTATCTATCTGTATGCCAAAGCCATAGTATCTTAATTAAACCTAAAATAAACTCGTAGTAACTAGTAGGAAAGGTTTCCCTCTGACCTGTTTTGTTCTCATCAGGAATAGCTTGGCTACCTTTGTCTGTTTGCTCTTGCTTGTGAAAAACTATGTTGTATTTTTTTATTTGTACTATATTTATTTAATTGGGAATGGAAATCTTTTTGATATTGATTCTTCCTATCCAAAAATAAGGAAGGTATATTACTCATTCATTTAGGTCTTCTTTTATGTCTTTTAATAACATTTAATTTTTGTCACAATTTCGTCTTTTTTTGGTTCATTGCTCTTATAATTATTTTTTAAAACTGCATTTCCTAACTATCTGCTGCTGGTGTGTGGGAACAAAATTATTATTTTTTTGTATATTGATCTTGTATCCTGTAACTTTGCTGAACCTTCTTTTTAGTGTATTGTAGATCATTTCAGATTTTCTATGTAAGACAGTCATAAAATATGCAAACGATTGTTTGCGTTGTTGAAAGGCTTTGTTTGGCCTTTCTAACATACTCTTCTTGACTTGCTGCAGTAGACAAGGCTGCATTGAACAGGGGCAGAATAAGAGACATCCTTGTTTTATTTCTGACTTCCAGGGAAATGCTTTTTTTTTTTTTAATTTTTAATTTTTTTTTTTAAAACAACCCCAGTTCTTGAGGAAGGTGTTTGTTTGTTTATTTATTTTTAATTTTTTTTAACGTTTTATTTATTTTTGAGACAGGGAGAGACAGAGCATGAACAGGGGAGGGTCAGAGAGAGGGAGACACAGAATCTGAAACAGGCTCCAGGCTCTGAGCTGTCAGCACAGAGCCTCACGCGGGGCTTGAACTCACGGACCGTGAGATCATGACCTGAGCCGAAGTCGGCCGCTTAACCAACTGAGCCACCCAGGCGCCCCTAAATTTTTTTTTTAATGTTTATTTGTTTTTGAGACAGAGCATGAACGGGGGAGGGTCAGAGAGAGAGGGAGACACAGAATCGGAAGCAGGCTCCAGGCTCTGAGCCATCAGCCCAGAGCCCGACGCGGGGCTCGAACTCACAGACCGCGAGATCGTGACCTGGCTGAAGTCGGGCGCTTAACCGACTGCGCCACCCAGGCGCCCCAGAGACTTGGTTATTTTTGAAAAACTACATTACTGATTTGGTTTGTGAACTGTATCTTTTTAATTTAGAAAGAGAGTGCGAGCATGGGAGAGGGGAAGATGGAGAAAGAGAGAGGCAGAAAGAGACAGAGAATCTTAAGCATCCCATGGAGCCTGATGTGGGGCTGGATCTCACAACCCTGGGATCATGACCTGAGCCCCTGGTTTGCTGAATTTTATTTAGGATTTTTGCATTTATGCTTATTGGTGACATTGGCTTAATCTTTCTTCCTTATACTACCCATATGTGGTTTTGATATCAAGGTTTAACTCATTTCAAAATGAATAGGGCAGCATTTCCTCTTTTTTTTGTTTTCTGGAACAATTTATGGAAGATTGAGATTATATATTCCTTGAGTATTTGATAGAACTTATCTGGGCCTGTATGTGTGCACATGCATGCGTGTGTGTGTGTGTGTGTGTGTGTGTGTGTGTGTAGATAAAGGGAAAGAAGAGAGTATATATATATATATATATATATATATATATATACATATATATATATATATATATACTATATATACATATGTATATGTATATATGTATATATACATATATATATATTATTCTCAAGTTAGTTAACATACGGTGTAGTCTTGGCTTCAGGAATAGAACCCAGTGATTCATCTCTTACATATGACACCTAGTGCTCATCCTGAAAAGTGCCCTTCTTAATGCCCATCACCCATTTAACCCATTCCCCACCCTCCCCACCCCCATCAACCCTCAATTTGTTCTCTGTATTTAAGAGTCTCTTATGGCTTGCTTCCTTCTCTGTTTTTATCTTATTTTTCCTTCACTCCCCGTATGTTTATCTGTTAAGTTTTTAAAATTCCACATATGAGTGAAATCATATGATATCTGTCTTTCTCTGACTGACTTATTTTGCTTAGCATTATAGAGGAGGTTATATGTTAAGCTTTAGTGACAACATGTCTATTTCGATTTTTGCTTTCTTCTTAAATGAGCTGTGATAGATTATATATTTCAGGAAATGTTCTGTTTCTACTAAGTATTCAAATTAATTGCCACCATATTAAAAATCAATCATTATGAAAACAGTATGAAATAGTAGAAAAAATCATAGTATTCTTGATTGCAAAAAAAATCTCATATACCTATAATTATGTTCAGTACTTCACTGTGGTATTGTTTTTTTGTGCCATTATCTTTTTTCTTAACAATTTTGTCAAAGGTCTCTATATTATTAGTTCTTACAGCATATTTTCATTGTCATTTATTTTTACATTTTACCTAATAAGATTCCTTACTTGACAGATGTATTAGAAGTGCATTTAAAATTTGTAATTATTTTTTCCAGTAATTTTTTATTAGTGAATTATAATTACATTTTAATCAGAGAACATGACCTGCATATTAATTCTCTGATATTTGCTGAGATTTACTTTGTAGCCTTATCCTTGGTCAATTTCTATAGGTACTGTGTGCTTGCAAAGAATGTATATTTCCTAGTTCCCTATGATAATATAGTTATGATACCTTTCCTTTGGTTGGTTTTTACATTGTATTTTTTTTCTATCCTTTTAAAGCTTTTTTTGTCCTTATGCTTTAGGTGTGTATCTTTGTGAACAGAATCAACTGAATATTGTTTACTTTTTTAAAGTCTTTCAGACATGAGTAAAATATAATTTCCAATGAAAACTTTGGTTTCTGATACTGTTTGATGTGTGTGTGTCATGTGTGTATGTTCTTTTGATCACACACACGCTTGAAGGAGAAAAGTACTCAGATACTCTGTCCAAAAGAATAAGATACTGCTTTACTCTGCCTGTTAATTTTCTGGTATTCGAGGAAAAAATCCTAATTTTGAAAGTTTTTTAAGGCTGAATTTGTTGTAACTATAGAGGAGAAACAAAAACAGGAAGTTAGATTCGTTTCTTGATGTTAGTTTTATGAACTTCATTGAGAATTTTTTTTATTTTTTGGTAAAATAGGAAGCATAGTTTCAATTCTGTCTTTTAACATGAATTAGACAATTTTCTAGGTTGCACTTTCTGAGAAAAAGAACTGAATGGTATGCCTCTTTAAGATTTTGCTGCTATGGCAAATCTTTAGTTGTTTTTAGGGTAAGGATGGCTGACTGAATATCTCCTATGACTTTTTGGAAGAGTTAGAAACCAACCTCTCATTACCTTTTGGTAGACTAGTTTGTTTTCACCTCTTGGATATACATTCCCAGAGATTTCACACAAAGTTGTCTTACTCTTTCCTGGTATTAAAACTGTGCATGGGACTCCAATAAGCAAGAGTAACAAGTTCTTAATGCAGCTGAGGGAGTCCCAAGACAGCATCATATTTTTGGATGCCATCTTTCTGATTTATCTTGATATGGTTATTGGTTGCATCACATATTTAGGTACTATATAAAAGAACATATAAAATAAAATTTAAAAGTAAAGATAGAATCAAGTGGACTCTAAAACTTTTCCAGTCCAAGGGTTCTCTGATTTTAAGTCCTTCTCTTTAAAAAAAAAAAAAAAAAGTTTACTTATTTATTTTGAGAGAGAGAGTGCATGAAAGCAGGGGACCAGAGAGTGGCAGAGAGAGGGAGAGAGAATTCCAAGCAGGTTTCATGCTATTAGCACAGAGCCTGATGCGGGGCTTGAACCCATGAACTGTGAGACCATGACCTGAGTCGAAATCAAGAGTCGGATACTCAACTGACTGAGCCACTCAGGTGCCCTGGTTCTTCCCTTTTTCCTAAGGGTTTATATAAACTTAAAACTATAGGGCCACCTGCCTGGCTCAGTTGGTGGAGCATTCAACTCTTGATCTTAGGGTTGTGAGTTCGAGTCCTACATTGCTGTAAAGATTACTTAAAAATAAAATCTTTAAAAAAGAAAAAACCTGACAACTATAGAGGCATATTTCAAGCATGTCCAACTAAATCCTTTCACTCCTGAGAGAGTTAACATCAGGGAGCTATGGAAAAGAGATCCAGATTATTCCTTGTTACCAATTGGCCAAGGACGGAGGTTTTGTGACTAGCTATTCCATCTGGTAATCTGTCTCTTCATCTGTGATTCAGAAAGGACAGAAATAAGCAATTCTAGTCAGTAGATGCTTATAAGTTTATGTTAATGGACTGTGGTTCTATGTTTGTACCATGTACAGGTTATTACATTAAAGAAAATCAGATTATAGCAAAGTCATACAACACTAAAACTTTACTGAATTTTTATCTGATTTACAATTCAAGCCTCAGATCATTATTGGTATGTAAAAGTACTGATCAGGATAGAGTTCTCTAGCTGACAGGCTGCTGGGCCCATGTGCTCTTATAAGGCACATGAAATAGTAGACAGTAGACTGGAAGTCACATTGCAGTCCCAACACTAGTGTCAGAGGTGTGGCTGATCCCAGGGCATGCACAAACTTTACTTTGTATGTCACTAAGGATCCCCTGACATCCACGTGAAGATTGATTTTTCACTGGTCATTGTTGGTCCAAGATGGGGGGGTTCCGGGTATGGGAAGTGAGTATAAAGTTTCCTAGGTAATCTTCTCTCTATTAGCTTGGAGAAACAGTATACTTTTGTGAAAAGCAACACTGAATCAGAAGTCAGGAGGTCTGTTGTACAGTCTTTGTATAAATCAGGGCTCTCCAGAGATAGAGACAGAAATAGAGGGAGAGAGAGAGAGAGAGATTTATTATGAGAAATTGTCTCACGTGATTACAGAAGCTGGAAAGTCCTAAGATTGGCAGTCAACAAGTGGAGACCCAGGAAGGAGAGCCCTTGTTGCAGTTCCAGTCTGATTCCAAAGGCCTGAGAACCAGGAGAGCTGATTATGGATATTCTAGTTCAAGGGCAGAAGGAGACCAATGTCCCAGTTCATCAGGCAGGCAAACAAAATTCCCTATGAACCTTTTGTTTCTATTCAGTTGGTTTGGTCTTCAGTTGATTGGGGGAATCCATGTGCATTGAGAATGAAAATCTGCTTTATTCAGACTGTCGATTCAAATGTTAATCTCATCCAAAAAACTCTCACAGACACCCCAGAATAATGTTTGACCAAATTATTATTGGCCGTTGACACATGAAATTAACCATCACAGTCTCTAAACTACACAGAGTGCTAGTTGCTATAACAACTCCAAAAATTCAGTGGCCTACAGAATAAAGTTTATTTATTGGTTTAAGTGGGTTCAGGTTGCTGCCTTCACAGGTGATTAAGACATCTCTGCTCCTATCTGTGGCTATCTAGTGGTGCTGCCATCTTCTAAGGATTTCTCGGAGTCTTCTGCTGGATTATCTGCATTTAGCTGGCTGATGATAAAGCTAGAAAGTGTTTAGAAGATCATATGGGAATTTTATGAAGACAGACTGGGGGGCACCTGGGTGGCTCAGTCAGTTATGTGTCTGACTCTTGGTTTTGGCTCAGGTCATCATCTCACAGTTCGTGAGTTCTAGCCTCATCTCGGACTCTGTACTGATAGTGCGGAGCCTGCTTGGAATTCTCTCTCTCTCTCTCTCTCTCTCTCTCTCTCTCTCTCTCCCCCCCCCCTTGCTCATGCTCTCTCTGTGTCTCAAAACAAATAGGTAAACTTAAAAAAATATATAGACTGGACAATGGGATAGGTCACTCCTGTTTGTATTCCATTTGCCAGAGCACCAACGTATGATCCCAATCTAACTGCAAAGGAGACTGGAAAATATAATCTCCCTTTGTGTCAAGGAAGAGAAAACGGGACCATTGAGCATCTAGCCAGTCTGTGCTGGGGCCCTAACTAGCTTTTAAATCTGGGCTTATCTCCTCTCTGAGCCTGTTTCCTTCTTTGTAATGTGAGGAGGATGGACTAAGTGCTCTCTAAGGGACTTTCCAGCTCTGACCATCTACGTTCTATAAATCTACCAAAGTTCTGGCTGGGCCCTGAAAACACCCAGCTTGGAGGGGATCTCTGACAGTCCAAGAGGGAAGAACAGTGATCAGTATTTCTCCAAAGATTTTCTAGTCTACACCTGCAGCCTCTGGGAAGTTTATTCACTGCCTGAAGTTCCCAAAGATCAAGACAACTACCTCTCACAGGGTGCAGCCTTACCCTAGGTCATGGTACCATTTTACCAGGTGTGTGTGCAAATATTAATGTGGCCATGAAACTTCCTCCTCATCCCCTCTTCTTCCAGTTCTCATGGTGTGAAAAGTGATGACCCATGGGCTTCTTCCCTAAGATTCTAGAGTACCCAGCCCTAGATAGTCTAGAAGAGGGTTTCACAAAAGGCTGAGCTATGTCAGAGTGATTATGTTCACAAGTTTTCTTCTTTTCTGCATTTTCTGATGGTTTGCAATTTGTTTGTTTTCTTATTTATTACCTGACTACCCATTAGATTTTAGACTCTACAAAGTCAGAGATCATGTCTGCTTTATTTACTGTTGCATCCTCAGGACCTACACAAAATGCCTAGCATATAGTAATAATATAATGTTTTGAATGAATAAATACTACTTAAACATTGTTGAAGTTTTAGTCTAAGTTCAGGGCAATAGAATTTCTTGGGGGAAGTATGTTAGTAATACATTCGTATATTTAACTACCGAGTAATGTTTTAATCTTACCTGAGTCTACTGTTGACACTAGGAATTTTGGAATAACAAGCAAGAGGCCAATAACAGACTCTCCCTCATGGTTTAACCTAAGCTTAGGGGCCCAGAAAGGTTAACACAGAGAGTGCAAGTACTGTTTCTCCAGGCCACAGGGCTTCTGCTGTCAGCATGCAGATGAGCTGTACTTTCTCCACATTATCATAGTAGACTATGTGCCAAACTATGCCTAAGTGGCATGATGGTCAGTTTCAGAGTATGAGCAGCCATTTTTTAACTAGAGAGTGTAGCGGTCTTTTTTCAGTCCCATGTGGTATAGGAATTAGCTTTACTCCTTATTTGTGCATCAGATACAATCTGGACATCCTGAAGCTCTTTTTGTCCCTGAAAAAAAAGTGTGATTGATGTCTCCTCCTTAGCTTATGCTTTCAGTTTCACTGTCATCATTATCTTTTTGAAAAATCTGGTTTCTTTTACTCATCACCCACCCTACAAATTAAACACAATTTGTAAGATAAATCTACAGCCAAAAAAAAAAAAAAAGGAGTAAGAAAATCCTATTATATATGTCAAGAGCCTGGTATAGAGAAGGCCCTCAATAATAGCCCTGCTACCATTAATGTTTTTTTTTTTTTATCATCATTGACATCTTCTAATATTAGTAACTGCCACTTACTAAGAATTACTCTGCTAAGAACCGTAAATTCTCTGCATATATTTTCTCATTTAATCCTATGAAGTATTATATTGGCCGAGGCTGTTAAAAGACACAGAACCAGGCAACCTGGCTCTCAGTGCTGATCTCAGATGATTTGCACCCTTCTCTGGAACCACCTGATGTCATTGATTGGTTTTATTTCTTAATTAGATCATGACAAATTTTTATTATGTAAATCCTGATATTCCTACTTACTAAATCAGTCAATTTACTAAATCACAAACATTCAATTTGTAGAAATATATTTCTTCTTTCAAACAATTCACAAGGATATTTAAGATATTAGCCACTCATTGCTGAGGGCTGCAATTTATGGACATCTTTCCCAAGCCTGAAACTATTGTACTGCCTGGTGCCCTTTGATACTATCACCCAAGTTATTTCCGTCTGCCTGATGGACACCAGGCTTCTCTGTGTCCCTGAATAAGTACAATTGTATCAGACACCTGATCCAGCCTTTACTGATGTTCAGAGTAAAGCTATACTCTCTTTGTTCACAGACTTACTGATTCTAAAATCAGAAATGCAAATATGTTTTCTGGCAGCACTTGGGAAGTGGGATTACATGTATCATCTTTGATTGCAGATAGAATCTCCCTGCAGATATTGATTATTCTCTTTTTATTGCTGTGGAACTCACTGAGCAATTTCCAGTTCACTTAAACATTTTTATTATGTAACATTTGTTATATAAATAAGAATATATGTAGTGAAATTAGAAGTTGTGAGTGTAATAATAAAATTGAACAACCATGATCCCAGCCCAAGTTTAAAAACCACAATTTTATCAATACCATTGACTCTACCTGTATACTCCTACTTTTGCACATTCCCCTCAGCATCATGCTTTATTTTTTCTTTTTTTTTTTTTTTGTATAATTTTGGGGTAAGACTAGAAATACCTGAAACATTTTGTGACTTAAAAAAGAAAAATCAGCTCAGTTCTCTCCACAAACTTTGAAAAAATAAGCATGATCTCCATGGCAAGCACCCCCTCCCCAAACCCTTGCTTCCCGTACACTTAAATATAGGCTACAATTATTACTTCTCTATTTAGAGATTATTGTGGTTTCAGTTTTCATCGTGTCCTTGTGGGTTTCTTCTGTTTTGGTTGCCATTATAAATGTCTCTTTTATTCCCCCATGTGGTCACTTTCTTAAATACCTTGCTTAGCACGTCTTCAATGGAGTGTAGTTTGACAGCATGTATGCCAGCCTCAGGGACACTCAGATACTTTTGTTCCAATCCAAGTACAGAAAACATGCAATGACAAATTAGGCTCTGTGAATGTTGGGGGAGGGGAAGAGACACCCATCTCTTAAGTGCTGATACCGTGTCAAGTTTCTTTGCCAGTTTCTTCCCAATTCAAAATTCCTATTAGGTAGTTGTCATTATGTCTGTACTATAGATGAGTAAACTGAAACTCAGACAGGTAGCTGCTCAGGGTCACACAGGTACTAACTGTCGGAGTCAAGATTTGAAGCCGGGTCTTCTGTGGGTGTGATGGGTGAGGAGACAGTCCAGCCTCGTGAGAGTCAGCAGTCTCATGCCTAGATGTCTGCCCCCACCCCTTTTTCTTATGGACATGGTACTACCCACTACTTATTCACTTCACAGAGACTTTGTGGGGCTTAGTGAAACAGTACTTTGGGGGTGCATTGGTGACTCAGTCCGTTAAGCATGCAACTCTCAGTTTTGGCTCAGGTCATGATCTCACAGTTTCATGAGTTCGAACCCCATTTGGAGCCTGCTTGGGATTCTCTCCCCCCCCCCTTTCTGCCCCATCCCTGCTTGTGCTGTCTTTCCTCAAATAATTAATAATAATAATAATAATAATACATTGGATTTCAAAGGATAGATACTGTAGCTGTCAAAAGCACCACTGTTTGGTGGTCAAGTAGTGAGTAGTGGACATTTACTTCTGGATCATCATTGTTTGTGGAGATCAGCAAAGTTGAACACCTCTAATTTAGACATGATCCCAAACCTCAGGCCACTCCTGGCCTCACCTATTTCTCTTTACCAAATCTGCTCACATAGACTCTGACTTGTGTCTTTGCCCCTCTCCTACCCCAGTCTTCTCACCAAAATGAACAAAGATAGGACCCTAAGGAGGAAGACCCAGAAACAAGACTCCTAACCCACAAACTCAGTAATAAGCTTATAAAAATTTTTTTCATTTAAATATATTTGACATACAACATTGTATAAATTTAAAGTGTACAACATGTTAATTTGACACATTTATATATTGTAATATGATTGCCATTGTAGTGATAATTAGTACTTCTGTCATGTTACATAATTATCCTCTTTTAGTAATTGGAATAATTAATCATAGGAATTTTAATAATTTTTAAAAGTGGTATAAATATTATATCAAAAAATATAAAAATAGGTTTGTTCATCACAGAGTTTCAAAATGTAGCTAGTATAGAAACAACTCTTAAATACAGAATGATGGTCACAGCTAGGGGAGCATTTTACAAATGAAAAAGCTTGTATATAATAAGTGGCACCAATCAGTGTCATTCCTGACTCTCTTTGGCCAAGGAATCTGAATATCTAAAAATGGTGATTCTTCTCCAACTTCTCTCTGCCTCTGGTATTGGACTGGTTTTCTTCAACAACCTACTGATTGGTCATGGCAACAAGAAACAGTGTTTGCGTGTTAGCATTCTGAAGGTGGTTTGGAGATTTACTCCCACTGAGTTGATAAACTTCCTCCTTCTTAACGGTTTTCTAGACTCCAATCCTAATCATTGCCTTCTTTCCAAATTCTCTGTGTATGTTGCTCAGGAAACAAAAGTGGTTGTAAACCACAGAGGTTGGTTCTCACCAACTGCTGGATTCAACCTGTAGAAAACTCGACAAAGTACAGTCAACCCATTAAGGACCCCAGCGCAACTCCAAAGTGAAGAAAGTGAACTCAGTTTGTATTGTGTAAATTGTACCCTGAACAGTCTCAGGAAGTATCACAGCTTCCTGATTGCAAACCCAGATAAAGTCTAAGGCCACAGCTGCTAAGGACAAAAGCCACCAACCCCCAAAATGAAGAAAAATGACATCTACGGGCTGCAGTTATGAGAAAGTCCCATTGGGTATGTCAGGGTCTAAAACAGAATTCAGATGAAAGAATTGGTTCTGTGTCTTGCACAAATGAAGATTCACCTGGAGCTTTAGGGATATTATGGAGATAGGGAGATCTGAGAGTTCTGGCTTCTAATGTTATGAAGCAAGTTTCTGCATGACCATTTCACTGCAGAGCATTTTGAACCTGATGAAGCACTGTTTCAGAAATATAGGGTGAAATGATGGGAGGCTACATATTGGGACATAAGTGGAAAATCTTATCCCTTAAAAATCTCTTCTCTGCTCAACCTGCTTTCACTGCCTGCTGTTAAATATAAAAGCTACTGTGTATTTTCAATATTAAGAGAAAAGACTTGGCAGCTTGAAAAGGAGATCAGAATTGATCGCAAAGAGCAGAGGTCAGGTTCCTTTGCTGACTACTTGTGTGACTTTGGATAATTTAACCTTCATTGTTTTATCTGTTAAATGGAAAGAATAAAGCTATTAGTAGGATTATTGTGAAGACTGGAGATTTTATGTGCAAAATGCCTGAACCAGAGTAGACACTCAACATATAATAGTTGCTATGCTCTTATTGTTAACCAATGCCTCTGAAATTTATCACCTAGCATCCAATCGGAAAAATAATAGAGCTGGAAATTTCCATTTCTTGTAGTATTATGGATTAAATACTCTGAACAACCCTTCAGTTTGAAGCGAGCAACTAAAATTCTGGGTATAATATTTTTAAATAATTGTAAATACATCCAAAGTAAAGAATTTGTTGATTTCAAAACCAGTAATGAAAGTAGGAAATCTGGTCAGGAAACAAGTGCCCAGCCAGCTATCACTCTGAACGTTTTTTCAAACTCTAGGGAGTCTTTCCTCCTCGACAGCTGTATGAATCACAGCGTGGAGCCAGAAGTTACAAGTTAGCTGACCAAGGTGGAGAAACAAATAGGAAAGCCACCTTATCACACCCTCAGTGCAAGGCTGAATAAGAAATCACACTGCACAAGAGATAATGAAGAAATGCCTATCTTCACCTTGGTGCTGGTGGATGAGACAGAATTCTTCCTTGAGAATTCATAAACCTAGTTGGTCCTCACATGTGTTTTCTGTCAGGATTCACTTGGATTTTAAGTTAAAATTTTAATTTAACTATAGTCCCACATTGGTAGCACCCCAGGAAACTGATAGAAACAAAAGCAAATTTCTCAGGAGGAATGTAACTTTAGTTCATATCTCAAAAGAATTCCTACTGGTTGGTTCCAATGAAAATGGACAGCTTATATGTTTTTAAAAATCACAAAACATACAATGGAAACAAGACACCATGAATGAGAACCATCAAAGCAAATTTCAGCAAATATAGACCCACAAATATTTCAGATGTTGGAACTGACACAAAATAGATTTCCTAAATCTATGTTTAATATATTTAAAGAAATTAAATGAATATTTGAAATTATGAGCAGAGAAAAATGACAATAAAGAATGACCAAGCATATTTGAAAGCAAATAGAGCTTCCAGAAATAAAAAGGGAATAAAGTACAAATGAGAGAAATAGAAAACAAATAACAAGATGTTAGACTCAAACCTAACCATATCAGTAATTCCATTATATGTAAAGATGAATGATTTAAACTAGTATTGTTCAATACTGCAGCTCCTAGCCACATGTGGCTATTGGGCACTTGAAATTTGGCTAGTGTGCCTGAAGAATTGATTTTTAAATTTTAATTAATTTTAGTTAATTTAAATAGGGATATGTGGCTAGTGGCTACTGTATTGGGCAGCACAGTTCCAAAGATCCCAATTAAAAAAAAAATCCCAGCAGCTCTTCCTGCCCGTGGGTCCTGTCCCCATGCTTTAATAAAATCACCTTTTTGCACATCTTCAAGAATTCCTTCTTGGTCATTGGCTCCGGAATCCACGAGCCCCACCAACACCCCAGAACTTCATCATATGGAGCTGCCCTGCCAGCACTGACCAGCTTTTCTCTAAACTCTGTTTTACATTAGAAAGGAACTTTCCTGTATAGATAGTCTACTTTCTTAAAAAAAAAAAAATCCCAATTAAAAGTCAGACATTATCTGCGTGGATAGAAAAAACAAGATCTAATTATATGCTGTGCACACACACACACACACACACACACACACACACACACACAATCTATTTTAAATATAGAACCAAACAGGTTAAAAGTAAAAGAATGAAAGGAGATATACCATGATAACACTAATTAAAAGAAAGCTGGAGTGCCTATTTTAATATCAGACAACACAGATTTCAAAGCAAAAATATTATCAGAGATAAAGAGTGATGTTTCTTACAGATAAAGGAGACAGTTTCTCAAGAAAATGCCACAATCATAAATATTATGCAACTAAAAATAATGCTTCAAGATACATGAAGCAAAACTGCAAGGAAAAATAGATAAATCCACAATTACAGTCAGAGTCAACACTACTCTCTCAATAATTGGTAGACTAGACATAAGCAACACTATCAAAAAACTTGTTCCAATTGACAAATATAGAACATTACATCCAACAACAGAAGAATAAGCATTTTTTGAAGTACACACAACATATATATTTTTTAAGTAAAAAAATTATTTGCCATATGAGACATAGAAGTAGTACTAATATATTTAAAGTGATTCCAATTATACAAAGTTTATTTCCGATCATAATGAAATTAAATAACTCAATAACAGAGGGACACTTGGGTGGCTCAGTTGGTTAAGTGTTCAACTCTTGATTTCGGCTCAGGTCATGATCTTATAGTCGTGAGACTGAGCCCCACATCAGGCTCATGCTGAGCATGGAGTCTGTTCAAGATTTTCTCTCTGTCTCTCTCTCCTTCTGCCTCTCTCTCTTTCCCCATCAAAAAAAAAAAAATAATAATAACAATAACAGAAAGATATCTTGAAATATCCAAATATTTACAAACTAATATCATACAAGTCAGAGAAATTAAAAGGGGAGTTAGAAAGTATTTTGAACTGATAATGAAAATACAACATATTAAAATATCTGGAATTCAATAAAGCAGTGCTTAGTAGGAAATCTATAGCACTGAATACCTATATTAGAAAAGAAGAAAAATTTTAAGTCAATAACAGCAGTTTCCACCTTAAACAACTAGAAAAGATACAAATTATACCTAAAGTAAGCAGAATAAAGGTCATAATGAAGACAAGAGCAGAAACTAATGAAATGGAAAACAGAAAAAATAAACTTCTAGCCACACTAAGCAGGAATAAAAGAAGACACAAGTTGCCAAATCAAGAATGAGAGAGGTGGTATCATTACAGATTCTATAGATATGAAGAAATTATGAATAATTCATGCCAATAAATTAAAAAACTTAGAAGTGGACAAATTCCTTGAAAGACACAAACTACCAAAGCTCACTCAAGAAATAGGTGATTTGAATTAGCTCTATTTCTACTTAGGAAATTGAACTTAAGTCTTTCCAAAAGAAAACACTACTTGTGACTGGTGTCACTGATAAATTTTACCCAACATTTATGGAAGAAATAATACAAATTTTATAAAAACTCTTCCAGACAAGTGAATACTTCTCATAACATTCTATGAAGCTTGCGTTATTTTGATACTCAAACCAAAGAAAACATTATAAGGAAACCACTGACCAATATTCCTCATGAACATAGATGTAAGAATTCTAACAGTTTTAGCCAATCAAATCCAACAATACATAAAAAGGATAATATATCATAACCAGGAGAGTTTTATTCCAAGAATACAAGCTTGGTTTAACATTTTGTTTTTTTAATGTTTATTTATTTATTTTGAGAGAGAGACAGAGGGATAGAGAGAAAGAATCCTAAGCAGACTATGAACTGTCAGCATACAGCCTGATGCAGGGCTTGAACTCAGGAGCCATGAGATCACGACTTGAGCAGAAATCAAGAGTCAGACGCATAACCCACGGAGCTACCCAGGCACCTCGATATGGTGAATTATATTAACTTTAACATGTTAAACCATTTCGTGAGTTCAAGGCCCACATCAGCTCCATGCTAGCAGTGGGGAGCCTGTTTAAGATTCTCTCTCTCTCTCTCTCTCTGCCCCTGCCCCACTTGCTCTTGCTCTCTAAAATAAATAAATAAACTTAAAAATTTTTTTCACCATATTGACGGGCTAAAAAATAGAAAAACCGTATGTTTATTTCAATAGGTGCAGAAAAAGCATTTGACAAAATTCAACATCTATTTCTGCTAAAAAGTTTTACCAAACTGGTTATAGAAGAGAACTTCCTCAACCTAATAAAGGACATCTATAAAAAAATCTACAGCTAACATACTTAATAATGAAAAACCGAATTCTTTCCCCCTGAGATCAAGTACAAAGCAAACATGCTTGGTCTTACCACTTCTATTCAACATTGTAGTGGAATTTCTAGCCAGTATGTAAGTCAAGAAAAACAAATTAAAGGTAAATGGATTAGTAAAGAGGAAAAAAACTGTATTTGTTGACATCATGATTATCTTTGTAGATAATCCCATGGACCCTACAAAAAGAACTTACTAGAACTTACATGTGAGTTGAGCACATTTTCAGGATACATGATCATAGTGCAAAACTCAATTGTATTTCTATATACAGTTGACCCTTGAATAATATGGGGGGGCACTGACCCCCATGCAGTCAAAAATCTGCATGTAACTTTTGACTATCCCACAACTTAACTACTAATAGCCTATTGTTGACTAGAAGCCTTACCAATAACATAAACAGTTGATAAACATATATTTTATATGTTATATGTATTATGTACTGGATCCTTACAATAAAGTAAGCCAGAGAAAGGAAATTGTTAGGGGAGAAAAAAATACAGTACTGTACTGTACTGTAAAAAAATCCATGTATAAGTGGACCTACATGGTTTAAATCTGTGATTGTTTAAGGATCAACTATACAAGCAATAAAGAGTTAGAAATTAAAATTACAAGAACAATACCACTTACAGCAGCATAAAAATAAGAAATAGGAATAAATTTGACAAAAAAAATATAATAACTATACCATGATGACTACAGGACATTGGTGAAAGAGATTAAAGAAGACCTAAAAAGATGGAGAGATAAATATATCATGTTCATGGATCAGAATACTAGAGATTATTAAAATACCAATCCTCCGTGCTTGCTTCGGCAGCACATATACTAAAATACCAATCCTCCCCAAATTGATTTAAAGTTTTAATACTATCCCAGTCAAAATCTCAACAGACTTTTTTTTATAAATTGACCAAAGGATTCTGAAATCTATATAGAAATGAAAAGGACCTAGAATAACTAAAACAACTTTGAAAATAAGACAAACAAAAATAAAAATAAAGCTTCAGTACTTATACTACTGGATTTCAAAACTTAGTAAAAAAACAACAATTAGAAAAAAAAACTGCAACAATTAGGACACTCTGGTATTGGTGTAAAGTTAGGCAAATTAATCAACATAATATAACAGAGTCAAGAAAGAGACTCAGGCATATAAGGTTAATTGATTTTCAACAAAGATACCAGGGTAATTCAATGGGAGAGAGGTAGAGGAGAGGAGAATAATTTTTTCAACAAAAGGTATTGGAAAAATTGAGTAGCCATATGGAAAAATATCAACTTTGATTCTGCATCCCATCATATAAAAAATAATATATCACTGACTAAAACATAGATTTAAAACTATGAAGTTTCTACATAAAATTATATAAGATAGGGGTACCTGGGTGGCTCAGTCGGTTGAGCATCCGACTCTTGATTTTGGCTCAGGTCATGATACCAGGGTCAAGCCCATGTTGGGCTCTGCATTAAGCATGGCACCTGCTTAAGATTCTCTCTCTCTCTCGGGGCGCCTGGGTGGCTCAAGTCAGTTAGGCGGCCGACTTCGGCTCAGGTCATGATCTCAGGGTTCATGAGTTCGAGCCCCGCGTCGGGCTCTGTGCTGACAGCTCAGACCCTGGAGCCTGTTTCGGATTCTGTGTCTCCCTCTCTCTGACCGCCCCCCCCCCCCCCCCCCCCGTTCATGCTCTGTCTCTCTCTGTCTCAAAAATAAATAAACGGTAAAAAAGATTTAAAAAAAAAAAAAGATTCTCTCTCTCTCTCTCTCTCTCTCTCTCCCACTCTCTGCTCGCACACACTCTAAAATTATATGTATATACATATATATAATATATATATTATATATGACAATCCTATTTGAATTTGTCAAATATTTTAAAAAATATGACATAAAAATCATGACTCTAATAGAAAACATCAATAAATTAGATTTCATCAAAATTAAAAGGTTTAGCTCTTCAAGGAACACAATTTAAAAAATGCAAAGGCAAGCTATAGACTGTCAAAAAGATATTTGCAAGATATACATATATCTGACAAAATTCTTGTATCTAGAATATGTAGAGAATATTATAATTCAGTAAGAAAGGGACAACCCAATTTAAAAATAAGCAAAACATTTAAACAAACATTTCACTAAAGAAGATATACAGATAGCAAATAAGCACAGGAAAAGATGTTCAATGTCATTAGTCATTAGAGAAATGCTAATTAAAACCATAATGTGATATAACTACATATCTAATAGAAAGAAACCTCATAATACCACACTGGCCGGGATGTAGACAATTGGAACTCTCATTCACCGCTGATGAAAATGTAAAATGACGCAACCGCTTCAGAAAACTCTTTGGCAGTGTCTTAAAAAAAAAAAAAAGGCTAAACATATGCCTACCATATAATTCAGCTATTCCATTACTAAATATTTACCTAAGAAAAATGAAAGCACATGTCCCTAACAAGACGTACATGATTGTTTGTGGCAACTTTATTTGCAATGGCTAAGAACTGGACATGTCCAATGGTAAGTGACAAGATAAAAACTATGGCATATCCATACAACGGAGTACTATTCAGCAATAAAAATAAATGAACTATATATAGATTTAACAATGTTCATGGATAAACTTCATAATAATTTTATTGAGTGAAGGAAATCAGACCAAAAAAAAAAACAAACAAAAAAGAGCCATACTATATAATTCTATATGTATAAAATTCCAAAAAATTCAAATTAATCTATAATGATAGAAAGTGAACTAATGGTTGATTGACAAAGGGTAGTGGTAGGGAAGGACTGGAGAAAACAGTACAAAAAGACATTAGGAGAGGTGCCTGGCTGGTTCAGTCGGTGGAGTGTGTGACACTT
Source organism: Felis catus (assembly GCF_018350175.1). NCBI lineage: Eukaryota > Metazoa > Chordata > Mammalia > Carnivora > Felidae > Felis > Felis catus. The sequence goes on along the minus strand of NC_058375.1, from coordinate 78,420,535 downwards.
GATCTCAGAGTTACAAGTTTGAGTCCCACATTGGGTGTAGAGATTACTTAAAAAAGAAAATCTTTAAAAAATTGAATTTACTTTTTAAAAAAAAATTTAAAAATTTATTTATTTGAGAGAGACAGAGATAGCACAAGTGGGGAAAGGGCAGAGAGAAAGGGACAGAGAATCTCAAGCAGCCTCAGTACTGCCAGCGCAGAGCTCGATGTGGGGCTCAAACTCATGAAACAATGGGATCATGACCTGAGCTGAAACCAAGAGTCGGACTCTTAACCGACTGAGCCATCCAGGCACCCCGAAAATCTTTTAAAAAATTTAAAAAGACATGAGTAAACTTTGAGGGGTAAAGGATTTGTTCATTATATTGGTTGTGGTGACGGTTTTATGAGTTTATGCACATGTCAGAATTTATCAAAGTGTACACTTTGAATATGTGCTGTTTATTGTATGTTGATTATGGCTCAGTAAAGTTGTACAAAAATACCTCAATGCATTAAAAAGAAACCAAGCATAGCTGAAGAAAGAATTGGAGAACTGGATCTAAAGAAATTATCTACATGTAGTAGAGTGAGATTTAAAAAGGGACATGTTATAAAAAGACTAAGGCCAAGGTGTGAAAGTCCAGCAGAGTTCCAGAAGTAGATAATGATGAGAATGCAAAAGAGCCAGTGTTTCTTAGATCCAGAAAATTCAGTGAATCTCAAGCATCATATGTAAGAAGAAGTTCTCTCCTAGACACATCATAGTGAAACAGCAGAATACAAATGAATCTATGAAAGACAGAGAGACAGAGAGAAAGAGAAAGAGAGAGATCTTAAAGCAGTCAAAGAGAAAAGAAAACCACCTATAAAAAAGGGCAATTAGACTGACAGTTCACTTTATAAGAGCAACTAAGGAAGAGAATACAGTGTAAGAATTTCTTCAATATGTTAAGAGAAAATAGCTGTCGACCTTGGAATTCCACATTCAATGAAGCTACATTTCAAGAAAATAATTACATAAAGAATATTGTTTCCAGGCAAACAAAACCAATAAAACTTCTCCTTCCCTTCAATAACTGGAGAACATGCATCACCCAAAAACAATCACTAAATGAAATCATAAAAGATGTACTTTCACAGAATAAAAAAAATGAAAAGCCTGAGATGTAAGAAAAAAACATTGAACAAAAACATTTTGGTAAATATGAGGGCATATCTCAGCAAACATTGACTATGGAAAAACATGTCACAACATACTCTTAATTTTGTGGGGAGGGGATAGACCAGAATTAAAATACTAGGCTTATATGTGAATTAAAATCATCCTTCATTATTTAGGAGTAAGGTAAAGATATTAACTTCAGACTTTTTGTTAAATCAGCATGCTAAGCCAGCTAGTTTATAAATAATAAACACAAGCACACACACTTTCCAACCAATTAGAGAGAAATCAAATTAGAGGAAGAAAAATCAAGAGAAGGCAAAGCAAGAAAGAGGGGAAAAAGTAACAGTCATAGGATCTAGAAGATTTAGAACAGCATCTGGCATGTTATACTTATCCGTTTATTGTATGATAATTTATTATTACTATAACTTATTTCTACTTTACGTGTCATTTTTGCACAGGGACCGTGCTTAATCTTCTCTGTATTGTTCTAATTTTTAGTATATGTGCTGCCAAAGCAAGCACAACTGTTGCTTCTATTCTGATAAATCTCTCTGGAGCATTCAAGACAAAGACTCGAACAGACAAGTTCTGCTAATGCTGATGGTTCCCTGATGACAACTAGCTGTTAATGCTAATTAAAAGACAGGCAGTAATCTGGAGGAATTAAGAAGCTCTGTGACTCATAAGGCCTTGGGCCAGTCACTTTACACTCTGGCCTTAGTTTCCTCATCTGTAGAATGAGGAGTCGGAGGGTGCTGGAGGAGAGGTTCAAATTGGATGTTTTTTTATTTTTAAATCCTCATTGACCAAAAGAAAGAGGAAATCTCCTGACTCCGGCCAAAAACCAAACACGTTCAGAAACGGTTTATTTGAGTGAGTGGCCATCTCGCCACAGGCACTCACAGTAAGTTTGGTCGCCTACCAGATAGGAAGTGGTGGCTCTTCTTGCTCATATCAGAGCCTGACAAGCTTGGAGGCCACTGAAGATGGTCAGAGCAAAGCCTCCACTCAGAGGAGATGTATTAAAGACATGCTTCCCAGCCAGAGTGGAAGGAATTACAGAGGCTCTCAGAAAAGGTGGCAGGCTCAGAGTTCTGCACCAACACACTGGAGTTGGGCTGCAGACAGTATGTAGCTATCAAACAAAGCCACTCTCCCTTCCCCCAGTTACACAAGGACTTTTCAAATACACCCCTCTCAGCTGAAAATCTTGAATATTAAACTTCTTGAATCTCCCTACCTGTCATCATTCTAATTCACAAATGTGAACGCCCATGCTTCATGCATTTTACATACGTGTGATACACTAATGCCCTCCAGATCTATGTATTGCAGAGGGAACTCAGGTATGGAAGGTAACTGGCTCAACTTCCAAAGATAAACCTGGTAGGTGTGATAGCTGCTGAGAGAGGAGGGCTCTCTGCCTCTTGAGAAATCCCTTTGAATTTGGGTGTGGTGTGAGTCCTTCTGTTCCCAAGTATAGTTTTATCTAATCTGCCTTGAAACTGCTTCGCTGATGAACTGTTTTATCAATAAAAAACTGCTGAACTAAGGCTTCTCCTCTGCAGCTCTTAAAAATGGGGTCTGCCCTGTCAGAAAGCAATGTCATAAGCAAAAGGGTATGTATACAAGGACGTACACGAGAGCATTGTTTAAAACTGTGGAATATCAGTAAAAATCCATCAGCAAAGTCGTGGGTACATCCATAATATCATAATGCTAGGGATTTGACTTGTTGCAAAGAAAGTCACTGAGTGACATATAAACTATGATCCCATTCTGGAAAAATCAATAGTAACAAAAATAATGTTAGCAAATGCAGGGAAAAAACGGAGGCACATGTGCCAAAATGTTAACAATGATTATTTAGGGATGGGGGGAAGTGGGATGGAATCTGGGGAGATTTCACTATATGTGTTATACCTGCAACTTTAAATTTTGTATAATGTTGTATTCCTTTTGGGTCAGAAGGAAAGGAAGAAGGAAGGAAGGGAGGGAGGAAAGAAGGAAGGAAGGGAGGGAGGAAGGAAGGGGAAAAGGCAGTGCTAGAAACATTTTTCCATTCCCTGCCCCCCTGTTCTTGACGTTGTACTCTCTCATTAGCCAAAGTAAGGTTTTGATACCCAGTTGCGTTCATGGTCAAATGCTTTTTACTCAAGACAGAGACCTTTTCTTTCCACAGCTGCAGAATTTTTCCTACAGCCTGCAATAGCAGCTTATTGCCTCCAATCATTTGTAATGGTTGTGTTCTCAACAGGACATGTTGTACATGTAGGCATTTATATATTAAAATACTTGAGGGCTGCCTGGGTGGCTCAGTCGGTTGAGCGACCGACTTTGGCTCAGGTCATGATCTCACGGTTTGTGAGTTCAAGCCCCGCATTGGGCTCTGTGCTGACAGCTCAGAGCCTGGAGCCTGCTTCTGATTCTCTCTCCCTCTTTCTCTGCCCCTCCCCCACTCATGCTCTGTCTCTCTCTGTCTCAGAAATAAATAAACATTAAAAAAATTTTTGGGGGGGGCACCAGGGTGGCTCAGTCGGTTAAGCGGCCGACTTCGGCTCAGGTCATGATCTCGCGGTCCATGAGTTCGAGCCCCGTGTCGGTCTCTGTGCTGCCAGCTCAGAGCCTGGAGCCTGTGTCAGATTCTGTGTCTCCCTCTCTCTGACCCTCCCCATTCATGCTCTGTCTCTCTCTGTCTCAAAAATAAATAAACGTTAAAAAAAATTAAAAAAATAAAAATAAAAATAAATTTTTTTTAAATACTTGAGGTAGCTCACTGTTGATATTTGAGCACTAAATCTGAAATTTATTTATATATTATTTTCAGTTAAATTGATAAATAAATCAGGTTACTTTTCTATTTTAGAGTTTAATTTTTAAAAAGTACTCAATATGTTAAGATGTTTATTGCAACAGAAAGAATTGAGAATTTCAGTGTTGAGATTAAAATCTCTTATAGACTACCTGTTCAAGTTTAAGGTTTCTATGGTTCTTTAAATTTTAAACATGTCTACCTGCATACAACTAGAAAAGTTGACCCCAAATATTGCCTCAGTTTTCTGGGTGTTACTAAGTAGTGTATGTCCTTTTACTTTATGTCTTTCGACCCAGCCTAACAAAACTTGACATATTTTCATAGGTTTTTTTGTCTTGCAATTTATTTCATTCATTCTACTCTATAAACATCTATAATTATCACTGGATTAAAAACAATAGCTCACATTTAATAGGTATTTTCTACTTTCTAGTAGTTAATATCAACTAACATTTCGTTCCCATTTATTACCAGCTGCTCTTTAACTAAATGTCTTCTTTTAGCCTGGCACTGCAGAGGATACAAAGGTGACCTGGACCCTGAAAATATATGAACAATCCAAACATGGTTCTGTGCTCAAAACGAGATACTAGGTTAAAAGATACTAGGCTCAAAAGCTACTAGGTTATGTAATTCCTAGACTGAATCAAGGAAGCTTCCTGAGGTTGTTGGCATTATATGTGAGTCTTTAATAGGATTTGGTCATCTGGAAATAAAGGAGGAAGGACAGTCCAGATGAAGGCAGAAAGGCAGAAATAGGAATGTGCAGGGCTTGTGCTGGTTCCTGGGTCTATTGGGGCTAAAGCACATGGTGCATGAAGGAAAGACACAGGAAAGAAAGCTTAAGAGGCAGATGCAAAGAATGTTCCAATTATAAGGACCAGTGAATCATTTATCCCAACACCTTCATTTTATGGATGAAGGCACTAAGGCAGACAGAGAAGGGAAGTACCCTCAGTTATTCAGTAGTGGGGATGGAATTAGATTTCAAGCTCTCTTGGATCCCACAACTGAGCTTCCAGTTAGGCTGGGACAGATCAAGGAGTGCCTAGAATGCCAGGCTAGAGCCAGGTGGTCACCTCAATGCAGAAGGAGCCACTGAAACCCTCATGGGTGAGTGCGGGTCATTTGTAGGGTTAGGGTGAGAGATAGGGTTAGGTGTAGGTTAGGTGTAGCAAAGGTGAGGCAGAGACTAAGATAATTTGAAGGCTTCTAGGCTAAGTGACTGGGAAGTCAGGAATTATATTTTAATAAATGGTTTCTGTTAACACACAGAATCCAATCTAGAAAAAAAAATTAGTTCAATTAAAAACAATCAGTTGTTCTCAAAGTAACTATTTGATTAATGTAACTTCTTTAAAATGTCATATCTTTAGACACAGATTCTAGATTAAGATTAGGTTAAGGAAGGTTGGAGAAAGTGGGCACAGTCTGTAATGTTTATCAGGTACTCAGTTTGCCTCCTCTGACTCTTTGTTTCTGCCCTTGGGGGAGACAAAGATTCTATTACTTGAGTCCACACCCCCATATATTTTGTATTCTCTTTACATTTGAAGAAGAGATAAAATATTGACTTCTTTTTTAAAAAGTATTTTACTGGTAGTTTATTTTTGTTACATTTATTTTTAGTTCTACTTTTCTCACAAGCAGCATTTCCCACAGGTTACTGTTGGCCACAGACAGGTAAAACCTCCCCAATCAGCAGCATGAATCTCATTCCCCTCCCCTGTAGAATTACAGGCCAGAGATGCATCTCACAATAACTGGTGCACTCCAGGGAAGGCAAAGAGTGGAGGTGTCAGATTGTCTGGGTTCCAATCCCAGCTCTGTCAACTAATGAGTCCTGAGGTCTTGGATAACTCATGCAACATTTCTGATTGAAGCTGATTCTCACCTGGAAAATGGAGCTAGCTAATGGTAACTCATCCCAGGTTTCTTCTGGTTCTGAGAATTGCTAGACAACGGGCCAATAAAGCTGACTGCAGTGCCAGGTGCATAGTAAGCATCTTGTTCAACCCTAAGCTATATGAATTGTCTCGCCCACACCTCAGGACAGATAAGCTGCTTAGAAAGCAGTAGCATTTCTAAAAGGAGTTGCCGTTCCCAAGTAACTAGTGCCCTTATTTTAGCCGTGCTTTAGAACTAAAGATGTTAACACAACCACTTCACAGTTTACTTCTCCTAGGTAAATTGTTTTGAGAGCATTACCAAGAGCCTTAAGATGTATATTTCCACATCTCTGATTTATGTAAAACTATCTGCCCAAAGCAAAACAGACCCTCTCTCTCTCCCCCAGTCTGGCCTGCTTCCCAGCTGTTCACATTCCCTACGGGATTGTTAGAAGCTCCACACGCTCTGCAGAAGGAAAGTAAACAGCTCAGCCAGGCAGGCACCCCACCCACCATTTTATTTTCTTAAATCACTCCTTTGGCTAATATTTCAGGGACAGACACGCGACGCATCTGGCTCCAACCAAATATTTTCAGTCAGTCGGATTCCAAGGTAAATATTTGCCACTTCGATTGCAGTTAATAGAGGTAGCGTGAAACAGGCAACCATTTATCAACCTTCAATCAGGGCCGGCTGGCCTCTTGGGTGATCTACTTCCTCCCCGTGAGTCCCTGCGCGGGTCCCCGCCCCCACGCTTCCGGTCTTGCGTACTTGGTGTCTGAGACTTTCTGAGGCCTGTCTAGGAAATTCTCCTCCAGGCGAAGCCTGGTGAAGGGTTTTTACAGGATTGCTGGGCTGCTGGCTTCGCAGAGATCCTTTCATTTTTAGCCGGTGCTGTTTTTCCTTACTCCTCATGACTTGTCTTGTTGAAAGGATGTTGGTTGTGGATGAGAAACACCTGGGAAGGGTTACGGAAGTCTCTCAGACTTGTGATTTGAGGTGGAGGGCCAGGGAGATGTACCCCTGAAGCATTTACCTATTACTTAAATTGCTTCCTTGAGAGGCTCTTAATATTGGCCCAAGGCTTTTGAGCTACAGTGAATAAACGTTGCTCAGGGCTTTGTGTCTTATCCTGTCTTTTGCACTTGTGTGAGAATGAACATATTAGCTTTTTCTTATAGATGTACATTTTATGTAGGGAGAATAATAAAGAGAGATGAAAACACAGGAAAGTGGCAGGTGGGGTGGTTTTGTATAAGAAGGAAACTTCCTGCCTCATTCTGTGTCAGGGTTCTTAGCCTTTTTGGAGTCCTTTTGAAACTATGAAGACTAAGGACCTTTTGTTTTCCCAGGAAAAGACCTGTGAACACAGTACTTTGCCTATAACCTGAGGAGATTCATGGATCCCTAGAATCTATCTGCATACTCCCATGGAGGGGGGTGGGGCATGGAACCATGGTTAGGAAACCTTGGATTTTAGGTAGAGCATGCCTTGGGTGCCAGACATTCCTTGTGTTGCCTAGGCTGTACTAGGATGAAAAAAGTGAGGCACTTGCCTTAGGCATGAAATTTAAGGGGGCATCAAAAAGTTCAGAAATCAGGATACATAATGTTTTAATGCAATATTTTAAATGAATCTGCAAACTATGGCTGTGGCTTGTCAACCTTTTTTTTGTAAGCAAAATTTTATTGGAGTCAGGGTCGGGATTAGGACAAGATAGGTGAGGCACTGTTGTACAAATGCACGTTCGGATTCTGTCTTTATTTTAAAGTTTTTATATTTTGTATTTTGTTCATTGACTTTTAATTTTTAAATAGTGCATTAAAATACTGTTTTGAGTATTGAGGTTTTTTGACCCCTCCCCTTTAATTCTGCACCTGAAACCAGTGTCTCCTTTGATTACTGTAGCCACCAGCCCTGCTTGTGTCCAGGATGCTGTTCAACTAAAAACCAAATATAAGTGATCACTTGCTGTGTGCTAGGCCCTGGGCTCCCACATTTCCAGACAGCAAGGGTAGTAGGAAAAACTGATCTATCAAGATGGTTGATGTCTATTCCTGGCTCTGCCATGTCCTTCTGCATGACCTATGCCAAGTAACTTAACTTTTCTGAGCCTCTTCTTAACTGCAGAATGAGAAGGTGAGAATGGGTGGTTTCTGGTTCTGGCAGTCTGTGGTTCTATGACTTTGAAAGAGGCAACTAAGCCAAATTGTTCCCTAGAGAACAGAGTCCTCAGTGGGCAGCCAATTCCACATCAGCCCTCTAAGGTTCTCTCTTGTTTTTTATTTTTTTTTATTTTTAAATGTTTATTTATTTTTGAGAGAGAGAGAGAGAGACAGAGCATGAGTGGGGAAGGGGTAGAGAGAGAGGGAGACACAGAATCCAAAGCAGGCCCCAGGCTCTGAGCTTTCAGCACAAGAGCCTGACACAGGGCCCAAACTCACTATCTGTGAGATCATGACCAGAGGCAAAGTCAGACACTCAACTGACTGAGCCACCCAGGCACCCCATAGGATTCTCTTGATTTGCCTTCTTGATGGGGGGGTTTGGCATTCTACAGACTTTCATTTGTCTCAGTGTGAGGCCCCAGACCATCAAATCTTTTCAACTTGAGTACTGATTGCTAGAGTCAAAGATCTTGAGAGTTGATGAGAGTAAAGTATGGAGAGATGATTTTGTTTAAAGGAAAATGAGGCTCAGACAGGTGAAGTCAGTTGGCCAAGGTGGCACAGTGTCAGATTTAGAACGAAAACCTCAGTCCCTGACTGCCATCCGGTTTTTTCATTTCACCATGGTGTGATATGATGCATGCCTTTCTACTTCCCTCCAGAGAATTTCCTAAAAGTACTTTGAATTCTCTCTCATAATAGTCTTTCTAATTCCTGTGTTTATTAATTTCCTTGTTAAGATGCTGCTCCCCAAACAACTAGAATTCACCTACTGCTGGGGGATTGGGAGCCAGAATTCTTGATCAGTGTCTTATCCTTAGGTCTTCTTCCCTCTCCCAACCTCATTTTGGATTTAACTTCTATGGGGATTTTTTAAAACTGCTACAAGGCATTTAATCTTAGAAAGCTGACTTCCTCTATGTTTCTTTTGAAAGGTATTTTTAAACATGGAGAGAACAAGCGATGCATAACAATCTGTAAGGTAGGTACCGTTATTCCTATTTTACTACCAAAGAAACTGAGGCACAAAAGGGTAATTAACTTGCTCAAGATCTCCCAGCTTAAAAAAAAAAAGAAAAGAAAGAAAGAAAGAAAGAAAAGAAAAGGAAAAAAAGGAAAAGATCTCCCAGCTAAATATCAGAACCAGGATTCAAATCCAAGCACCCTGACTCCAGGGTCTGTGCTTTCTCAACTACCACACTGTATGGCCTGTCTTTTGGACCATTTCACCTGAGCTTGAACAATTTCAGTGATGGGGAGCTATCTCAGGAGATCCGAGTTCTCTTGCTGGGCAGCCTCATCTGTTGGAATGTCTTCCTTCTATTTGTTGGTACAAGCCATAGGCAGTTATCCAAAATGGTTTGCTATTGTCTAAATAAGAATAAAGGTAAAAAGGAAAGTGAAGAACACAGAGTAAAATCTATCAATCTGTCCTGCCTCCACCAAACATTTCTGACCCACTCACTTGCAGTTATGTGGGCTTTCTAAACAGGCATAAAGTTCCCTCTTTCAGTTTTGTGTCTATGGCAAGTAAAATCCCCATCCTATGTTTATACCTTGTTCCAAGAAAGATTTAGGTTGGCCCACGTGGATTATAAAACATGATTAAGGGGGCGCCTGAGTGGTGCAGTCGGTTAAGCGTCCGACTTCAGCCAGGTCACAATCTCGCGGTCCTCGAGTTCGAGCCCCGCGTCGGGCTCTGGGCTGATGGCTCAGAGCCTGGAGCCTGTTTCCGATTCTGTGTCTCCCTCTCTCTCTGCCCGTCGCCCGTTCATGCTCTGTCTCTCTCTGTCCCAAAAATAAATAAACGTTGAAAAAAAAATAATAAAACATGATTAAGTACCATAAATTAAAAGTCTATGACATGATTCAGCAATTTCACTTTTAGGTATTTTTCCTGCAGAAATAGTTACAGGAGCTTACCAGGATAAATATTCAAGGGATTTTACTTAAATTTTGTAATTGCACAAAAATTGTAGGCAATTTAGATATGCATCAATAAGGAGATGGCTAAATAAATAATGTGTTAATGGAGTTGTGAGAGGATTTTAATCTAAAATTGAACTGGAGGAAGGATACCTGGGTGGCTCAGTTGGTCAAGCGTCTAACTTCAGCTCAGGTCATGATCTCATGGTTCGAGCCCTGCATCGGGCTCTGTGCTGACAGCTCAGAGCCTGGAGCCTTCTTTGGATTATGTGTCTCCCTCTCTTTCTGCCCCTCCCCTGCTTGCACTCTGTCTCTCTCTCAAAAATAAACATACATACATACATACATACATACATACATACATACATAAAATTGAAATGGAGCATAAGAAATGGAGACTCTCATGCATCCTTCCTCAGAAGAATAGAATTTAACTGAGAGACTGATTTCTTGTAAATGCCTGATTTACAGAAGATCAAGACTTCTCTCCTGACTAATGAACATCCACCAAGAATCTCTCCCCATCCCCAGGCCAATGAACTTGCTGCTGGGACTCTGGCTGGACTTCCCCCTCTTTGCACTCCTTGCTCATAAATACAGCCTGCCCCAAACCCTCAAAGGACTCACCTGTAGCTTGCTATAGCATGCTTCTCAAATTGTAGTTCCCTCTGCTATTCCCAAATAAACTCAAATTTCTGATAATTTGACCTTGCTCAACTTACTTCCTTGTTTAGGTTAACAGAGTATCTTTTTTTTTTTTTTAATGTTTATTTTATTTTTGAGAGAGAGAGAGAGAGAGACAGAGTGTGAGCTGGGGAGGGGCAGTGAGAGAGGGAGACACAGAATATCAAACACACTCTAGGCTCTGAGCTGTCAGCACAGAACCCAAAGCAGGGCTTAAACTCAGGAACTGCCAGATCATGACCTGAGCCGAAGTCAGACACTTAACCAACTGAACCACTCAGGCGCTCCAGAAATAATCTTTATCCTAATGAGTGTGAAGTGGTATCTCATTGTGGTTTTGATTTACATTTTCCTAGTGATTAGTGATATTGAGCACCTTTTCTACTGGCCATTAGTATATATTCTTTGTGATATTGAGCACCTTTTCTACTGGCCATTAGTATATATTCTTTGGAGAAATAGCCATTCAAGTCATTTGCCCACTTTGTGACTGGGTTATTTTTGTGGAGTTGTAAGAGGTTTTATATGTTATCAATTCCTTATCAGAGATATGATTTGCAAATATTTTTTCCATTTTGTAGAGAAATGTGCCTTTTCTTTCTATGGATAGTGTCCTTTGGTGCACAAAAGTTTTAATTTTGAAGAAGTCTATTTTATCTATTTTTTCCTTTGTTGTTTGTGCTTTTGGTGTCCTATTTAAGAAATCATTAACACTTCATCATTTTGCCTGATAAAGTGTAATTTCCCTAAATCCCTTTTCATTTTACTACCTTTGCCCACCTCCTTTTTTTATTTTTTAAAATAATGGTTACAGTGAAGATATACAACTGCCTGAGATCAAACTGGAAGAGGCAGGGCTTAAATTAGTTAATACATTAATATGGTCCTTAGTGTGGCAGTTATTCTGGGTCACATTTTCTGGATATTCGTTGGACATTGGTTGGATTCAGACCACACATTTTCTCTTTGGCTGCAGCTAATATATTAACTGGCGGTGGGATCAAGTCCTGCTCCTCAGTGGCAGCTGGGCCCTCCCTTGGAGCCTCTCTACAATCCCTTCACTTATTGCTAATTGACTTCCTAATTCCCCACAGCAGCTGTTGTAAGCCTTTTCCACTCTCCTCCATCGCTTTAATCTCCCTACTCTCCACACCGAGAGGCAGGTGATCGTGCATCCATGATCAGGTCTCTTTCCCACTGCCTTTCGGTCCTCTGCCATCTTCACCTGTCTCCCTGGAGCCCTCATCCCCAGGTTCCCCTTTATCTCTCAGAGCCTGACTTATGCATTTACTCCCTCTCTCCTAGCTTCCATTTTTCCTCTTCTTTTCCCTTCACACAAACAGACTCCAGTCTTCCTCAACCTATAAGAAACCCAACCGTATTTCTCTTGAAGTTAATCCCATTCTTTTTTCATTACTGGCAAGCCCTTAATTTTTTTTTCTCATCACAAAAGTAACATAGTAGTAGAAAATTGGGAAGTACAAATAATCAAACATGTTTCAGACACCCATAGTCACACTTCTAGAAGTAACCACCAATGTAAACATTTTGGTTTATATCCTTCCAATCTTATTTCTAAGACTTTGAGACTTACTTAGACTTTGAGGGCATTCTGGATGTTCTCTTTTGTAACTTGATATTTTTCCTGTGTCAGTGTTTTTCTAACCATGATTTTTAATCATTGCATTAAAATTTCCATTGTATGGATGCTTGGTAATTTATTTAGCCATTTTAAGTCATAATCATAGGATTATTTACAATTATTTGCTATAATTAACATAACAGTACAGCCTTTGTAAATAAATCTTTGTACATAGTCCTGATTATTTTTTTTAGTACAGATTTATGAAGGGAACTTCCTGAATGCATATCTTAAGTATTTGAATACATATTTTATCATAAAATATAAGTGTTTGATAGAGTAGCCAACTATCATCTCTTCCACTTTAAACTCCTGTTTACTGAATTCTAAGCAATCCTGGCTTGTCCACCATCACTAAAGCTGCCCTGTCAGAGGGCAAGTTTAACATCAATTACTAATCACAAGTCTTTTCAGGTCCTGTTCTGCCTCATCTCTTTGCAACAGCTGCCACTTTCAGTCTTTTCCTTTTAAAAATGTTTTTTTCTTTCTATTTTACTTGAGTGCTTCTACCTCCCTGGTAACTCATTTTCAGACTCTTTCCTGGTTCCTTTTGTTCTGCATGATATTTTTTTTATTCTCTACTTACCTCAGATTTTCAACTATTGCATTCATGCCATTGCTACATAGATCTCAACACAAATCTGACCTGAGTTGGGGTCTTCTGGCCTCTCCATCTCACATCACCCCACTCTTCCCTAACTGCTGCCCCCTCTCCCCAACCCTACACGTACTTTATGTTCCAGTCATTCTGAATTGCTTGCATTTTCTATGCCTCTGATCATGTGCTGCTCTGTGCTTGGAAATTCATTTCCCCCTTCCTCACTTGATAAAGCTTTACTTCTCTTTCAAGATTCACCTCCTTCAGGAAGCTCCATGACAGCTTCCACTCCCACTCTTTTATACCTCTTTGCCCCCTAGCCTGGCCAACTAGGGTGACCTTCCTCTATGCTGTCATGTTTGTGCTTCTCTCCTTGTGCTGTGTTATAATGGTTTTTTTTCTAGGTTGTAAGCTCCTGGAGGGCAGGAATTGTGACTTTGAGGATTATATTCCCAATGTGTAGCCTGGTGCTTGTCATCTAGTAGAAACTATAGTGAATATCTGCATCCCTTAGGGTGGCTCAGTTGGTTAAGCATCTAACTCTTGATTTTGGCTCAGGTCATGGTCTCACAGCCATGACATTGAGCCCATCATCAAGCTCTGTGCTGGGTGTGGAGCCTCCTTGGGATTCTCTCTCTCCCTTTCTCTCTTCCCCTCCCCTGCTTATGTGCTTACACACACACTCTCTCTCAAAATAAATAAACATTAAAAAAAATCTTCATCCCATGGTCAAATCATACTCTGATCTTCCTCTGGGGACCTGTCCACTGCCTCAGTCTTGAACCATGGGTTTGAGTGGGACTGACCTAATCCTACCTGAAGGGGTAGGTCTAAACTGGCCACATTACCCAATTACAGCAAACAGGAAATCTTTGTTTTTTTTTTTAAGAAAAAACTTTAGGTTCTGTGACACCTATTGGAAGAGACACGCTTCTATTCCTCTTCATGATAAAGTGTAAAGACCTAAGGTAGAATTTTTTATCCATTTTGCTAGTGTGAAGGGGTGCCTGGAACTGTCTGAGGGCTGTGTATGGAAGATGAAGTGGCTATCCTGGAAGACAAAGCAGAGACGTAGAGTCAATCAGCATATGCATGTATGTGTGTACTGTTATTATTTTACTTAACAATCACATGTGTTATGTGTCATGGGCTGTTCTATGTGCTTTATAAATATTGACTTATTTAATCATCATATCAATTTTATGAAGTAGGTACTATTATTATCCCCATTTAGTGGCAGAGAAAACCAATACACAGAAAGCCTAGATAACTTGCCTGAGGTCACACAGCTCATAAGTGGGGATCTGAAGCTGGGCTTAGTCACCAGTCTTATGCTGTCTCTCATTGTACAGTGGCACCAAAGAGGGGCTTAAAGAGCAGGGCTTTCTCTGAAGTCAAACATCTATTCAGTGTGATATCCTTTCTTCACTGTGTTTGAAATCTAGTTAACTATAGGTCCTGCACCTGAATGCAGACTGAGGGAGTCTCTCAAGCAGGCCTTATGCTTTCTTACCTATGGCTAATCGACACAGAGCCTATGACCTCTGAGCAAGCTTTTTGCATCAGATTTTAAGGTGTCCCCTGCTCAGAAAAGGCTAGATAGGAATCTGTCTCTTCGTGTGGTTTATTGGATCATGTAATATGCAGGTTGAAAGGGGCCCTTAAAAATGATTCCCTCTGACCCTCTAAATTATTGATGGGAAAACTGAGGCCCTCTGAAGAAGTGTGGCTTGTTCAGGGCCAAAGAGAGAGTGTAGTATGTTTGTTGCACTGGTGGTTTGTAGCCCTTTCTATCTGAAGAGACTTCCTAGAACTCAGAATGTACCCGGCCTGGATGAGAGTATAGTGACAAGATTTGGGTCCTGCACCATTGAGACTAGAAAGCAAAGGGTAAATGGTGGCTCAGACACAGCCATAAGCAGGGTGGAGGCTCCATTGCCTACCTCTCCCACCTAAGATCACCTTGCAGGAAACCCAGACATCTTGATGGGCATGTCAAGGTCACTTTTGAATCCTTAATTCCTTGACCTCTCAGAAGCATTTGACACAGTTATCCATTCCCTCTTCAAAACTTTTTCCTCCAAGGCACTTTGACCTCTTGGTTTTCTTCCTACTCCTCTAGCTATTCCTTCTTCTTATTCTTTTTCTTAAGTTTATTTATTTATTTTGAAGGAAAGAGTGAGTGAGCACGAGCAGGGGAGGGGGGCAGAGGCCCAAGCAGGCCCCTCGCTGAGCACAGAGCCAGACGTGGGGCTTGAAATCATAAACCATGAGATCATGACCTGTGCCAGACTCATAACTGACTGAGCCTTCCAGGTGCCCCCTGGCTGTTTCTTCCATGACACCTTCATGAGTTCTTTTTCCACCTGACTTTAAGGCTGGTGTGTTCCTGGACCCTCTCTTTTTCTCCCTTGCCATACTCTTCCTGGGGATAGACAGATATAATCTATCCTCATGGATTTTTGTGATTTACATGCTGGTACTTTTCAAATTCATATCTCCTAGCTCTCTCTCCAAATGTCAGACCATACATTCAAGTTACCAGCTGGGCAGTACCACTTGGATATTCCCTGGGTACCTCAGTGGTCACATGGACAAAACTGCTCTCACTGCCTCTACTTCATATGCTCTCCTAATCCAGATCTGTTTCCCTCATAGTCTCTGTCTCAGTAAAAGTACCACTACCTACAAAACTCTACAGGCTTGACACCCTTGACTTCTCCTTCTCCCCATCCCCATAGCAACTTCTCTGGTTTAGAACTTCATCACCTATAGTAGCCTTGTAACTGGTTGTTCTGCTTTAGACTTGCCCCACTCTAAGTTGTTCTATGTATTGTAACCAAAATTAACTGTTTTTGCATTTTCAAAAAGGTGTATTTTTAAATCACAAAACTGACACACACTTGTGACAATTTGAGACAGTGTAGTTAGTGGGATATAAAGTAAAAACTGAAAGACTCCCATCTCCCATATGTCCAACCTCATTGTGGGTAAACAGTTTGGAGTATTTCCCATCAGACTTTTTTTCTACGCTTATCCAAACATAACTAGGCACCTACTGTAGGCTGTATGCCACTTTATTTTCCAGAAATCCAGAAATTCCCATTTCCTTGCACATTCCAGGCTCTATGTCCTTTCCTTAATTTTCTCATGTTTTCTCTTCTCTTTCCTCATCTTCCCTCTTTCAGCTGACACCTACTGATACTTTTAAGATTTATCTCATGTATCATCTCTTCCTTTATGCTCCCAGACTCAGTAGGTATGTCCCCTTTTACCTAAGTTATTGTGCTGCATTATTATAAACTCTTCTGTGTTGCTTTCTCCCACTGGGATAGAGTTTCTTGAGGAATAGTCTATGCCTTATTCTCCATGGCATTCCCCCACACTTGACATAAAACCGGGCAGTGTTCAGTTCACATGACTGAATGATTGTGACTCTTATTACTGCCTGTGTCTCCTGAAGTGCAAGTGCCTTGGGTTGGGAGGCAGTTGTTTCAAGCAGACAGGACTATGAAGCTTCCTGACCGTCTGTTCACAGCAAGAATGGGAGACAAAATAGAGTCTGAAGAAAAAGAGAAAGTATCCAAAAGTGGGGAAAGGAGCCTGGTGGCATCAAGGGAAGGAAAGGAACTGATATTTATGAAAAATATTCACAGTTAGCATCTCATATATGCTCATATCAACACTACCATCTCCACTTTACAAATGAGAAAATTGAGGTTCAAGATGTAAAGTACCTTTCCCAAAGTCACCAAGTGAGTAGTAGAGCCAAGTAGCGAGCCAATTCAAATCCGATTCTGTGTGAGTGCAAAGTCCAAGTTCTTACACACTGTGCACATTGGTGACCTGGTGGGTACGGTATGGTTAACACCAGCCATTTCCCTAGACCCTTCACGGGTACTTGGAAAAGGTCTGTGTCTTGGAGCCTCTGAACAGAGGCCTTTAGCTTCTAGGGAGATAGTGACAAACCCAGCATGTAGATTTTTAGACACTGTGGGTCTTTTCACTTCCATATGCCTTGAAAGGGAGGCCATGGCTTCAGAGTTTATGTTGGAGGAATTGAGTCTTTCAGGGTTCTGGAGGAGGCCAACCAAGGCTTTGGAAAGTCTTACTCAGCTGAACTTCCTGCAAATTTCTCTCAGGCAACTATAACTATCCTTAGTCTTCTCCTAGCCCTTCATCAGCCCTAGTTGCTGTGTCGTTTTGGGATCTGGTAGCCAGAGTACACCTATGGGGCATATCATCTCTGGAGGCTTAGCAGCCTGGGGCCCAGGTCCTTCTTGGCTGTTGTGGGTTCCTTGAGATTGAGGAGGGCACTGCAGAACAGGGGTGGGGGGCTAAGGTACTATTGGAGTAAGGAGCTGTGTCCAGGGGTGAGGCTGAATCACAGGGGATGCTAGTCCTGCAGTCCACAAATGTTTACTGATGCGACCTCAGTATTGTTTGGTTTTTGAGGGAAGGGATGCCAGGTCTGTCCTTTAGGCATACTGAAATACTAGTGGTTCTTGTCTGTGTCCTATATCTCTTACCTCCAGAGCTTTATACATGCTATTTGCTGACTGGAATGCCTTCTACCTCTTCTTTTCACTGCTAACTCCTTTTTGTTCCTTCAGTCTCAGCTTGCCTGTTACATGACTCTTCAAGACTGGGGATCTCACACTCCAAGGTTGGGTAGGGGGCGCATTTGCTAGTTAACTCTACACTTCTGTTTTCCCTCTTTTCTTGCCGGAAGTTGTTGGACTCCCCATTTGGGAAATTCATTCATCTCGTAGTTAGTCTCCTAGTTAGTATGACTGATACCCTTTCTTCCAGCTCCAGGCAAAAGTCTAGTTGTTTAAGCCAATTAATTCTCATGTCTCATTCTACTTGTTAACTGTGATTGGTTCAGGTATGGGCATAGACTCAGAAACAATGAACCAAGGAGAAACCAGAGGCATTAAGAGTTACCAGAAGAGCCACCTTCTTTTCTAGAGACTGAATGAAGAAGGATAGAGGTATGCAGCTTCACTGTGAGCAACCTAGAATTTAATAGAGGAAAGGTTTAAGGGGTGACAGCCTTGTGGGAATACAGGCTAGGGAACTTAGCCTCTATCATTAAAAATAGAACGTTTTTGGGGCGCCTGGGTGGCACAGTCGTTAAGCGTCCGACTTCAGCCAGGTCACGATCTCGCGGTCCGGGAGTTCGAGCCCCGTGTCAGGCTCTGGGCTGATGGCTCAGAGCCTGGAGCCTGTTTCCGATTCTGTGTCTCCCTCTCTCTCTGCCCGTCGCCCGTTCATGCTCTGTCTCTCGCTGTCCCAAAAATAAATAAACGTTGAAAAAAAAATTTAAAAAAAAATAGAACGTTTTGGCTCCCATATTTACTCTTTATTTACTTTCCACTTCATCAGGATTTTGGACAAGAAAGAGGGGTGCTATTCATGGAGGACCCTTTGGAGCTCCAGCACAGTCTTTGCATACACACCCATCCACACATAAACACTTGCTCTTGGGGTTATTAAAATTTTTTTTAATGTTTGTTTATTTTTGAGAGAGAGAGAGAGAAAGAGAGAGGCAGAGAGAGAAGGAGACACAGAATCTGAAGCAGAATTCAGGCTCCGAGCTGTCAGCACAAAGCCCAATGCGGAGCTCGAACTCACAGACTGCGAGATCATGACCTGAGCCAAAGTTGGATGCTTAACCAACTGAGCCACCCAGGCTCCCCGGGGTCATTTTATATACTCTTTGGATCATATTCACCTACTTGTAAAAAAAGTTTATTTATTTATTTTGAGAGAGAGACAGAGGGTGCAAGTGAGGGAGGGACAGAGAGAGAGGGTGAGAGAATCTCAAGCAGGCTCTGTGCTGTCAGCATGAAGCCCAATGTGGGGTTCCATCCCACAAACTGTGAGATCATGATCTGAGCTGAAATCAAGAATCAGACTCTTAACCAACTGAGCTACCCAGGTGCTCCCATATTCACCTAGTTTTTATAAAAATCCACTTTTAAGATTTGTGTTACAAATATTTTCCCACGTATTTTCTTTGTGGCCTTTGTTTTTGGTACAAAAGTTGTAAAGTTTACAGTGAAATAAATCTTTGATCTTTTTTAGAGCCTCCAAGTTTCTAGTCTTTGTTAGGAAAGTCTCCCCTATCCTTAGTCTATAGTATAGTCTCCAAAGTTTTCTTGCAATATTATTTTTCACTGTTTTGCTCTCTACATTTTTATCCATTTGGATTTTTTTGTGTGCAATATGTAAGATTAGAGTCCATTGTACTTTCTCCCATATGTATAACCAGTTGTGCCAATATCACTTATTAAATAGTCCATTTTCTTCCCACCAAATTGAACTTCCACCTGTATCATGTGTTAACTTTTCATAAATATGACTTGATTATAGATTTTATATTTTGTTTTACTCGCCAATTTTCCATTTCTGTTTGGCTTTATGCTATGTTCTGTAAGGCAACACTCTTTAACTGTTCTTCTTTTTATGATTTTCTTCTCTATTTTTAGTCATTTATTTTTCATATGAATTTGAAGATAATTTTATGAAATTTCATTGCAAGTATTGTTTGGATTTTAGTTAGAATTCAATATGCATATCAATTTGAGGAACTCAAAGACCTACTTTTTAAACCAGTAGGTCTTCTTCCCCAAGAATGTAGCATAAATGGAATACATTTATTTCATTCCAATACATTTCTTTCTTACTAAATAGATCTCTAAATGTGTTATAATTTTGGTTGCTTAAATGTAATACTTTCCTCATTTCCTTTGCTGATATTTGCCAATAAAATAAAGTTATAATTTTTTATGTTCATCTTATATTCAGCCATCTTACCAAAAAATGTAAGGTTACATGGTAAGATTGAGGAGTGGGTGGGAATTGAATGTGTTGGGGTCTGTGGGCACAGGGCTGGGTTGGCCTGGAGCCTGAGGATATTAGGAAAGGAAGCAGACCAAACATAAGAAGAAAAATTGGTTGTGTCTTCACGGCATTGTGTTAGTGGGAGTTTGTTCCACTATGAGCAGCTGTGAATAACAGAAACCTAAAAAACAGTGGATTACATAGAATAATGTTTATTTCTCTCTTACATTAAGAAGTCTTTTGTAGGCAATTTGGGTTCTATAGTTCTCAGGAACCCAATCTACTTCTATCTTTATATTCTGCTATCCTTCAGATGTGGTCCTCATCATTATGGTCTAAAATGAACTCCAGGCATCACATCCATCTGCCAAGTAGGATGATGGAGAAAAGGGAAGAAGAGACAAAAGACACATTGAAGGTATATCATAAATTTCCTAGAAGCTGCCACACACTAATTCTACTCACTCTGTTGGCCAGAACTGAATTGTATGGTTATGTCTAGTTCCAAGGGATGCTGGGAAATATTTTTATTTAAGATAAAAATTCTAAAGACTATAAGGATTTTATTCCAAGTCAAGATTCTAAAATGGTGATAATAGACGTATTGGGATTAGCAACCAGTGGTCTCTGACGCAGGTATGTTTGTAAGGAGGTGAGGGCATGTGTTTTCTTTTGTAGCTCTCAGCTGCTAGTGCAGAAAGGAGAAGGAGCAGTTGAATGGAATATGGTGCAGGGGATTGAGGGGCTGCAGAAGAATAGGAGTGCCAGGCATGGAGGGTGTGGGAGAGAGAACAGTTTAAGTCTGGTTGGAAAGGAAAGAAGGCTGCATAGAGGACGATAGACTGGGAGAAATAAGAGGCATCAAGGGATTCGTGGTCTTAGGCTGAAACATAGATGCACAGCTAGATGGCTGGGAGGCAGTGTCTGAAAATGGCATGTTTGGCAGTGATCAGATGAACAGTGTGGATGTAGCAGTGAGTGATTGATGTGGAAGGGTGATGAGGATCATTCAATGCAAGGAAGGTAACATTTGGCATTGGAGGGTTCTCCCCCTGCACACTGACCTGCTCCAGGAGGATGGCAGGAGTAGGGAGACAGAGAAATTCAGGGAAGTTGGTGTAGTTAGATAGCTTGAACCCCAAAGGAATTACACAGGAGGAGAGTATTGGTTTTGAAACACATAGGAATGTGAGGACTCTGATCCCACCTCCTGGCTTCATCTGCTGAACCAGGTAGATATGTAGACATGAGAGAACAAGAAATCATCCCTCAGGATGGCTGTAGAAGGTGCTTGTGGTCAGGGATAAATAGGTCTCAGGGGGGTCCAAGAAGAGAAGAGAACCTTATGTGATGAGGTGTAGGATGAAGGGGATTGATTTGCCCTGGGATAAAGGATTCTAGTGGGCATAGAGGATTTGCAGGAAAGAGGAGCAGCTAGTGTTTGGGAGAAGATACATAGGACAGTATGGGCTTGAGAATGTGAGAACAAATGAGAAGGTTTACAGTTTGGACAGTGATGTAAAGTTTAAAGGATGTAACATTTGGGCATGGGGAGTCCACACAGATCTCTGGGGCCAAGTTGTCTTGGAGAAGTTCCAAGATGTGGGTCCAGAGTGATTTGGGCTAGTACAAGGCTCCTGGCTGTGGGTCAGCCCAAGGATGGGCTCTGAGTGGTTACAGACCACACAGGAATTTCCAACAACCTAAATGTGGAACAGCTGCAGGTCAAAAAGAGATCCATTCCTTCCTTGGAAGTCTCCCTTGCCTAGCTTCCAAGGCTTCTGGGATAAAGTTTGAGCCCAGAAACAACCATCACTCACCCTGCCAGATAACTCTGGCTGCCCAATAGTGCTGAGAATCATGCTCTTCTAACATCTAATTTGATTTAAAATCTTTTATGTTTGAGGTGAACTTTTTCTCTGTTGACAATGGGCTGGGTTTAGCCTATTCATTAGGGGTGGAACTCCTAGCTTGTGGTAAATCCTGATTGGAAAACAATATAAACACATTTCCTGGTAAATGTATAAATATATATAGATGTTGGTTGTTCCCCTCCCCACCACTAATATACACTGTAGAAGCAATTTGAAGCAATTTAGATGTGCTCAGCATCTGGCCATCATAAAAGGTTTCGAGTGAGTCATGATTTTGCATCAACAGAGAGGGTTTGTCTTTCTTGTGGAGAGAATTGTATTCACCTCTCCTTCTGCCTGTGAGCTTCTCTATTACTTTATGATGATCAGTCTGATTTGTGTGTAAAGAGACTGGTGAGATAAGAATTTGGGGAAGGGAAGCAAGGAGAAGAGGAGGAGCACCCAGACAGCTACATATTCAAGGCAAAATAGATTTGGGGAGAATTACCTGTTTTTGCTTTTGAGAAGCAAGCAAGCAAGAAAGAAAGAAAGAAAGAAAGGAAGGAAGAAAGAGAGAGAAATGAAGGAAGAAGGAAAGAGAAAGAAAGAAAAGAAGGAATGAAGGAAGGAAGGAAGGAAGAAAAGAAAGAAAAGAAAGAAAAGAAAGAAAGAAAGAGTGAAAAAAGTGTCATTTTGTGAGTTAGGAGATGACCTCTGCTCCTAGCTGTCGGCTACTCAATCTCTTGGCTCCTCAGTTTGCTCATCTGACAAGTGGGCCCCTTAACGGTTGCCCTATCCAGTTGAGAGGAAAGGAGAGCTCTTGCTTGACAGCTCTGTTGGGTGCCAGCTGGGCTGTGGGCTCCTTAGATCTGCCATCTCATTTAATGCCCAAGACAATCCCATGAGGGAAGTGGCATTAAGCTCTTCTTCAGCTGAAAGAACTGAAACATGGAGAGTCAAAGTGGCTTGTCCAAGATCATAAAGCTTATCAGGACTCAAACCCACATCTGTCTGGCTTCAAATCCTGCATTCTTCCTATTACTTCATGCTAACAATGAGGTCATAGAACACATTCTAGTCTCCTCCTTGGAAGGGAAAAAGCACAAAGTGGCTTCCCTGCTGTAAGGCCCAAGATGTTCCTGCGTCCTTGGTCCCCACAGAGAGCCCAACTAAGCCCAGTTCTGTTTCCTCAGAGCCCTGCTTTCTGCTGTGGGAGCAGGTGGGTTGTTAATCTGATAAACGGCTTCCTGCTGAGGTGGGAGGGGGAGCTACAGGGCTGCTGAATTGCCCTCCAGAGTGGCAGGTGGGAGACTCCTGTGCTTTCACCCACAGAATTGCTTTAGGACTATGATCTGAAAGGATGAGGGCTTTGGGGTTGGTTAGTCTGGGGTAGGAGACCTGGCTCTGCCTCTTGCTAGTATGTGACTTCATCTGCCTTTCAATTTACTCATCAGAAAAATGTGGATAGGAATGCACACCTTAAAGGGTAGATGTGAATATTAAATGAGATAATGTGGGAAATAAGCAAAAGCCTAGCACCTTTGTCATACATTATACACAACCAAGTAAAAGGCAGCTGTTGTTTCCATCAAGGAGGTGGGCAGACTTCCGGGGAGCTATTTAAGCATTGAGTAGTCTTTGTGTCCCATCCCTTATGTCCACATCACAGCCAATCATTTATTATTTATTTTATTTTATTTTATTTTATTTTATTTTATTTTATTTTATTTTATTTTATTTTATGTTATTTATTTTATTTTTTAGAAAATGTGTTCTAAATGCTCTGTCAGCTTCTGGGGAAGAGTATGTATGAGAGAGGCAGCATCCTTCTTCCTGTACAGCTCACAGTTGAGCTGGAGCCACATGTGATAGGGACGTATCTGGTACAGTCACAGAGGGAGCAGGATCTATGAATCTAAGCTTGACTGGCCCAATGAGGTCTGTTAGAGAGTCTGGCATTTTAAAATCCACGCCTTCTCTCTGGGTGTAACAGGGGTCTTGTTATGGAGTTGTGAGACACACTCCTTCCTTTGTGGAGACAGCAAAGGCTAGGCTTATGGACTGCTGAGAGAAGGAGGAGGCAGAGCCCTGGGTGTGGGCGGTCTCCAAGGCAGTCCTGGGGGTGCTTCCCATCTGGTGCTGGGGAAAACCCATCACTTTTGTCAGAGACAGACTGATGCCTCTAGCTCAGAGTTTATGGGATAATTTACTTGTTATCTGAAGCATTTCTACAATGTTAGGTGTTGCCATATCTGCCAGGGATAGTAAATATAGCAGGGACTTGCTCTAGCTCCCAGCTCACCCAGGTCACCTTGATGTTGGGCAGATCAGTGAGCACTTGGGGCCTCTCCTGGAAAGCAGTGAGATGGGTACCTGGGCTCAGGCATGGAACTTGGAGAAAAGGCTCATTGTCAGTCTCCCTGGTACAAGTCCAAGGTACAGCTGTTCTGGGGTTGGATAGGGATAGACAGAGTTCACCCTTCTGGGCTTTTCAGATCTTCCATGATCCAGCCCCTTCCCATTCCACTCTACCCCACTATCCTGCTCATTCCTCAACATCTAGCTAGCAGGCAGTTCCTCATGAGTCCCCAGACACATTGAAGCTCACTCACACCTCACTGGTTTTGTTTGCAACTGGATCCCTACTGTTGAACTTCTCAGCCATAGCTAGCTCATCTTGCAAGCCCAGCTCCCATTCTGCCTTCTCCAGAAAGCTTTCCTTAACTTCTGTAGCACATGTTGACCTTTCTCCTTTCAGATCTCCCCATTTTATTCAACGTTTATTTATTTTTTGGGACAGAGAGAGACAGAGCATGAACGGGGGAGGGGCAGAGAGAGAGGGAGACACAGAATCGGAAACAGGCTCCAGGCTCTGAGCCATCAGCCCAGAGCCTGACGCGGGGCTCGAACTCCCGGACCGCGAGATCGTGACCTGGCTGAAGTCGGACACTTAACCGACTGCGTCACCCAGGCGCCCCAAGATCTCCCCATTTTAGTGACTATGCATTAATTATCTCATGCATTAATTCATTCAATGCATTGACAAGTCTTACTTGCTCTATATGAAAAATACTTCCCAAATCCATCTACTTCTCTCCATCTGTACTGCTTCCCACCCTAGTTACCTCTAGCTTGGATTATTAAATACCCTTGTAACTGGTCTTCCTGCTCTCACTCTGCCTCTCTCCAACTCCTCTGTACTCTGTGGAATATTTAGTGTTATTTTATAAAGGCAAATTAGTTCAGTCACTCTCCTGTTTACAGTCTTCCAGTAGCTTCCCAAACTCATCTCCACAGCTCACAAGGTTCTGCTTTTCTGGTACATGGGTGCCTTCCCAGCCTCTTCTTATCCCATATTTCTTTTGTTCATTCTGCTTCAGACACCTCAGCCTTCTCTCCATTTCCCAAAAAGGCCAAACCATTCCCACTGCCTCAAGGCCTTTCCACTTGCTAAGCCTTCTGCCTAGAATGGTCTCAGCTCCTCAATGCCTACTTCCTTCTTATCACTCAGCATTCTGTTCAACAGTAACCTCCTCAGTGAGGTCTTTCCTGAATACCCAATTCAAAGTAACTCCTTAAGTCACACTTTATCTCATTACACTATTTCCTTTATATTATTAACATTTTCTGAACTTATCTGCTTTCTTTGTACTGTCTCCTTCTTTTCACTAGGTAGGAAGTACCTCCAGAATAGAAACAATATCTGTCTTGTTCACTGCTATATCCTCAGAGTTTAGAATAGTACTTAACATGTATGAAACCAAAATATGTTGCTTAATAACTTATTACATGGATATTAGGTGTCTTCTATGTATGAATCACTGAAAATCAGTAAATACTACCACTAATTAGAAATAAAAATGCCTATCATTGAAACAGGGTTTCACAGAGATGGTCTATGAAACTCTGGTGGTTTGCCAAGGAGTTTGCAACTGGTGTGATGAATTTAGAGAAAAAAATGATCAAACAATTTTGTTCACATACACTTCACTAATTTTATTTTATTTTTTTATTTTTATTTTTTATTTATTTTTATTTTTTCAACATATGAAATTTATTGTCAAATTGGTTTCTATACAACACCCAGTGCTCATCCCAAAAGGTGCCCTCCTCAATACCCATCACCCACCCTCCCCTCCCTCCCACCCCCCATCAACCCTCAGTTTGTTCTCAGTTTTTAAGAGTCTCTTATGTTTTGGCTCTCTCCCGTTCTAACCTCTTTTTTTTTTTTTTCCCTTCCCCTTCCCCATGGGTTTCTGTTAAGTTTCTCAGGATCCACATAAGAGTGAAAACATATGGTATCCGTCTTTCTCTGTATGGCTTATTTCACTTAGCATAACACTCTCCAGTTCCATCCACATTGCTACAAAGGGCCATATTTCATTCTTTCTCATTGCCACGTAGTACTCCATTGACACTTCACTAATTTTAAATGTAAGAGTAATTAAGATTTCTATAGAAATTCTATTACCTTATTAATAATTGTTTTATGATATTCACTGCAACTGTATTGGTCAGTTCATCATAGCTAATTTCAGTGATCAATTATAGATTATTTTGTATAATGTGTTTCACATCTTGTTAGTGTTAAAATTCTTAGTTAAAAACATTTATGTTTTTAAAGTTACTTTCGTATTGTATTAAATCTTATGAATCTAAAGTAATTGAAGGGTACAGTTAATGATGAAGATAATATTATCAATAGTATAATACAGAATAATTCTGTAAGTATATTTATTGAATATGGTTACAGTATGAATATACAGCATGAATCTGTATGAGCTAGGACAAAATAATCTATTAGAGTTTTGAGTTAGTATATTATCTAGAAAAGAGATGTTCAGTTAGGAAATACATTGCTGAATGTTTGAAAATTGGACTTCATTGCATTGTAATGGTCCCCAAAGACACTGTTTCTTGTAACACTTTGCCCTATAGTGGCAAAACGCCACCAAATTTGGACACAATTTTTAAACAAAATACGATTACCTCTCTGGTAAATCAAGTAATATTTCCTAGAGTGAGTGTAGGAAGCTAATTTTGTCAGTAAATGTAAAAAGAGACCAAAATGATAAAAGTGTTATTCAAAATTGTACTTCTTGATGGAAAATTACATATAAGTCATATAATTGTGAAGATCTTTGAATAACCAGCCTAAGAAAATAATAAATACTGGGTTTAGAGAAAAAGCAGAACAAACTTTTGGCACAATTCTTTTATCAAAAGATCCTGTTGAAAGTAAGTAAAGAAAGCAACTAGGTGTGGAACCTGATTCAAGCCAATCTTCATTGAGCTGACTGTAGACACCTTGGTAAAAAGTTGAAAGCAGTTAGTCTCTCTCACTGTTTGGAGTAATTATTAATTTAAAAAATATTATTGTTTTATTTACAGGTTTTAAAATTAAGGTGGGTGGCTAAACATGCTGGATTGAACACATGTTTACTCCCCACTCCCTTCCAAAAGTTGTCAGTAAATGGATTTTTAGTAAAGCATAAAGTGGACTTCTATTTTAATCCATGATGAACTAATAGGGGCCACTTTTATCCTGCCACAGAAATAACTGGAAACTCTTATAAAGAGTATGAAACACCTGTTTTCTGATATTGGACTAGAGGTAGCACAGATTGTGATTCCTGAGAGAAGAGAGAAAAATGAGGCAAGTTCTATTATCACTTAGGTTTCTACCTGGAAGCACATTCCAGATCACGAAGCTGGGAGGGGAATCCCAAGTTTTCCATGGTGGTCACACTTAGTTGAAGAGAGAGATTGGAGTTCAGGGAAACTGAGGCAACTGAAAGTTGTAAGGAAGAATTCCATACAAAAGGGAGTTATACAGAAAAGTTCTCCAGAAATCTCTTTTTAAGTTATTAATTAATAAATTTATTTATTTTTGAGAGAGTGTGTGTGTGAGTGGGGGAGGGTCAGAGGAAAAGAGAGAGAGAATCTTAAGCAGATTCCATGCTCAGCACGACCCCAATGTGAGGCTTGATCCCATGACCCTGGGATCATGACTTGAGCTGCAATCAAGAGTAAGATGCTCAAGCAACTGAGCCACCCAGGTGCACCATAAATACTAAGAAGTAATAAGAAAAAATGAAAAATTTTCTAAATTAGATAAAAATGCTAAGACAAAGATACAAGATGCTAAATAGAATAAACTTACATACACAAAAACTCACATCAAACCATATAATCAAGTTGTTAAAAACTAATATTAAAGAGCTAAAGATAAAAATCAGTACGTACAGAAAAACAAAGATAAGAATTACTACAGGGGTGCCTGGGTGGCTCAGTTGGTTGGGCGACCAGCTTCAGCTCAGGTCATGATCTTATGGTTTGTGAGTTCGAGCCCCTCGTCGGGCTCTGTGCTGACAGCTCAGAGCCTGGAGCCTATTTCAGATTCTGTGTCTCCCTCTCTCTCTACCCCTCCACTGCTCATGCTCTGTGTTTCTCTGTTTCTCAATAATAAATAAAAACGTTAAAAAAAAAAATTTAAAAAAAAAGAGTTACTACAGACTTCATGTCTAAAGCTATGCAAGCCAGGAGAAAATGGAATGGCTTCTTTAAAGTGCCAAAAGAAAAAAATAAGACAATTTGGACATAAGTGAAACTATTTTTCAAACGTGAAGGCAAAAAACAAAAAACAAAAAAAAACATACAAAAAACCCCACAAAAAAACAAAAAGAAAGAGGCTTTTCATACAAACAAAAGTCGAAAGAATTTGTTGTCCAGAAACTTGCACCATGTGAAAGATTATTCAGGCAGAAAGAAAATATCAGGTGGGAATACGGATTTACACAAAGAAATGAAGAGTGCTTGAAATGGCATATATATGAGTAAATATAAAACACTTTCTTCTCCTTCATTTTAAAATGTATTTATAGTTTATAAGTTAAAGCAAAAATTACATGCATGGTAGGATTTAGACCATCTGTAGAAGTGAAATGTGTGACAGTAGTAGCACAAAGGATGGGAGAAATGAAATGATAGTATATTTTTGTTATTACATTTTTACATTATGCCAGAAGTGATATAATAAACATTATTTGAAATACGTGTAAAATGAAAATGTAAATAATAAATAAGTAAAATATACATGTTTTAAATCCTAGAGTAACTACTAAAAAAAAAAAAAACTTCTAAAACAAAGAGGTATAGCTAATAAACTAATCTTGTAGATTAAATGGAGGGCTAAAAATATTCAATTATTACAAAAGAAGTCAGGAATAGGGGCGCCTGGGTGGTTCAGTTGGTTAAGTGTCTGAGTCTTGATTTTTGCTTAGGTTATGTGATTTTACAGTTGGCAAGATTGAACCCATGTCAGGCTCTGCACTGTCTCTCCTATCTCTCTGCCCCTTTCCAACTTGCACACATGTGTTTTCTCTCTCTCTCTCTCTCTCAAATAAACGTTAAAAAAAATTTTTTTTTTAAGTCAGGAGTAAAGGAAAAAAAGAACAATGAACAGATAGGACCAAATAAACAAATAGGAAGATGGTAGAATTAAGCCCAACCATCTTAATAATTATATTTATTATAAAGAATCCAAACACCCCACTTATAAGGCAGAGATGGTAAGACCAACTGGATTAAAAAAGCAAGACCCCTGTGCTTGCTTCAGCAGCACATATACTAAAATTGGAACGATACAGAGAAGATTAGCATGGCCCCTGCGCAAGGATGACACGCAAATTCATGAAGTGTTCCATATTTTTACTAATATAACACTGTATGTCAACTAACTGGAATTAAAGATAATAAAAAAAAGAAAAAAAAAAGCGAGACCCAACTGTGCACTGTCCAGAGGAAACCCATTTTAAATACAAACATACACATAGATTAAAAGGATGGATAACTTATACCATGTAAGCACCAATCATAACAAAACTAGAATGACTGTGTTATATCAAAGTATACCTTAGAACAAGAAATGTCACATGGAATAAATAGGGTCATTTCATAATAATTGAGAGTACAGTTGGTCAAGAGGACATAACAATTCTAAATGTGTGTACACCCAATAACAGAGCTTCAAAATAAATGCAGCAAAAATTGATAGAGAAATGAACAAACTCAGGATTATTGTTAGATATTTCAATATTCTTCCTTCAAACAAACTGAAAAAATTAGTAGAGATATAGAAGATAAAAAACAATACTATCAGCCAACTCAACCTAGTTGACATTTACAGAATACTTTACCAAAAACAGCAGAATACACATTCCTTTCAAGTGCATATGAAACATTCACTGAAGTAGGCCATATTATGAGCCATAAAACAGGGGTGCCTGGGTGGTTCAGTCAGTTGAGTATCTGACTTCAGCTCAGGTCATGATAACGCTTTTTATGAGTTCGAGCTCCTTATTGGACTTGCTGCTGTCAGCACAGAGCCCGTTTCAGATTCTCTGCCTGCTTCTCTTTTCATCCTTCCCCTGCTCATGCTCTCTTTCTCAAAAAAAAATTAAAAAAAACCCCCAATCTCAATTAATGTAAAACAATTAAATCATACAGAGTACGTACGTTCTCTAATAAGAGTGGAATTAAGTTAAAAATTAATAATATATATTCAGAAAAAACAACACACTTCTAAATAATGTAAAGGTAAAGTTAGAAATCACAAGGAAATTTTAAAATATTTTAAATGAAGATGAAAGTTTTCAAACTTATGGGATGCAGCTTAGACAGTCCTTAGAAGAAAATTTATAGCTTATCTTAGAAATGAAGACAGGTCTCAAACCCATGATCTAGACTTCCACCTTAAGAAGCTAGGAGCAGAGGAGCAATTTGAACCCAAAGGAAGTAGAAGAAAGGATATAATAAAGATCAGCAAACAATGAATCAAAAATAGAAAAAAGAGAAAATCAATGAAACTAAAAATTTGATTTTTAAAAATCAATATAATTGATAACATCTAAATAGAATAATCAAGAAAAGACACAAATTATCAGGATCTTGGAAAAGAGAAAACATTTCTAAAATCCTACATTAACTAAGGAGATAAGAAAAGGATATTATGAATAACTATGTGAATACGCTTGAAAACTTGGATGAAATGGGATAATTCCTTGGAAGACACAAATTTTTAACACTGACTCAGGGAGAAATATTCCTGAATATCAATATAATAATGAAAGTAATTAAAATTATATTAAATTCTCCCAGAAATTCTTGATGGTGCCACTGGTGAATTCTATCAAACATTTAAGGAAGAAATAATACCAATCCTTAAGCCATGGAGAACTTTCAGAAAGTAAAATTAGATAGTGAACTTTTCAGTTCATTTTATGAGGCCAATATCAGTTTGATTTCAAAACCAGAGAGAGACATTACAAGAAAAAATTACAAACCAATATCCATTATGGACATAGGTAAAATCCTTAACAACTATTAGCAAAATGAATACTAAAAGGAAAATACATTATGATTCAATGAGTTTATCCCAGGAATGCAAGGCTATTTAATATTTATGTATCAAACAAGTGTAACTTACAACATTAGCAGAAACGAAGGGAAAAAATATCATCTCTATAGATGCATCAAAAGCCTTTGGAAAGATTCAATACTTATTTATGATTTAAAAAGACATAAACCTCAGGGTGCCTGGGGGGCTCAGCTGGTTAAACACCTGACTCTTGATTTTGGCTCAGGTCATGATCTCATGGTTCATGGGTTCGAGCTTCATGTCAGGCTTAGCACTGACAGTGTGGAGCTTGCTTGGGATTCTCTCCCTCTCCCTGTCTCTCTGCCCCTCCCCCCCCCCCACTCATGCGTACACGCTCTCTCTCTTTCTTTCTTTCTCTCAAAATAAATAAATAAACTAAAAAAAAAAAAGGCACAAACCTCTCAGTAAAGTATGAATACCTGGGAACTTCATCAACCTGGTGAAGGGCCTCTCATGAAAACCTACAACTGATGCTATACTTAATGGTAAAAGACTAAACATTTTCCAAGATCTAAGGATGTCTGCTTTTACCACTTATATGTAATATCTTTATGAAGGTCCTAGCTATAGCAGTAAAGGGAGACATACAGATTGGCAAAGAAGAAGTAAAATAGTATTTATTTGCAGATGACATGATTGGGGTATGTAGAAAATCCTAAGGATTCTACAGAAAAACTACTGGAACTAATAAGTACATTGATAAGTTCACAGGATACAAGTTAATGTTTAATTTTTCCCTTGTATACTAGCAATGAATAATTTTGAAATGGAATTTTTAAAATCACTTATAGGGGTCTTGGCTGGCTCAGTCAGAAGAGCATGCAACTCTTGATTTTGGGGTCATGAGTTTAAGTCCAATGTTGGGTGTAGAGATTACTTAAATAAACTTTAAAAAAATACTTAAACTGTTTCAAAAGTAAAAATAAAAATACCATTTACAATAGCATATGAAACACCCTAGCTTGGGGAGATTGTATGTGAGGGGAAATAGGGGTTACATAGAAACTCTCTGTACTTGGATTTTGTTGTGAACCTAAAACTGCTCTAAAAACTGAAGTCTATTTTTTAAAAAACAAACAAAAACACATGACATATTCAAAGACACATTTTACAAGATTTGTTTGAGATTTGTACACTAAAAACTACCAAACATTACTGCATTAGAGTAGACCTACATGAATGGAGAGATATACCATGTTTGTGGACAAGAAGATTTAATGTTGTTAAGATGTCAGTTTTTCCAAATTGACCTGTAGATTCAGTGCAATCACAATCAAGCTGATTCTAAAATTTACAGGGTAACACAAAGAACCTAGAATGGCCAGAACAATTTTGAATGGAACAAAGTTGGAAGTCTTACGCTACTTAATCTGAAGACTCCCTATAAAGTTGCAATTATCAAGACATTCTGGTACTAGTATAGGGATAGATATAATGGTTAATAGAAGATGATAGAGAGTTTAGATATAGGCCCACACATAAATAGTCTATTGAGTTTTTAAAAAAAGACCAATGTATTTCGATAGGGAGGAGAGTTTTTATTTTATTTATTTATTTATTTATTTTTGGGACAGAGAGAGACAGAGCATGAACGGGGGAGGGGCAGAGAGAGAGGGAGACACAGAATCAGAAACAGGCTCCAGGCTCCGAGCCATCAGCCCAGAGCCTGACGCGGGGCTCGAACTCACAGACCGCGAGATCGCGACCTGGCTGAAGTCGGACGCTCAACTGACTGCGCCACCCAGGCGCCCTGGGAGGAGAGTTTTTAAAAGAAATGATGCTGGATCAAGTGGATATCTATATTGAGATAAAGAGCCTCAACCCTTACTTCACACCATACACAAAAGCAGCTAAAAATGGATCCCAGACCTAAACATAAAAGTTAAAATTATAAAACTTCTAGAAGAAATTGTAGAAAAATATCACCACTTCACAGTAGGCAAGGATTTCTTAAATAGGATACAAAAGCCACAAACAAACAAACAAAAAAAGAGGGGCACCTGGGTGGCTCAGTTGGTTGAGCATCCGACTTCGGCTTAGGTCATGATCTCACAGTCTGTGA
Source organism: Felis catus (assembly GCF_018350175.1). Taxonomy (NCBI): domain Eukaryota; kingdom Metazoa; phylum Chordata; class Mammalia; order Carnivora; family Felidae; genus Felis; species Felis catus. The sequence goes on along the minus strand of NC_058375.1, from coordinate 78,387,459 downwards.
GTTTGAGCCCCACGTCGGGCTCTGTGCTGACAGCTCAGAGCCTGGAGCCTGCGTCTGATTCTGTGTCTCCCTCTCTCTCTCTGTCCCTCCCCTGCTCATGCTCTGTCTCTCGCTCTCTCTCTGTCAAAAATAAATAAACATTAAAAAAAAAAAAAAGAAAAGCTATCCTTAAAAAAAGAAAAATTGAGAATTTCAACTTCATGAAAAGGTAAAAAACCCAGGTGGAACTGGCCCAAGAAAGAAGTTAAAGGAATTCTAGGGATGATGAAAGGGGCTCCTGGGATATGGCTATACAGCAGGACTAGAAGCATCCAGTCTAGATTGGAGCAGAAAGGCTCTGGGAAAGGTGTGTTCAAGGGATCCAGGGACTTACGATGTGTTTGAATAGATGAAGAGGAGATTAACACAGTGGAAAGTTTGGAGATGGGTTAGTGGAAGGTGCATAGAAACTAAGCAAAGTAATAAGACAAGTATTTAGTTACTAGTTGTGTAAGGAGGAAGGAGAATGATGGAACACTGCAGAGCTTGCCTATAGTAGTGTTACAGGTGATAGGGATATAAGCATTGAATATTAATCCAACTAAAAATTGATACTGAAAGGGTGGAAGAGGAGAAGTGTGGTGTGTGAGTGGTGTGTGGTGGTTTCCAGGAATGGTGAAAGAGACTTAAATCCTCATCTTTATAAGCACTAGTTACATAGAAAGAGGGGGAACAACAGGGCAAGAAATGCAGAGTGGCTGCTTCTCATAGTAAGTCTTCCAGAAATTTCTGAATCACTGAACTGTATGTATATGGACATGACTTGAAGCCAGGTACTGGCACTTGCTGATTGTGTGACCTTGGGCAAATCACTCAACCTCTCTGTTCCTCAGTTACATCATTTGTTGAAAACTACATAATTGTTGTGCTTACCTCAGAAAGTTATTGTTAGGGTGAACTAGTTTAATCTATGTAAAATATCTGGAATAGTGCCTGGTTCAAAGTGAGAGCTTTGTAGGTGTTACTGTTGTAATTATGTACAAGCATTATTAAAATAAAAATTGTACTGAACCTTAAAAAAGGTTTTTACCTAATATTGGTGGTCCATATGTATTTACCTAACATGTCTTTATATCCCATTAAACAAATAACTTCATAAGAAATAAATTGTATTATCTGCCGTTTTCATCTAAAGAAGCTGAGACTCAGAGAACTTTAACCACCTGCTCAAGATCAAGCAACTAGTTATTGCCAATTGCCCCAATGTTAGGATCTCAATTGGGTCTGTCTGGCCACAAATCCCAGCCTTTTCCCATTCTGCTGTTTTATAGCCCAGGCTAACCATAAGCTCCTATGCGGAGTGGGAGTAAGCAGGATGCAGTCCTCCATATCTCTTCGAGAAACTGCACAGAACACCATGGAAGGCACTCAGTGAGTAGTTCCGGAAGGAAAGACCTGGCCTGAATTGAGTGCTCAGTAAATTTTGGTTGAATGAATGAATGAATGTGCATGGTTTTGAAACCCCGGGCAGATGTTAGGACGCTCCCCAGGAATGCTGGTTGTGTGTGGGGGCAGAGGATAGTTTCTTAAAACTCCATTGTGCCTAAACTCCAGGCTGCCTAGATGCTAAAATAACTTAGGCTGCAGGGTCAGGCCTGCCCATCCTGTACTTACCCCACCAGCCCAGCCCTCTTCCCAGGGCCTGGAGCTGAACAAGATGAAGACTGGCTTTATCCAGCCAGTAAATTTCATGTATTCAAAAAAAAAAAAAAAAAAAAAAAAGAATCCAGAAACTTTGATAGACCTTTATATTAATGTTACATTTATTACTCCCACCTCCAAAGTGGCCCAGAACCCTACTTCTGTAGATATCTTCAGTTTGACCAACATGAGCAAGCTAGCTTTCTTGTGTGTGTGTGTCACTTTGTACAAAAAACTCAAGGCTTTAATAACAGAACAAAGTTGTGATAGGCATGTTGACTGGCTGGTTTTATCGAAGTGAACCTTACAGAAGTGGGTTAAAAAGGTCTTCAGCAGTCGCTTCCTGTCCCACTTAGTAAATATTCCTTCCCTGTCCTAGCAGCTGTCTCCGAGAAACTCTTATTGTGATGGAGTTGTTTTCCCAAACTTGGAAAAGCCAAGGGCTGTAGGTGGCCCCATGGTCTTTCAACCTCTAACCAAGCCTGGAGGATCCAAATAAAAAATTTCTGGGCCTTAAAACCAAATTGTACTCTGACTCAAACCAGAACCTGTCCACAGGTTCAGCTCCCCCTGTGGCAGTGACCCTTGTTCTGCAACGGAAGTGGGGGTGGAGGTTGAGGGACCTCAGTTTAGTTCCCGCAGACAGAGTGGCGGCCCTCATCCCAGGTGGCTTTTGATTGAAAGAGGCCCATGTGGAGCTTCCTCTGTCCCTCCTAAGGTAGTCGGGGTTTTTTTGTTGTCACAAACTCGGAGTTTGAAACCTTGTTTCCAAGCAGTGGCTCTGCTAAAAGTGACCTTGTGCCAGGAAAACCTCCCTGTGTCTTGATTTGTGCTTCTTTATGGTGAGGGATTTAGAGTTGCTGAGTGATTTTCAAACATTTCCCCCTAGTAGCAAGACTCTTTGTACAAAGGAAATCTGTCTGCATGCCCGATATGGAAGAGGTAGAGCTGCTCTGTTTACTTTGAAGGTGGACTTTCTCTTCCTCTGTGTGGCCATACTAGATGTAGCTCTAAACTTCTGTGTTTTAATTTTTTCCCCCTAAGTTGGATAACATATTAATAGGACAGGGGGAGAAGGACCAGAAAGACGTTAAGATGTGAAAGGGACCGAATTAACAGATCACAGGCTATGCTTTTCCACATCGAAAAGGAAGATAAAAGGTATTATAGAAGATGTTAGTAAATTGTTTCTCTGAAAAGCCTTACAGATCATGGCATGAAATTACATTAAGTTGTATATGTGCCATCTTCAAAAGAATAACGTTATAGCACCATCAGTGGACGCTGTTTTGGCTGTGTGAACCTTGTAGGTAAGAGGAGATGGACATTCACAGGCCTGGCTTTTCCTACTCATGTAAATAGTATGAGTTTTCACTGTTAAAACAGTTCATTTCATTGCTATCTTATTTCTGTCACAGGCCCTGAGAGCTTGGTTGGGCCAAGGGTCACTCAGAAAATAACCAGCTTCCACTTTTTTAATTATGCAAACTAGAGCTAGATGACTGAGATCTTGCCTTTGGTCTGCAAGACATAGGGAGTTTTGCAAGCCCTAGGGGAGTGCAGAATTTCCTGAAGATGTTGCAAGGTGGCCGGCTTTCTTCTGAAGTCATGCAATATTCTCCTTTGCTTTGGTTATGACTGCAGAGGTGCTGGGAAGCCAAATGAAAACTGGCACCTTGGAGCGGGCTTCTCTCCACAGGCCCCTGAGGTGAGGTCTGCTCCCTTAGAGGGAAAGGTGTCCCTGCTCTCATCTAAAGGTGTTTGGTCCAACTCCACCTCTCAGTTACTTCATTGGCAGTTTTCCAAACCAAAAATATTTTTGCAGAGGGAAGGGCATGCAAAGGCTTGAAAATTTAGAGAGCAGAGAGCTAGATGGCCCAGATTTATGAAAGTTCCTATTCTGCTAGTTTAAATTGGAAAAGGATCTGGGAATTCCCAGAGAAAGAGAGCTTCATTGAGAAAGAACAAATTTCATCAGAGAATTTTATCACCAGCCACATGGGGCATCCTGATGCAGTCACTGCCCCACACCTCTTAGCTGCCATGAGAGGAAGACCTGGGCTGCAGACGCCCCAGAAGCTAGGCCCAACCTCACTCAAGCCTCCTGGGCACATTGCAGAGGAAAGTCACCCCTGTTCCCCCACTCTACCCACATCCCAGTAGAGGTGAGCTTCTAGACATCCTTACTCTTCTTTTTTCTACCAGCGCATAAAATACGCAGTTATTAAAGATTTTCATATTTTAGAATAATATCACTTACCTTGGTCTTGGTAAATCTTCAGCGAATCACTCCTCTTTGCTAAGGAGTAGGAAGACCAGCTAGTTTATTTTATCATGCCTATAAGCAGAAGATGCCAAATAATGCCATACAGAGACTCCACTAAGTACATTAAGTTTGGTGGGGTTTTTAAGTGTTTGAGAATCTCATGGGAATGAAATGATTCAAAGGACAAAATTTAAAAAACACATAAAGTCATCATTCTCTGAAAATAATAGCATACGAATTAGTTCCTGAAGCATTTAAATAGAAAGTGAAACTGAATCACAGTTTATTTTTCATAGTAAAGCTATTTAGAATGCAAGTCCTCTTCCCTGAAAGAGCAACAGGGTTTTTGTAAAACATTTCTTCCTGTTCTCTGAAATTAGGAGTTCACAAGAAGACCTGGGGGTTATGCTTTTTGAAGGTAACACTTTACTTCAACAATGAAGAATGCCACATGGAAATCAAGGAGTGGTGTTCTGGAGAGGAGACGTGTACCTCCTGAGTCAGCAGAGCATATGACTGAACCGCAGTTTGGGTCAGACACCCAAGGCCAGGGAAGCAGCTGCTCAGTCCTGTGTACACCGCAAGCTGAGCAAATGGTGATATCTGTGTCAGAGGGGTCTCACGATACCGTTGAGAGTCAGCTTGGGTGAGCTGGAGCTCAGTATATATATCAAGGGCCTCGAGAAAGTATAGGAAGAGTTGGGAAGACTAGCTATGTAAAGGGGGTGGGAAAGAATCTTTCTCAAGAAAATTGATTTTGTAGGTTTTTCATTTGTAGGGTGGCAAGGTCCCTTTCCCTCCCATCTGCTTGAAAATACTTTACTGTCCCAGTAGAGTTCTAGTCCAGACCCTGGTTGACCCCATCTTCTTAATCATGCTTGCTGTTTTTCTGTTTTCTCCAACTTCAGACTTCTGTGTCTTAAAAAAGAATACATGGTGGGTCTTACCTGCCTCTGGGCCTTTCCTCTTGAGGCTGCCCCTGCCTGGGTCATACCTTTGCCTTCCTATCCCCCTATTTCCACTTCTTACCCCCATCCATCCTTCCATGCCATCACAGATGTTCCACTTATTTCTGACCACCTCACCGTACCCTGTACTTTTAAGTGGTGTGACCAAAAAATCTAATGTCCAAATCAGAATACTTTTGGAAGTAAAAGGGATGCTTGTAATCAATGATGCTGAGATAATAAAGTAGGGACTATCCCAAGCAAACCAGGATGGATGTTCCTCTTCAACGCATTTACCCTTGTCATGTCTCCTTCCCATAGGAAGGTTGACGATTCTGAGGGCGATGACTGCCTTGTTTTTGCATCCCTTCTCATGTCCAGCCAGTACTTTTTTTTATATATAAAATAAACTTTTTATTTTGAAATAATTACAGATTTATATAAAGCTGTGGAGAAATACAGAGTTCCTGCATACCCCTTACCCAATTTCCCCCATTATTTACATTTTGCACTTCCATGATACATTTATTAAAACTAAGGAACTGTATTGGTTTATTATTATTAACTAACGTCCAGACCAGTTTTTCTATTAATGTCCTCTTCCTGTTCTGATCCAGACTAGAATACCATACTGTGTTTAGTTTACATGTCTCCCCGGGTCAGTCTTTCCTTGTTTTCATGACTTTGTGCCATAAGAGGTACTATCCAAATTTCATGAAGAAATGTGACCAAACTGGATTTGTCTGTTTTTGTGTAATTAGGCCCAGGTTATGGTTTTGGGGAAGAATACCGTAGAAGTGAAGTCCTTTCTCATCACACATATCAGGGGGCACATGATAGCACTGGGGATATGAACTTCATCACTTGGTTAATGTGTTGTGTTTCCTTTCCCTATTCTGTGGAAGCGGGTCACTAAGTTTAAACCACTCTCAAAGGGTGGACTAACTCCACATCCTATAAGGAGTACTATCTACAAACAGTATTATTCATTGATTTATTTTAAAACTGATAATTATTTTCTGACCTTATTTCCATTTTCTGTTTAAAAGCCTGTGGACGAACAGCTTAAAATCACCCAGGGTTTTTCCTACCCACTCAGTGGCCTGAGCAGTGGGAGCTGCAGACCAGCCTGCTGTGGAGGGCCATGCATGCCTTTCTTCAGTAGGAAGCACTTGTTTGCTTTCCAGTACTACAAGATGCTCCAGGCTTGTCTTGTATTTTTCCTACCCCAGCCTTAGAACCAGCCAATTTCCCAAGGAGGCTTGTATCCTTTTATTGGAAAATGACATTTAGAAACAAAGATGTAGCACAGTTCTTTGAGCTGAACTGAAATCTGCTCTGGTCCTCCTGAACTAACTTCAATCTGGCAGGAGTGTGTGAGAGGCACATGCAATAGCCCCAGAGCTGTGTGGTGACCGGGTGACAGAGGTGGTTGTGGTCCATTTGGGCATTAATCCATTTTGCTTCCTAATGAGTGAGTAGTGAGCTACTGTGTCCTTACTTGAGGGCCCTACCCCTGCAGGGTGTGAGAGAAAACTAAAGAGGTGTCTCTGGGCCCAGAGTGGGGGCAGTGGGATACAGCAGCTTCTTCCCCTCTATACCCTGGTCATTAGTAGGACAGATGGAGGGGCCCTTCTTTATCTGTGATTGTTAACAATTTTGTTTAAAATTTTTTGAGGTATAATTGACCTGTACCACTTTATGAATTTCAGGTGTACCACATCATTTGATATTTGTGTATGTTGTGAAGTGATCACCACAGTAAGTCTAGTTGACATCTGTCACCACACCTGGCCCAGATTTACGTTTTTTTTTCTTGTGATGAGCACTTTTAAGATCTACTCTCAGCAAACTTCAAATGGGCAATACAGTATTATTAACTATAGTCCCCATGCTGTACATTATATTCCCAGGACTTAATTACTTTATAACTAGAAGTTGGTGCCTTTTGTCTCCTTTGACTCATTTCACCACCAACCCTCCCCATGCCCCACCATTCTTGAAACCACCAATCTGTTCTCTGTATCTTTGAGCTTGGTTTTTAAATATTTTAAAATTTTTATTTGTAGATTACACATACAAGTAAGATCATATGATATTTGTATTCTTCCATCTGACTTATTTCACTTAGTATAATGCCCTAAAGGCCCGTCCATATTGTTGCAAGTACCAAGATTTCCTTCCTTTTTATGGCTGAGTAATATTCCATTGACTATATATGCCACATTTTTTTTTCAATATATGCAATTTATTGTCAAATTGGTTTCCATACAACACCCAGTGCTCATCCCAAAAGGTGCCCTCCTCAATACCCATCACCCACCCGCCCCTCCCCACATTTTCTTTATCCATTCATTTGTCAATGGACACTCTGGTGGTTCCCATATCTTGGCTACAGTAAATAGTGCTGCAGTGAATCGCTTCTCGGCCTTTTGGCTAAGATCAAGTGTAGTATCTGTTTTTATCAGTTTAATAGTGCTGTAGTGAACATAGGGGTGCATGTATCTTTTAGAATTAATGTTTTTGTTTCCTTTGGATAAATTCCAGAAGTGGAATTTACTGGGTCATATGGTACTTCTACTTTAATTTTTTTTTTTTTTTAATTTTTTTAAATTTTTTTATATGAAATTTATTGACAAATTGGTTTCCATACAACACCCAGTGCTCATCCCAAAAGGTGCCCTCCTCAATACCCATCACCCACCCTCTCCTCCCTCCCACCCCCCATCAACCCTCAGTTTGTTCTCAGTTTTTAACAGTCTCTTATGCTTTGGCTCTCTCCCACTCTAACCTGTTTTTTTTTTTTCCTTCCCCTCCCCCATGGGTTCCTGTTAAGTTTCTCAGGGTCCACATAAGAGTGAAACCATATGGTATCTGTCTTTCTCTGTATGGCTTATTTCACTTAGCATCACACTCTCCAGTTCCATCCATGTTGCTACAAAAGGCCATATTTCATTTTTTCTCATTGCCACGTAATATTCCATTGTGTATATAAACCACAATTTCTTTATCCATTCATCAGTTGGTGGACATTTAGGCTCTTTCCATAATTTGGCTATTGTGGAGAGTGCTGCTATGAACATTGGGGTACAAGTGGCCCTATGCATCAGTACTCCTGTATCCCTTGGATAAATTCCTAGCAGTGCTATTGCTGGGTCATAGGGTAGGTCTATTTTTAATTTTCTGAGGAACCTCCACACTGCTTTCCAGAGCGGCTGCACCAATTTGCATTCCCACCAACAGTGCAAGAGGGTTCCCGTTTCTCCACATCCTCTCCAGCATCTATAGTCTCCTGATTTGTTCATTTTGGCCACTCTGACTGGCGTGAGGTGATACCTGAGTGTGGTTTTGATTTGTATTTCCCTGATAAGGAGCGACGCTGAACATCTTTTCATGTGCCTGTTGGCCATCCGGATGTCTTCTTTAGAGAAGTGTCTATTCATGTTTTCTGCCCATTTCTTCACTGGGTTATTTGTTTTTCGGGTGTGGAGTTTGGTGAGCTCTTTATAGATTTTGGATACTAGCCCTTTGTCCGATATGTCATTTGCGAATATCTTTTCCCATTCCGTTGGTTGCCTTTTAGTTTTGTTGATTGTTTCCTTTGCTGTGCAGAAGCTTTTTATCTTCATAAGGTCCCAGTAATTCACTTTTGCTTTTAATTCCCTTGCCTTTGGGGATGTGTCGAGTAAGAGATTGCTACGGCTGAGGTCAGAGAGGTCTTTTCCTGCTTTCTCCTCTAAGGTTTTGATGGTTTCCTGTCTCACATTTAGGTCCTTTATCCATTTTGAGTTTATTTTTGTGAATGGTGTGAGAAAGTGGTCTAGTTTGAACCTTCTGCATGTTGCTGTCCAGTTCTCCCAGCACCATTTGTTAAGGAGGCTGTCTTTTTTCCATTGGATGTTCTTTCCTGCTTTGTCAAAGATGAGTTGGCCATACGTTTGTGGGTCTAGTTCTGGGGTTTCTATTCTATTCCATTGGTCTATGTGTCTGTTTTTGTGCCAATACCATGCTGTCTTGATGATGACAGCTTTGTAGTAGAGGCTAAAGTCTGGGATTGTGATGCCTCCTGCTTTGGTCTTCTTCTTCAAAATTCCTTTGGCTATTCGGGGCCTTTTGTGGTTCCATATGAATTTTAGGATTGCTTGTTCTAGTTTCGAGAAGAATGCTGGTGCAATTTTGATTGGGATTGCATTGAATGTGTAGATAGCTTTGGGTAGTATTGACATTTTGACAATATTTATTTTTCCAATCCATGAGCAGGGAATGTCTTTCCATTTCTTTAAATCTTCTTCAATTTCCTTCATAAGCTTTCTATAGTTTTCAGCATACAGATCCTTTACATCTTTGGTTAGATTTATTCCTAGGTATTTTATGCTTCTTGGTGCAATTGTGAATGGGATCAGTTTCTTTATTTGTCTTTCTGTTGCTTCATTGTTAGTGTATAAGAATGCAACTGATTTCTGTACATTGATTTTGTATCCTGCAACTTTGCTGAATTCCTGTATCAGTTCTAGTAGACTTTTGGTGGAGTCTATCGGATTTTCCATGTATAATATCATGTCATCTGCAAAAAGCGAAAGCTTGACTTCATCTTTGCCAATTTTGATGCCTTTGATTTCCTTTTGTTGTCTGATTGCTGATGCTAGAACTTCCAGCACTATGTTAAACAGCAGCGGTGAGAGTGGGCAACCTTGTCGTGTTCCTGATCTCAGGGAAAAAGCTCTCAGTTTTTCCCCGTTGAGGATGATGTTAGCTGTGGGCTTTTCATAAATGGCTTTTATGATCTTTAAGTATGTTCCTTCTATCCCGACTTTCTCAAGGGTTTTTATTAAGAAAGGGTGCTGGATTTTGTCAAAGGCCTTTTCTGCATCGATTGACAGGATCATATGGTTCTTCTCTTTTTTTTTTGTTAATGTGATGTATCACGTTGATTGGTTTGCGAATGTTAAACCAGCCCTGCATCCCAGGAATGAATCCCACTTGATCATGGTGAATCATTCTTTTTATATGCCGTTGAATTCGATTTGCTAGTATCTTATTGAGAATTTTTGCATCCATATTCATCAGGGATATTGGCCTGTAGTTCTCTTTTTTGACTGGGTCTCTGTCTGGTTTAGGAATTAAAGTAATACTGGCTTCATAGAATGAGTCTGGAAGTTTTCCTTCCCTTTCTATTTCTTGGAATAGCTTGAGAAGGATAGGTATTATCTCTGCTTTAAACGTCTGGTAGAACTCCCCTGGGAGGCCATCTGGTCCTGAACTCTTATTTGTTGGGAGATTTTTGATAACCGATTCAATTTCTTCGCTGGTTATCGGTCTGTTCAAGCTTTCTATTTCCTCCTGATTGAGTTTTGGAGGAGTGTGGGTGTTCAGGAATTTGTCCATTTCTTCCAGGTTGTCCAATTTGTTGGCATATAATTTTTCATAGTATTCCCTGATAATTGTTTGTATCTCTGAGGGATTGGTTGTAATACTTCCATTTTCATTCATGATTTTATCTATTTGGGTCATCTCCCTTTTCTTTTTGAGAAGACTGGCTAGAGGTTTGTCAATTTTGTTTATTTTTTCAAAAAACCAACTCTTGGTTTCGTTGATCTGCTCTACAGTTTTTTTAGATTCTATATTGTTTATTTCCGCTCTGATCTTTATTATTTCTCTTCTTCTGCTGGGTTTAGGCTGCCTTTGCTGTTCTGCTTCTAGTTCCTTTAGGTGTGCTGTTAGATTTTGTATTTGGGATTTTTCTTGTTTCTTGAGATAGGCCTGGATTGCAATGTATTTTCCTCTCAGGACTGCCTTCGCTGCATCCCAAAGCGTTTGGATTGTTGTATTTTCATTTTTGTTTGTTTCCATATATTTTGTAATTTCTTCTCTAATTGCCTGGTTGACCCACTCATTCGTTAGTAGGGTGTTCTTTAACCTCCATGCCTTTGGAGGTTTTCCAGACTTTTTTCTGTGGTTGATTTCAAGCTTCATAGCATTGTGGTCTGAAAGTATGCATGGTATGATTTCAATTCTTGTAAACTTATGAAGGGCTGTTTTGTGACCCAGTATATGATCTATCTTGGAGAATGTTCCATGTGCACTCGAGAAGAAAGTATATTCTGTTGCTTTGGGATGCAGAGTTCTAAATATATCTGTCAAGTCCATCTGATCCAATGTCTCATTCAGGGCCCTTGTTTCTTTATTGACCGTGTGTCTAGATGATCTGTCCATTTCTGTAAGTGGGGTGTTAAAGTCCCCTGCAGTTACCACATCCTTATCAATAAGGTTGCTTATGTTTATGAGTAATTGTTTTATATATTTGGGGGCTCCGGTATTTGGCGCATAGACATTTATAATTGTTAGCTCTTCCTGATGGATAGACCCTGTAACTATTATATAATGTCCTTCTTCATCTCTTGTTACAGCCTTTAATTTAAAGTCTAGTTTGTCTGATATAAGTATGGCTACTCCAGCTTTCTTTTGGCTTCCAGTCGCATGATAAATAGTTCTCCATCCCCTCACTCTCAATCTAAAGGTGTCCTCAGGTCTAAAATGAGTCTCTTGTAGACAGCAAATAGATGGGTCTTGTTTTTTTATCCATTCTGATACCCTATGTCTTTTGGTTGGCGCATTTAATCCATTTACATTCAGTGTTATTATAGAAAGATATGGGTTTAGAGTCATTGTGATGTCTGAATGTTTTATGCTTGTAGTGATGTCTCTGGGACTTTGTCTCACAGGGTCCCCCTTAGGATCTCTTGTAGGGCTGGTTTAGTGGTGACAAATTCCTTCAGTTTTTGTTTGTTTGGGAAGACCTTTATCTCTCCTTCTATTCTAAATGACAGACTTGCTGGATAAAGGATTCTCGGCTGCATATTTTTTCTGTCTAGCACCCTGAAAATCTCGTGCCAATTCTTTCTGGCCTGCCAAGTTTCAAAAGAGAGATCAGTCACGAGTCTTATAGGTCTCCCTTTATATGTGAGGGCACGTTTACCCCTTGCTGCTTTCAGAATTTTCTCTTTATCCTTGTATTTTGCCAGTTTCACTATGATATGTCGTGCAGAAGATCGATTCCAGTTACGTCTGAAGGGAGTTCTCTGTGCCTCTTGGATTTCAATGCCTTTGTCCTTCCCCAGTTCAGGGAAGTTCTCAGCTATTATTTCTTCAAGTACCCCTTCAGCACCTTTCCCTCTCTCTTCCTCCTCTGGGATACCAATTATGCGTATATTGTTTCTTTTTAGTGTATCACTTAGTTCTCTAATTTTCCCCTCATACTCCTGGATTTTTTTATCTCTCTTTTTCTCAGCTTCCTCTTTTTCCATAACTTTATCTTCTAGTTCACCTATTCTCTCCTCTGCCTCTTCAAGCCGAGCTGTGGTGGTTTCCATTTTGTTATGCATTTCGTTTAAAGCGTTTTTCAGCTCCTCGTGACTGTTCCTTAGTCCCTTGATCTCTGTAGCAAGAGATTCTCTGCTGTCCTGTATACTGTTTTCAAGCCCAGCGATTAATTTTATGACTATTATTCTAAATTCACTTTCTGTTATATTATTTAAATCCTTTTTGATCAGCTCATTAGCTGTTGTTATTTCCTGGAGATTCTTCTGAGGGGAATTCTTCCACTTGGTCATTTTGGATAGTCCCTGGCGTGGTGAGGACCTGCAGGGCACTTCCCCTGTGCTGTGGTGTATAACTGGAGTTGGTGGGCAGGGCCGCAGTCAGACCTGATGTCTGCCCCCAGCCCACCGCTGGGGCCACAGTCAGACTGGTGTGTGCCTTCTCTTCCCCTCTCCTAGGGGCGGGATTCACTGTGGGGTGGGGTGGCCCGTCTGGGCTACTTGCACACTGCCAGGCTTGTGATGCTGGGGATCTGGCGTATTAGCTGGGGTGGGTAGGCAAGGTGCACAGGGGCAGGAGGGGCAGGCTTAGATCACTTCTCCTTAGGTGATCCTCTTCAGGAGGGGCCCCTCTTCCGTGGGCCTCTCGTCTGCGTTTGGCTCCAGCGACTCCGTTCTGCTAATCCTCTGGCGGTTTTCTGGGTTATTTAGGCAGGTGTAGGTGGAATCTAAGTGATCAGCAGGACGCGCGGTGAGCCCAGCGTCCTCCTAAGCCGCCATCTTGCCGCTTCTCCTCTACTTTAATTTCTTGAGGAACTTCCATACTGTTTTCCACAGTGGCTTCACCAATTTACATTCCCACTGACAGTTCTTGAGGGTTCTCTTTTCTCCCATCCTGGACAACATTTGTTGTTTCTGGTCTTTTTTTTTTTTTTTTTTCATTGAAGTATAGCTAACATACAATGTTAATAGTTTCTGTTGCACAATGTATTAATTCAATAATTTTATACATTAGTCAGTGTTCATCATAAGTGTAGTCACCATCTGTCACCATACAGTATTACCACAATATTACTACTGACTATATTCCATATGTTGTTATTTTTTATCTCCATGACTTATTTATTTTATAACTGAAAATTTGTACCTCTTAGCCCCTTTTATCTATTTCACCCATCCTCCCACCCGACTTCCCTCTGGCAACCACCAGTTTGATCACAATATTTAAAATTCTTTTTTATTTGTTTTGTTTTTTAGATTCCACATATAAGTGAAATCGTTTGGTATTTGTCTTTCTCTGACTTTATTTACTTAGAATAATACCCTCTGCGTCCATCCATGTTGTCACAAATGGCAAGATTTCATTCTATTTATTGCTGAGTAGTAATCCATTGTCTATATATACCACATCTTCTTTATCCATCTTTTGATGAACACTAGGTTGCTTCCATATCTTGGCTATTGTAAATAATACTGCAATAAACATAAGAGTGCATATATCTTTTTGAATTATATTTTTGGGTTTTTTTTTTTGTTTTTGTTAAATATGAAACTTATTGTCAAATTGGTTTCCATACAACACCCAGTGCTCATCCCAACAGGTGCCCTCCTCAATGCCCATCACCCACTTTCCCCTCCCTCCCACCTCCCATCAACCCTCAGTTTATTCTCAGTTTTTAAGTATTTTTGTTTTCTTTGGCTAAATACCCAGCAGTGGGTTTACTGGATCATATGGTATTTATATTTTTAATTTTTTGAGGAAGCACCATACTGTTTTCCACAGTGGCTGTACCAATTTACATTCCTAAGAGAGCACAAGGGCTTTCCTCTCCACATCCTTGTCAACACTTGTTACTCTTCTCTTTTTGATTCTAGTCAACTGTACTGGTTTGAGGTAATACCTCATTATGGTTTTGATTTGCTTTTCCTTGATGATTGGTACCATTGAGCATCTTTTCAAGTGTCTGTTGGCCATCTGTCATCTTTGAAAAAGTGTCTATTCAGGTCCTCTGTCCATTTCTTTAAAAAATTTAATTCTAGTATAATTAACATATAGTCTTGTATTAGTTTCAGGTGTACAATATAGTGATTCAACAATTTTATACATTACTCAGTGCTCATTGTAAGCGTACTCAATACCCTTCACCTATTTCACCCATCTACCACCCACCTCCCCTCTGGTAACCCTCTGTTTGCTCTCTATAGTTAAGAGTATGTTTTTTGTTTTTTTGTTCATTTGTTTCTTAAATTCCACGTATTAGTGAAATCATACAGTATTTGTCTTTCTCTGATGTATTTCACATAGCATTATGTGCTCTAGATCCATTCATGTTGTTGCAAATTGCAAGATTTCATTTTTTATGGCTGATTAATATTTCATTGTGTGTGTATGTGTGTATATATATATATATATACACACATATGCATATATATGTGTGTGTATATATATGTGTGTGTATATATATATATATATATATATATATATATATATATATACACACACACACACACACACACACACACACACACCTGTTTTTTTTACCCATTCATCCATCAGTGGGCACTTGTGTTACTTCCATAACTTGGCTATTGTAAATAATGTTGCAGTAAACATGGTGGTATACATATCTTTTTGAATTAGTGTTTTCATATTCTTTGGGTAAATATGCAGTAGTGCAATTACTGGATCATATGGTAGTTCTATTTTTAATTTTTTGAGAAACGTCTATACTGGTTTCCATAGTGGCTGTATGAGTTTACATTCCCACCAACACTGCAAGAAGGTTCCTTTTTCTCCACATCTTTGCCAACACTTGATGTTTCTTGTGTTTCTGACTTTAGCCATTCTGACAGGTGTGAGGTAATATCTCACTATGGTTTTGATTTGCATTTCCCTGATGATGAGTGATGTTGAGCCTCTTTTCATGTGTCTGTTGGCTATCTGGATGTCTTCTTTGGAGAAAAGTCTGTTCATGTCTTCTGCCCATCTTTAACTGGATTATGATTTTTTGGTATGCTTTTCTTCTGCCCATTTAAAAAAATGTTTATTTACTGAGAGAGACAGAGAGAGCGTGAGCACAAGTGGACAGTAGCAGAGAGCAAGGGAAAGAGAGAATCCCAAGCAGGCTCTGTGCCATCAGTGTAGAGCCTAATGTGGGGCTTGAAGCCATGAACTGCAAGATCATGACCTCAGCCAAAGCCAAGAGTTGGGTGCTTAAAGGACTGAGCCACCCAGGCACCCCTCTTCTGCCCATTTTTAAAAAATACCTTATTTTATGGGGTGCCTGGGTGGCTCAGTTTGTTGAGTGTCCAGCTTCAGCTCAGGTCATGATCTTATGGTCCATGTGTTTGACCCCCACGTCGGGCTCTGGGCTGACAGCTTGGAGCCTGGAGCCTGCCTTGGATTCTGTGTCTCCCTCTCTCTCTGCCCCTCCCCCACTCATGCTCTGTCACTCTGTCAAAAATAACATTAAAAAATTTTTTTAAACATTTTATTTTATTATTTTTTTTTAACCTTTAGTTTTGAGAGAGAGAGAGAGAGAGAGAGAGAGAAGGGATGGGTAGAGACACACACACACACACACACACACACACACACACACACACACAGAATCTGAATCAGGCTCCAGGCTCTGAGCTGTCAGCACAGAGCCCGACATGGGGCTCAAACTCAAAAACTGTGAGATCATGACCTGAGCCGAAGTCAAATGCTTAATCTGAGCCACCCAAGCATCCCTCTTGGCCATTTTTAATTGGAATTTGTTTTGTTTTGTTTTGAGTTTTTGGGGCTGAGTTGGACAAGATCTTCATATATTTTGGGTATTAACCCCTTATTGGATATATCATTTGCAAATATCTTCTTCCCTTCAGTAGGTTGCCTTTTCATTTTGGTGTAGTCCCAGTAGTTTATTTTTGCTTTTTTTCTTTTGCCTGAGGAGACACTGCTAGAAAAAGATGCTAAAGGTGATGTCAGAGAGATTACTGCCTGTATTTTCTTCTAGGAGTTTTATGGTTTCTTTATGGTTCTTTATGATTTCTTCTAGGAGTTTTCAGGGCTCACATTTAGGTCTTTAAACCATTTTGAGTCTAATTTGTGTATGAGTGAGTATGGGTCTAGTTTCACTTTGTTGCATGTAGCTGTCCAGTTGTCTCAGCACCATTATCGAAAAGACTGTCTTTTCTCCATTGTATATTTTTGCCTCCTTTGTTGTAGATTAATTGGCTGTATAAGCATAGGTTTATTTCTGGGCTATTTTGTTCCATTGATCTATTTGTCTGTTTTTGTGCCAGTACTGATACACTCTTTTGATTACTATAGCTTTGCAGTATATCTTGAATCTAGAATTAGGATACCTCCAGCTTTGTTCTTCTTTATCAATGTTGCATTGGCTATTTATGGTCTTTGTGGTTCAATACAAATTTTAAAATTATTTGTTATAGTTCTGTGAAAAATGTTGGTATTTTCATAGGGATTTCATTGAATCTGTAGATTGCTTTGGGTAGTATGGACATTTAAACAGTACAGATTCTAACAAACCATGAGCATGGAATATCTCTCCATTTGTGTGGCCTTCAATTTATGTCATCAATGTTTTATAATTTTCAAAGTACAGGTCTTTCACCTTGTTAACCAAGGAGGAGGTGAAAGACCTACCGTTATTTTATTCTTTTTGGTGCCATTTAAATGGGATTATTACCTTAATTTCTCTTTCTTCTACTTCATTATTAGTGTAGAGATTTCTATAAGTTTTGTACCCTCCAGCTTTACTGAATTGGTTTATGAGTTCTAATAGTTTTTTTTGGGGGGGGGTGGAGTCTTTGGGATTTTCTAGATATAGTATTATGTCATCTGCAAGAGTGAAAATTTGACCTCTTCTGTGCCGATTTGGATGTCTTTTATTTATTTATGTTGTTGGATTGCTTCAGCTAGGACTTCCAGTATTATGTTGAATAACAGTGGTGAGAGTAGACATCCTTGTCTTGACCTGACCTCAGAGGAAAAGCTGTTTTTCACCATTAAGTATGATGTTAGCTGTGGGTTTTTCACATATGGCTTCTGTTATGTTGAGATATGTTCCCTCTAAACCTAGTTTGTTGAGAATCTTTCTCATGAATGGATGCTGTACTTTGTCAAATGTTTTTCTTGCATCTATTGGAATGATTCTATGGTTTTTATCCTTTTTCTTATTAATGTGATGTGTAAGGTTTATTTGCAAATATTGAACCACCTTCTTATCCCTGGCATAAATCCTACTTGGTTGTGGTGAATGACTTTTTAAATGTATTGTTGAATTTGGTTTGCTAATATTTTGTTGAGGGTTTTTACATGTATTTCATCATTGACACTGGCTTGTAGTTTGTTTTTTTGTAGTGTCTTTGGTTTTGTTATCAGGGTAATGCTGGCCTCATAGAAGGAGTTTGGAAGTTTTCCTTCATCTTACATTTGATAAAGTCTAATTTAAAGTTTTCTGTATGGATTGTATGTTTGACATTGTATTTAACACCTCTCATTGTAAACTAATGTCATGTATGTTTTCTCCTGTTTGCTCTAAAAGTTTTATACTACCAGCTCTGATATTTAGGTCTCTGATCCATTTTCAATTTATTTTTACATATAGTGGTAGGTAAGGGTTTAAATTCATCTTTTTTTGCATCTGATATCAGACAACCCAGCACTGTTTGTTGAAAAGACCATCCTTTCTCCATTGCAAATTAATTGACCATAAATATGAGGGTTTATTCCTAGACTCTCAATTCTGTTCCATGGATCTTTTATTTCACCATGATAAGTGTACTCTTTAATCCTCATCTCCTATTTCACCCATCTGCTCACCCATCTCCCCTCTTGTTACTATCAGTTTCTTCTCTATAGTTAAGAATCTGTTGGTTTGCCTCTCCTTTTTTTTTTCTTCCTTCTTTGCTTCTTTTGTTTCTTCCACAGAGGATTGAGATCATAGGGTATTTGTCTTTCTTTGACTTACTTCACTTAGCATTATATGCTCTAGCCCTATCCATGTCATGGCAAATGGCAAGATTTCATTCTTTTTTTAATGGCTGAATAATATATACCATTGCATACATATACCACATCTTCTTTATCTATTCATCTATTGATGGACACACGGGCTGCTTCCATAGTTTGGCTATTGCAAATAATGCTGCAATAAATATAGGGGTGTATATATCCCTTTGAATGAGTGTTTTTGTATTCTGTGGGTAAATACCCAGTAGTGCAAGTACTGGATTATAATTTTAATATTTTGAGGAACGTCCATACCGTTTTCCACAGTGGCTGCACCAGTTTGCATTCCCACCAGCAGTGCAAGAGGGTTCCTTTTTCTCCACATCCTTGCCAACACTTGTTGTTTCCTGTGTTTTTGATGTTAGCCATTCTGACAGATATGAGGTGATACCTCCTTGTGGTTTTGATTTGCACTTAGCTGATGATGAGTGCTGTTGAGTGTCTTTTCGTGTGTTTCTTGGCCATCTGGATGTCTTGAGAGAAATGTCTGTTCATGTCTTATCATTTTTTCATTGTATTGTTTTGTGGGTATTGAGTTGCATCAGTTCTTTATGTATTTTGGATACTAACCCTTTATGAGAAATGCCATCTGCAGATATCTTCTCTGGCTCAGTAGGTTGTCATTTAGTTTTCTTAACTATTTCCTTTGCTGTGCAGAAACTTTTTAGATTTATGTAATCCTAATTGTTTATTTTTGTTTTTATTTCCCTTGCCTCAGGAGACATATCTAGAAAAATGTAGCTATGAGCACTGCCAGAGAGATTACTGTCTGTGCTTTCATCTAGGATTTTTATGGTTTCAGGTCTCAAATTTAGGTCTTTAATCCACTTTATTTTTGGGTGTGGTGTAAGAAAGTGGTCCAGTTACTTTCTTTTGCATGTGACTGTGAAAAATACCCAATATGCTTTGTCCCAATACCCCTTAAGAGATTGTCTTTTTCCCATTGCATATTCATTCCTCTGTTGTTGAAGATTAATTAACTATATAGTTGTGTTTTCTCTTCTATTCCATTGATCATGTGTCAGTTTTTATGCCAGTATTATACTGCTTTAATTACTACCGCTTTGCAATATAACAAAATCTGGAATTGTGAAACCTTCAGTTTTTTTTCTTTTTCAAGAACACTTTGGCTATTCAAAGTCATTTGTGGTTCGTAACGTATTTCAGGATTGTTTGTTCTAGTTCTTTGAAAAACGCTATAGGTATTTTGATGGGGATTGCATAAAATGTGTAGATTGCTTTGGGTAGTATAGACATTTTACCAATACTTGTTCTTCCATCCCATGAGCATGGCGTGTCTTTCCATTTCTTTGTGTCATCTTCAATTTCTTTCATCCATATTTTATAGTTTTCAGAGTACAGGTCTTTCACCTTTTTGGTAAAGTTTATTCCTAGATATTTTTTTATTATTATGGGGAAATTGTAAATGGGATTGTTTTTTTAATTTCTCTTTCTGCTACTTCATTATTAGTGTATGTGAATGCAACAGATTTCTGTACATTGATTTTGCATCTTGTGACTTTATTGAATTCATACATTAGTAGTTTCTTGGTGGAGTCCAGGATTTTCTATATATACCATCATGACACTTGCAAATAGTGAAACTTTTCTTTCTTCCTTACCAACCTGGGTGCCTTTGGTTTCTTTATGTTGTCTAATTGCTGTGGCTAGGACTTACAGTACTATGTTGAATAAAAGTGGTGAGAGTGGACATCCTTGTCTTATTCCTGCTCTTAGGGAAAAACTCAGTTTTACCTTTGAGTGTGATGTTGGCCATGGGTTTTTCATATATGACCGTCATTGTTGAGGTATGTTCCCTCTAGACCTACTTTGCAGAGGGTTTTCATCATGAATGAATTGTAGTTTGTTAAATGCTTTTCCTGCATCTGTTGAAATGATCATATGGTTTTTATCCTTTTTCTTATTGATGTATTACATTGATTGTTTTGCAAATATTGAACCACTCTTTCATCTATCTTGATCATGGTGTATGATTTTTTTTTTCAATGTACTGTTGGATTGGGTTTGCTAAAATTTGTTGAGGATTTTTGCATGCATATTCATGAGAGATACTGGCCTGTAGTTCTCTTGTGGCATCTTGATTTGTTTTTGGTATTAGGTGATAACTGTCCTCATAGGATAAATTTGGAAGTTTTCTTCCCTCTTGTATTTTCTGAAATAGTTTGAAAGGAACAGGTATTAACTCTTCCTTAAATGTTTGATAGAATTTGCCTGTGAGGCTGTCTGCTCCTGGATTTGTATTTGTTGGGAATTTTGTGATCAATGATTCAGTTTCATTGCTGACAATAGATCTGTTCAAATTTTCTATTTATTCCTGCTTTAGTTTTGGTAGGTTATATATTTCTAGGAATTTATACATTTCTTCTAAGTTGTCTACTTTGTTGGCATATAGGTTTTCATAATAGAATTATATTGTAATAGAATTTACAATTGTTTGTATTTCTGAGGTGTTCATTGTTATTTCTCCTCTTTCATTAGTGACTTTGTTTTGGTCCTCTCTTTTGTTTATTTTGATGAGCTTGGCTAAAAGTTTATAAATTTTGTTGTTCTTTTCAAAGAACCAACTCCTGATTTTAATAATCTGTTCTGTTGTTTTTTAAGTTTCTATTTCATTTATTTCTCCTCTAATCTTTATCAATTCCTTCCTTCTACTGGTTTGGGGTTCTGTTTGTTCTTCTTTTCTAGTTCCTTTAGGTGTGTTAAGGTTAGGTTGTTTGAGATTTTTCTTGCTTCTTGAGGTAAGCCTGTATTGCTGTAAACTTCCCTCTTAGAACCACTTTTGCTGTATCCCAGAGATTTTGGAATGTTTTCATTTTCATTTGTTTCCACGTCATTTTTTATTTCTTCATTGATTTCTTGGTTGACCGATTCATTGTTTAGTAGCATGTTATTTAACTCCATGTATTTGTGTTCTTTCCAGGTTTGTGTCATGGATTTCTAGTTCCATACTGTTGTGGTAGGACAGATGCAGGATAGGACTTTGATATATTTATTTTTTAATTTGTTGAGACTTATTTTGTGGCCTAACATGATCTATTCTGGAGAACATTCCATATATACTTGAAAAAAAAAAGGCAGGGGGGATTCTGCTGTTTTAGGATGGAATGTTCTGAATATGTCTGTTAAATCTAGTCCAATATGTCATTCAAATCCACTCTTTCCTTGTTGATTTTGTTTGGATGATCTGTCCATCAGTTTGAGTGGGGTGTTAACATCCCTTACTGTTACTATATTAATATCAATTCCTTCCTTTATGTTTGTTCTTAGCTTTTATGTCTTTGGGGTTTCCCATGCTGGGTGCATAAATATGTACAATTATATTTCTCTTGTTGCATTATCCCCTTTCTTAGTATATAGTATTCTTCTTTGTCTCTTGTTACAGACTTTGTTTTAAAGTGTATTTTGTCTAAGTATTGCTACCTGAGCTTTCTTTGACATCCATTTGCATAATAAATATTTCTCCATCCCCCACTTTCAAATTGCAGTGTCTTTCAGTCTGAAATGAGTCTCTTGTAGGTAGCATACAGATGGATTTTTTTTTTTTTTTTTTTTTTTTTTTTTTTTAATCCACTCTGTCACCCTATGTCTTTTGATTGGAGTGTTTGGTCATTTACATTCAAAGTAATTATTGATAGATATGTATTTATACCCATTGTATTACTTATTTATGGTTGTTTCTATAGATTTTCTCTGATTCCTCTTGCTCTTTCGTGCTTTGTTGGCTTTCTTCAGTGATATACTTGAGTTCCTTTCCCATTATTCTTTGCATATCTATTGCTAGTTTTTGATCTGTAGTTAACATTAGGTTTATCTATAATATCTTCTGCATATAGCAGTTGATGGTCACTTAAGTTCAAACCCATTCTTTAGTCCTCTCCCCTCCATGTTTTAGGTATATGGTATCATATTTCACATTATTTCATTTTGTGAATCCCTTGACTGATTTTTTTTTTTCCTACAGAAATACAGGCTCTGTGCTGGCTCTGTGCTGGTAACAGAGGTCAACGTGGGGCTCAAACCCACAAATTGTGAGGTAATGACCTGAGCTGAAATTAAGAGTTGGATGCTTAATACATAATCGACTGAGCCACCCAATCAAGTGTATTTTTCATTTCATTTATTGTGGTCTTGATCCCTGATTAGCTGCTTTTTATTTCTGTGTTAAGGGTCTCATTGACGTCCACCACTCATCTAAAGTCCAGTGTGTATTGTTAAAATCATTATATTCTCTATCAGGCATATCACTTTTGTCTGTTTGACTTTGATCTTTTGCTGTGGTTTGGTCCTATTATTTCATTTGAGAACTATTTCTCTATCTCATTTTGTCTGACTTCCTGTGTCTGTTTCTTTGTGTTAGGCAAGTCAGCTGCTTCTCTTGCTCTTAAAGATAATAGCCTTATAAAGAAGAGGTCCTGCAGTGCCTGTTTCCCAGGGCCTGGTGCTTCAGAGAGTGTTTCCTGGGAGTATTGTGTATGCTCTGCTGTTGAGTGTTGGCCTCTTTTTCCTTCAGTCCACTTGTCTACAGAGGCTTTTTGTGTACTGTGGGCAGTATCTAAAAAGGTGTGTGGTGGTCTGCTTGTGAAATGAGACCTGCACCTGTGAGAACAGAGTTCTGCACAAGGTGCCAGTCAGGAGACATGGTGTTGGCAGAATTTCCACTGGTCTTCTGGGGGAGGGGCCTCGCAGTGACTGAACTAAGGCGGCCATGACTGGAAAGGTGGATCCGAAATGTGAAGGGTGGGGCTTGGTGTAATTAAGTTAGGTAACAAGTGTCCACACTGCACTAGTTCCTGCAGGTAGCTGTTGTTTATGCTGGGGGTAGGGAGGGGAATGGCACCTGCCAGCTCTTTTGTCCTGGAAGGGGGTCTGCCCGTGATCCTGGTCTCTCCAGGCCATGCTCTGAGATGAACAAATCACTCTCCCTCTGTCTACCCCTGGCATTTTTCAAACTGCTGGTTTTGTGCTGTATCTGTATAGGCTGTTTGTTGTGCTATCTTGAAAAATTATTTTCAATGTTTATTTTTATTTGAGAAAGAGAGGGGCAGAAAGGAATCCCAAGCAGGCTCTATGCTCAGTGTAGAACCTAACACAGGGCTCAACCCCACAACTGCAAGATCATGACCTGAGCTGAAATTGAGTTGGATGCTCAACTTACTGAGCCACCCAGGCACCCCTGTTGTGCTAAGGGCAGGGACTCTGCTTCCTAAAGCCATCTAGTCTCTCCCAGACTTGAGCTTGATTTTTAAAATTCCAGGCTTTAAGTCTCACTGGTTTTAAGAACTCAAGACATTTGGACCCTCTCACTTTCAAATGCAGATATGGGGATCTGTCCTCCACATTCATGGACTCCCCAGTGTGAAAGGCCTGGTTCATTTCACTCCCAGACCATCCTACCTTCTTTGATTTGGCCTCTTCTCTACCATTTATGGAACTATGGAATTTATTCTGTCAGTCTTTGGGTCATTTTCTGGTTTATTTACACTGATGTGAGTACTATCTAGTTGTATATTTGGGCAAGGCAAGCTTAAAGTCCTCCTACTCAGCCATCTTCCCACCTGACCCTCTGCTTCACTGATCTTTGTGCCTATCAATACCACACTATATTGATTACTGTAGATTCTCATCCACTATGTTCCCCACCCTATGAGGCTGCTTTTTGGACCCTTTCCATGGTTGGACTTTTAGCTGCTTTCATTTCCTCTAGTGTCCAAGGGAATAGATCTTATTTTGTTTCTTGGCCCTCCAGTAAAGCTTCCCAAACTGAGCCCCCCTTAACTGGTCTGGAGGCCTTGCTAACTTGCATGCTTGATAGACATTTTGAAAAAAGCGGTATAAATTCCAGAGATTGTCTCTTGAAAATAAATCACAATTTCCTTTTAATTTTTTATTTCTTTGGGAGTCCAAAAAATTCTGAGATACTCCTGTTTTGGACTTGTAGGGTTAACTAAATTGCTCAGGACCATTTTATAGCACAGTTTCTTTAAAAGAATAATGACTAGGGACACCTGGGTGACTCAGGTGGTTAAACATCTGGCCCTTGAGATACCAGCTCAAGTCATGATCTCATGGTTTGGGGATTGAGCCCCACTATCAGCACAGAGTCTGCTTGGGATTCTCTGTCTTCTTGTCTATCCCTCTCCTGCTTACTCTCTCAAAAATAAACATTTAAAAATAAATAAATAAATAAATATAATGACAAGACTTCCAAAGGGCTTCATCTTAGATTGCATTTATTGACCTCTTTATTATTCTTAAAATCTAGAGTTTAGACCAGGAGGCCAAAATGAGAATTTTCTCAATTGTTTTGTGAACTGATACAATGGCTAGAATCATCCAGAAAAAAATAAGGTCACTAAGATTTATTAAAGTTTCAACTTAAAACCTCATTTTTCATTTTCAAACAAATAAAAATACTATGTCTTATAGTTAGGGATACAAGTACTTAGTTATCCTTGTTGGAATAATGGTTCTCCTCTATGTGGGGGAAGTCACTGTACAGTTAGGAACTGGGAAGCAGGGGGCTGAAATCTAAGAAGATAAAGGTCTTTCTTGGAACAAAGCTAGTTATCAGTCACCACCAGATCACTATTGTAGCTAGAATTCCAGAAATGATGAATAGAAGTTCATCTTCTATTTGGTCTTCATGGATTATACCTGTGAAGCAAAAAAAAAAAAAAAAAAAAAAGGACAGTTTGAAGAAAACACCTAAAATATTTTGGTAGCTTTTGGGAACACTGTGTTGTCTTCCCAATATATTCCATTTTTCCTCATTACATAGCAATAGTGGTTTATGTGGAATAGACCCAACTCCTATTCAGTTGAGGGAAGGCTGTGATGGGTCTAGATCAGTAAGAAATTCCTCTTCTCTCACCCCCATCCCTTGCCAGAATGATGGGGTTAGTTTATAGCAATCCCATGGGCATATGGATTGGTTCAGGTGTGCCCTCAATTAGTGTGAAGTTCAAGACTCTTACCAAGACAGTGGACTACACTGATTTGATGTACAGTGTATATTTGACTACACTGATAGGATGTCACTTTCTGAGATTAGTTACAAGAAAGCTGTAGCTTCCATCTTGCTCACTGTAAGGATAAAGCACATGAGAAGTAGTGAGGTATACTATGTAGAGGTCTCCAGACAACAGCCAATGAAAAACTGAGGCCCGAGTTCACCGGCCTGTGAGGAACTAAATCCTACCAACGACCACAAGAGTGACCTTAGGAAGGGAATATTACTCTAGTTGTGCCTTCAGATGACATTGTAGCCCTAACAGCTTAACTGCACACTCATGAGAAACTGTGAGCCAGAGTCCTTAAGCTAAACTGTTTCCATATTCTGGACTCATAGAAAGTGTCAGATAAAAAATGGTAGTGGCTTAGTCTTCAGAGTAATTTGTTAAGCAGCAAAAGATAATTAACATTCTATCATAAGAAAAGCTAGATTTTTTAAATTTGCAATTAAAAGCATGAACACATACTTGCTAATAGTAATTTAATAATGAGGTTATTAGACATTAGTCTTTATACACAAGTGAATTTATGATTTATAGAAATCATGCAGAGAAAAAATTCAACTACCTACTCAAAGCTGTCTCTATTTTTTAGCCTTTAAAAAAAATTTATTTAAATTCAAGTTACTTAACATACAGTGTAGTATTGGTCTTAGGAGTAGAACCTGGTGATTCATCACTTAAATATAACACCCAGTGCTCACCCAACAAGTGTTCTACTTAATAACCCATCACCCATTTAGCCCATTCTGCATCCACCTCCCCTCTAGTAACTGCTAGTTTGTTCTTTGTATTTAAGAGTCTCCTATGGTTTGCCTCCCTCTGTTTTTATTTTTCCTTCCCTTTCCCTGTGTTCATCGGTTCTGTTTCCTATGTTCCACAGGAGTGAAATCATATGATAATTGTCTTTTTCTGCCTATTTCGCTTAGCATAATACATTCTACTTCCACCCACGTTGCTGCAAATGGTAAGATTTCATTCTTTTTCATTGCTGAGTTAGTATTCCATTGTGTGGAGTACTTCCACACACACACACACACACACACACACACACACACTACATCTTCATTATCCATTCATCAGTTGATGAACATTTGGGCTCTTTCCATACTTTGGCTATTGCTGATAGTGTTGCTATAAGCATCAGGGGTGCATGTGCTCCTTTGAAGCAGCTTTTTTGAATCCTCTGAGGAGCCTCCATACTGTTTTCCGGAGTGGCTGCCACCAGTTTGCATTCCCAACAGCAGTGCAAAAGGGTTCTTTGTTAATTATAGACATTTTGGCAGGTGTGAGGTGGCATCTCATTGTGGTTTTGATTTGTATTTCTCTGATGATGAGTGATGTTGAGCATCTTTTCATGTGTCTGTTGGCCATCTGGATGTCTTCTTTGCAAAAGTGTCTATGCATATCTTCTGCCCATTTCTTCACTGGATTGTTTTTTGGGTATTGAGTGTGATAAATTCTTTATAGATTTTGGATACTAACCATTTAATATGTCATTTGCAGATATCTTCTCCCATTCTGTTGGTTGTTTCCTTTGCTGTGCAGAAGCTCTTCATCTTGATTAAGTCCCATAGTTTATTTTTGCTTTTGTTTCCCTTGCCTCCTGAGACACTCCTAGTAAGAAGTTGCTGTGGCTGAGGTGAAAGACGTTGTTGCCTGTGTTCTCCTCTAAGATTAAAAAAAAATTTTTTTTTAACGTTTATTTATTTTTGAGAGAGCACAAGCAGGGGAGGGGCAGAGAGAGAGGGAGACACAGAATATGAAGCAGGCTCCAGGCTCAGGGTCGCTGACAGCGGGGTTCGAACTCACGGACCATGAGATTATGACCTGGGCCAAAGTCAGATGCTTAACAGACTGAGACACCCAGGTGCCCCTCCTCTAAGATTTTTGATGGCTTCCTGTTTCACATTTAGGCCTTTCATCCATTTTGAGTTTATTTTTGTGTGTGGTATAAGAAAGTGGTCCAGTTTCATTCTTCTGCATGTTGCTGTCCAGTTTTCCCAGCACCATTTGCTAAAGAGACTTTTTTCCATTGGATACTCTTTCCCACTTTGTCAAAGATTAGTTGGCCATACATTTGTTGGTCCATTTCTGTGTTCTCTGTTTTGTTCCACTGATCTGTGTGTCTGTTTTTGTGCCAGTACCATACGGTCTTGATGATTACAGCTTTGTAGCAGAGGCTAAAGACTGGGATTGTGATGCCTCCTGCTTAGGTTTTCTTTTTCAATATTACTTTGACTATTTGGGGTCTTTTGTGGTTCCATACAAATTTTACGATTGTTTGTTCTAGCTCTGTGAAGAAGGCTGGTGTTATTTTGATAGGGATTGCATTGAATGTGTAGATTGCTTTGGGTAGTATAGACATTTTAACAGTATTTGTTCTTCAAATCCATGAGCATGAAATACTTTTCCATTTCTTTGAGTCTTCAATTTCTTTCATAAGCTTTCTATAGTTTTCAGTATATAGACCTTTTACCTCTTTGGTTAGATTTATTCCTAGATAGCTTATGGTTTTTGGTATAATTGTAAATGGGATCGGTTCTTTGATTTTCCTTTTTTATACTTCATTATTGACATACAGAAATACAAACGATTTTTATATGTTGAACTTACTTCCTGCAACTTTGCTGAATTCACGTATTAAGTTTTAGCAGTTTTTTGGTGGAAGCTTTTGGGTTTTCTATGTAGATCTTCTATGTAGATCATACCATCTGTGAAGAGTGAAAGTTTGACTTCTTTGCCAATTTGGATGTCTTTTATTTCTTTTTATTGTCTGATTGCGGAGGCTAGGACTTCCAGTGCTCTGTTGAACCACAATGGTGGACATCCCTGTTGTGTTCCTCCCCTTAGGGGGAAAGCTCTCTGTTTTTCCCCACTGAGGATATTAGCTGTGGGTCTTTCCTATATGGCTTTTATGATGTTGAGGTAGGTTCCTTCTATCCCTACTTTCTTGAGGGTTTTTATCAAAAAAGGATGCTGTATTTTGTCAAATGCTTTTTCTGCATCTATTGAAAGGATCATATGGTTCTTCTCCTTTATTGTGGTATATCACATTGATTGATATGTGAATATTGAACCAACCCTGCAGCCTAGGAATAAATCCCACTTGATCATGGTGAAAAATTCTTTTCATGCACTGTTGAATTTGATTTGCTAATATCTTGTTGAGAATTTTTGCATCCAGGTTCATCAAGGATACTGACCTGTATTCTCCTTTTTAGTGGGGTCTTTGGTTTTGGAACCCAGATGAAGCTGACTTCATAGAATTGAGTTTGGAAGCTCTTGTTCCATTTCTATTTTTTGGAACAGTTGGAGAAGAACAGGTATTGACTCTTACTTGTCTAGTAGAATTCCCCTGGGAAGCAGTCTGGCCCAGGACTCTAATTTGTTGGGATATTTTTGGGAACGGATTTAATTTCTTTGCTGGTTATGGGCCTGTTCAAATTTTCTATTTCTTCCTGTGTGAGTTGTGGTAGTGTGTGAATGTCTAGGAATTTTGTTCAGTTTGTTGGCATATAATTTTTCACAGTATAATTGTATTTCTGTGGTGTTGGTTGTGATTTCTCTTTAATGCATGATTATATCTATTTGGGTCCTCTCTTCTTAAGTCTGGCTAGGGGTTTATCAATTTTATTGATTCTTTCAAAAAACCTGCTTTTAGTTTCGTTGATCTGTTCTACTGGTTGTTTCTATATCGTTTATTTCTGCTCTAATCTTTATTATTTCCCTTCTGCTGGCTTTGGGCTTTATTTGCTGCTCCTTTTCTAGCTCCTTTAGGTGTGAGGTTAGGTTGTGTATTTGGGACTTCTCCTCCCTCTTTAATTTTTAATTTTCTAAAAATGCTTGTTTTTTTTTTTTAATTTTTTTTTCAACGTTTATTTATTTTTGGGACAGAGAGAGACAGAGCATGAATGGGGGAGGGGCAGAGAGAGAGGGAGACACAGAATCGGAAACAGGCTCCAGGCTCTGAGCCATCAGCCCAGAGCCCGACGTGGGGCTCGAACTCACGGACCGCGAGATCGTGACCTGGCTGAAGTCGGACGCTTAACCGACTGCGCCACCCAGGCGCCCCTAAAAAGGCTTATTTTTGAGACAATGAGAACACATGCTTGAGCAGGGGAGGGACGGCGGTGGGGGGCTGGGTGGGGAGACAGAATCCCAAGCAGGCTTCACACTGTCAGTGCAGAGCCTGATGCAGGGCTCCAACTCACAAGCTGTGAGACCATGACCTGAGCTAAAATCAAGAGTCAGACACTTAACCAAATGAATCACCCAGGCGACCCCCTTTCTTCTTGACATAAGCCTGTTTTGCAATGTATTTTCCTCTTTGGACTGCCTTTGCTATATCCCAAAGGGTTTGGACTGTCATGTTTTCATTTTTGTTTCCTCATAGGTATTTTTTCATTTCTTCTTCAATTACCTGGCTGACCCATTAATTCTTTGGTAGGATGTTCTTTAACCTCCATGTATTTGAGGCCTTTCAAATTTTTTCTTGTGGTTGATTTCACGTTTCATAGCATTGTGATCTGAAAATATGCATGGTATGACCTTGGTCTTATTGTACCTATTGAGGGCTGGTTTTGTTACCCAGTAGTGATCTATTCTGGACATCGTTACATATGCACTTGAAAAGAATGTATGTTATTCTGCTTTAGGATGAAATGTTCTGAATATATCTGTTGAGTCCATCCAGTCTAGTGTGTCATTCAAAGCATTGTTGTTGATTTTCTGCTTAGATGATTTGCTGCTGTAAGTGAGGTATTAAAGTCTCCTACTATTATTGTATTACTATCTAGGAGTTTCTTTGTGATTAACTAATTTGTATATTTGTGTGCTCTCACACTGGTGGCATAAATATTTACAATTGTTAGATCTTGGTGGACCGTTAATTATGGTATAATGCCTTTCTTCACCTGTTGTTAGTCTTTGTTTTGAAATCTGGTTTGTCTAAGTATGGCTACTCCGACTTTCTTTTGACCTCCATTAGCATGATAGAAAGTGAAGGGATGGAGAACCATCTATCTGCAAGGGTCCTTAGGTCCAAAATGAGTCTCTTATAAGCAGCATATAGATTAAAAAATTTTTTTTTTAATGTATTTATTTTTGAGAGAGAGAGAGACAGAGCATGAGCATGGGAGGACCAGAGAGAGAGGGAGACAGAATCCAAAGCAGGCTCCAGGCTCTGAGCTGTCAGTACAGAGCCTGACTTGGGGCTCGAACTCAAGGACTGTGAGATCATGACCTGAGCTGAAGTCGGATGCTTAAGTGACTGAGCCACCCAGGTGGCCCGGTTTTTTTTTTAATCCAATCTGCTACCCTATGTCTTTGGATTGGAGCTTTTGGTCCATTTACATTCACAGTGATTATGGAAAGATATGAATTTAGTGCCACTGTGTTATCTGTAGAGTTGGTGTTTCTGGTCATGTTCTCTGGTTCTTTGTAGTTTTTGCTACTTTGGTTCTTTTTTTTTTCTCCCTCCACTCAGAGAGTACCCTTAAAATTTCTTGCAGTGCTGGCTTAGTGGTCACAAACTCTTTTAGTTTTTGCTTGGGAAACTCTTTATCTCTCTTTCTATTCTGTACGACAGCCTTGCTGTATAAAGGATTCTTGGCTGCATATTTTCCCTATTCAGCACATTGAATATTTCCTGCCACTCCTTTCTGGCCTGCTAAGTTTCAGTGCACAGGTCTGCCACTAACCTTCTGTGTCTGCCCTTGTAGGTTAAGAATCTTTTGTCCCTATCTGCTTTCAGAATTCTCTGTGTATTTTGCAAGTTTTACTATGATATGTCATGGTGTTGACCTGTTTTTTGTTGATTTTTGAATGGGCTTCTCAGTCTCTTGGACTTGGATGCCTGTTTCCTTCCCCTGGTTAGGGAAGTTTCTCAGCCATAATTTGTTCACATAAACCTTCTTTTTCTCGCTCTTCATCTTCTGGGACTCCTATGATACAGATGTTATGTAGTTTCATGGAATCACTTAGTTCTCTAAGTCCCCCTTGTGATCTAGTAACCTCCTTTCCCTTTTTTTTCAGCTTCATTATTTTCCATAATCTTATCTTCTATTTTACCTATTCTCTTCTCTGCTTCTTCCATCCTCAATGTCACTATATCCAGTTTGTTATGCATCTCAGTTAAAGCAGTTTTAAGTTCATCCTGACTAGTTCTTAGGTCTGTGATCTCTGCAGCAGTGGTTTCTCTGGGGTCTTCTATGCTTTTTTCAAGCCCAGCTAGTAGTCCTATGACTATTGTTCTAAATTCTTGTTCAGATATATTGTTTATATCTGTGTTGAACAAGCCCCTGGCTATGATTTCTTCTTGATCTTCCTTTTGGGGAGAATTCCTCCATCTTGTCATTTTGGCTAAGTTTCTGTCTTTTACATGTCTTAAAAACCTGTTATGTTTCCTGTATCTGAGAGTACCACTATATTAAAGAGGAGTCATACACTGTCCAGGGCCTGACACTCTAGGAGCATACTCTGGTGTATGATATGTGCATTCTGCTGTTGTTTTGGCTGCTCTTTCCCACTGGTCAGTCCTCTACAGAACTCTTCCTTGTTTGCAGCGGTGAAGTGTTTGGACCTCTAGGTAAGCTTTGATTTGTTGGTTGACGTAACCCTGGAAAAAAAGGGTGGGGGGAACTAATCCTATAAAAAGAGAAAAGGAACAGGAACAACAACAACAAAAAAACCCAAACAATCAGAAACTATAAGGTTGATTCCAAAGAAAAAGGGGGAAAAAAAAAAAATCAAACTATGAGCCTGATTCCAAAGGAAAAAAGGAAGAGGTTAAAAAAAAAAAAAAAGAACTTCTGTTGGTGCCTGGGTGCTGTGCTAGTCTGGAGGAGAAGCGTTTTAGTATCACTTTTGACCCAGTAAATAAACCGTTGCTGGCACAGAGGGGTAGGGTGTGGTAGGCTCTCGCTTCCATGGGGGCCACTATGTTGCTCTCTGAAGTCCCACCATGTTGGGTTTGGGGGGGTGTGTAAAATGATGCCACCCCAATCTTTGTACCAGGACTGGGGATTTCAACCCCTGCTTCTCAGGCAGCCCTCATGGATTAGGGAGGGAAGTCAGCTTGCCCTGTGCCAAAACTCTCTTGCATTTTTCCTTGGTGAACAGCTGGGATTCAAAACCCAAAGTCTTAAAGCACCCAGCACAAGGCAGATTTGCTCCCCACTCCTGGAGTAAAGCCTCTCCCCGCTTCTGATTAAAGACCCTAAGCTGGCACCTGCAGGGACTTTTGTCCTTGGGGTGGCAATAAACTCTCTTCCAAAAGTACTCCAGGAAGGGGACTGTTCTCTACCAGTGGGCCCAAGGGATCAGAGATTGCTACACCATGCTATGCCCTTGGGGGCCAGGGTCCTCCTCCCCAAGAGCATGCACCATGGCTCTGCTCCTGAGAAAGTAACACACTTCTGAAACCTCACAGTTTCGGGTCCAAAAGCTTTTGACAGAAGAAAAACTGGTACACTCAGTACTTCTCACTCCCCAGTCCATGGTCCAGAGAGGTTTTCCTCTTGTGCAAACACGATGCTGCACTCTCACAACCCCTCTATTTCTCTTCTTTTGTCTCTCCACAGAAAAAGGTTCCCTCCCCTCCCTGGCTCTGCTATTTTATCTTCCCCAATTCACATAGACGCACCTTGCATCTGCTAGATCCTTCTGCTACTCAACAGATCTATTTCCTGTGTGTTCCAAGTAATCTGACCTCAATACAGCTGTTTTTGAGGGAGGAGGAAAATCCAGGGTCCCTTTACTTCTCTGCCATCTTAACCGGTCTCTCCCTGTCTCTCATAGGGAAAATGATGTAATGAGGGCCCATTCATTCAGAATCCCTTATAATACTGAGTCTGGGCAAAGGTCTACCTTTGATTATTTACATTATTTGTGTAAGTAAACAATGATTACAAAGGAAGTGTTAAGTCCACTTAAAACATCTATTGTCAAAAGTCCTCAAAAATACTTTAACGCCATCTGTTTATATACAAGTTTTAAATACGTTAATTAAAAATGATTCTTGATTGTATTATTCATTAAATAGGGAGGACTTCTGGGTAAGGCATTCTTTGTTATTTTCTTTACCTGAAGCTCAATGAAACAAATTCCAACTTCACTATATTTTTAGAAGGGCCTGCTGAATTGATGTTTACACAGGTCAACCTGAGCTCATTCCCTATGTAAAAGCCTTTGTTTTACAAGGTCCTCAGGGGAGCAGGGTCATTTGAAAGCCACTGGGAATAAATTGGGCAGTAGTGACTGTGCTGACTCCTTATGTTCAATTAATTATCAAGCAGGTTCAATAAAGGGATGCTGTTCCTTCTTCTCTGCCAAAATTCCTCTCCTTCTCATAAATTTAAAGATGTGCTTGAAGAGCTTTTTGTTTTTGTTTTTATAAAAAATAACATGATATATATCAAATGTGCTTCTGTGAAGTAGATAGGATTGGAGGCAGAGAGGGGAATTTTCCTTTTTAAAATTACTTCTGTATTAGTTTTTACAGTAAGCTTGTATAATTCAAGAAATTGAAAGTTAAAAAAGAAAAAAAAAGCTCCCCGAGAAGGTCTCATTTGTAGTTTTGGCTAAATTTCTTCAATCTTAACATTAAATCAATACTTATCTGAGCACCTGAGAGAATGAAGTGAGAAGTAAAAGGAGGGAAGGGAGAGGTATGATTAAGGCAGGATGAAAGAGGGGACACTCTGATAGTTGTGAAAAAGGCAAGAACCTGGGAGAGTAGAGGACGGCTATGGCTATGTGCCAGGGAGCAAGGTCCGGATTCAACAGAGCAGGACTTGTACATTCACCGGCTTACCTGCAAAGGAGATGACTAAGCTATTGGCTGTGTTGGGAATGGTTTGAAGAGGGAAGTAGGAGGAAGTTCTCAGTGGATGGCTACAGTGGTTAGGTTTCTTCCCAGGAAATAGCAATGTACTTTAACGAGTAAGATGGGACATAAGGGATGATCTAGGTTTGAGTATGAAGAACTAGCTGCAATCGCCTCAAAGGAGGAATAACAACAAGGATGGGACAGAAAGTAACAGAAGTGGGGAGGAAGTGAATGGGGCAGCTAGGAAAGAAAGGATACCATGTTTTTCCTTAACAAACTGAGGATATCTTGAGGTCTATCCTTAGTTTTTAATATTTCTAATAGGAAAAAAGATTCCAAATGGGCAACAAATGAAAAAAACAAACCAAAGTAAAACACAATCCAACTCACCACTCTGGTTAACAGCTGGTTTTAAATATGAGAGTTAAGCTTTCAAGGTCTTCATTCTTTAAATGTAATTCTTTAAGCAGAGTCTCTATAAACTGTGTGAACACCACGTTTTCCTGAGAATGCTTCTGAATGCCAAGAATTGGGGTCAGTCTGAAAAAAACAAAAATATTAAATGCATATCCACAAAATAAGAAGGACTAAGGGGGCTCCTGCCTTCTACATGGCAGAGGGAATTTTGTTAAATTGGAGAGACTTCATCTATCTGCTATGACAAAACCCCCTGAGACAGAAGGCTTTACTAATAAAAGCAGAGGAGAAATCTCAGGAAAAGACTGAAAGATCAAGCATATTGTTAAGTATGGAAATAAACCTAAAAGCCTGAATCTATAACATGTTCTTCATTACCCCAGAAAAAGCCACCAAGTTCTTCTCAGAAATGAAAATGAAGTATTTCCACTTGGGGAAAGGAGGCTGTGGAAAGAAGCTTGGAGGTGAGAATTGCTTTTAAACTAAACTGAATGTTTATATCACCTGAAAAATAAAAAAGATAAAGACAAATAGGATTGTATTTTGGATGAAACCTTAACATTTTTATTTTTAGAACACTAAACAGATGAACTACATCTTATATGGCATTTAATACAAACTTTTTAAGGAACACTGCTTCTTTAAGGCATTTCCAGCAAATACTCCTGAAGACAGATTACATATAATAGTCTCAAAAGTAATTTTCAATGAAATGTCATTAAATATTCACTTTTTAAAAATCATGCTTACCAATCAAAGATTAAAACCATTACTTTTCATATATTTCATATATATATGTAAAATATATATACTAATGATATGTAATTATATACTTATGCATGTTCTCGAGATTATATACTTATACAAACAATTATATACTAAAGCATCAGCCTTTGTAAGTTATATTTCTGGAGAGCTTTTGGGGAGAAAATTCTTTTATCCTTAAACAGTCTTAAACTTACCACAAAGGTCTTCCAGATGCTTTAACACTGGGCACTGCCACCAGGCACATCAAATATAAATAAAATAACCTTCTGATTTAAATCAATAAGGCTCAAGGAATCGGCGTGGAGCAATTCCACAGTAGTGAGTGTGGAAGGCAAAATGTTATTTTCTGAGAGACAGATTCCTTCCTTGCTTAGCCATCTCATACAGAAAGCCAAGTAAAAGGAAATATTTGTTACTACTATCTAAAGATGGCTGGCACTTTGAGAAGGTGGTAAATTCTCTATATTCCTCAAGGTATCTTAGCAAGAAGTGGAGACTAGATGACTCTTCCAGTGAAATCCAGAGTTCTACATGGGAAAACCACTTTAGTGTATTCCTTCCCCACCTTTCCTATATTTCTTTACAGCTAGAGAATGCGGTACCAGGTTTTCACATTTTA
The DNA here is from genome assembly GCF_018350175.1 of Felis catus. Lineage (NCBI taxonomy): Eukaryota > Metazoa > Chordata > Mammalia > Carnivora > Felidae > Felis > Felis catus. Next base: position 78,351,563 of record NC_058375.1, on the reverse strand, counting down.
CGAGCTTTGTCTACAGGTATTCCCCAAAGGTAGGAAACAGGACAACCCAAGCTTTCAATGTCAAGCCCAAGCAGGCACTTGGGCAAACTGGCATTTGTGGCCAGCTATTCCTGAGGCATCTTCCTGCAGTGAAGGTGGAAACCAGAAGTCAACTCTGGCTTTTCTCACATGTATCAAGTTTCTCCTACCCTGCAATAAGACCAAAGTTACTGGGGATTGGATAACGTTAGCTAAAATAAAACCAAGAAGTCAGAGGAGGTAGCTCGGATATGTCAACTCCATACAAACCTAGCTTTTGTGTATATTTAAGAACGGTACTTACATGGCATGTCCAAAAGAATTCCTCTGGCTTTCAAAGAAACTAGTATTTGGTTCATATATGAAAAGAAAATCTCAATAACTTCTCAAAGTGCCATTCGTATGTTTTAAAACTTACCCCTCAGCTTAGATGTAAGTGGTGACTAGATTTCTCAACCTGTGTGCCCATATGAGAACAGAAAATGAAAAGATCAAGAAGCAGCTTCTAGGAGAATTGTTCTATCAAGTGCAGGGTTATAAAATATTTTAGGAATAGTTCTGATACTTCTCTAGCAAACTTACAGGGCTTAAATTATAATAACTTCATTATGTGTTCAAATACACCTAAATGTTTTGTTTAGAAAAAAAATGTGGGTAGACAGTGATGTAGAAAAGACCCTCAGATCCTCTCCTGTATGACACACTGAATCTACACCTACATGTAGACCAATTCCTCTTAAAGAACTGAGGGCTGACTGAACAGCTCCTGCCCAACCAAGGATTGAGGGACCACCTAGAGAAAGGAGCAATGGAGACATAAACAACAGGAATCCTGCCCTGATGTTGCAAAATGCAGTGGAGAAGGATAGTACTGAGGGACCAGGAGTAGATCTCAGCCCTTATAGCACAGAAAAAAAAAAGCCACACTTTAAAAGGGCATCTAGAATATAAAGGAACCAGCTCTCTAGAGCATCAGATAAAGGGCAGGGAGCTGCTAGACCATGCTCTGTGGGTCAGAGGTACTGGCCAGTATCATTGTTTATGTTCCCTCTCTACCTTGATGGCATAGACAGAAGCAGGGTACAGGCACCGGAGTTGGTCTGCTGCTTCACTGAGCCCCAGTCCCCTAAACCACACTAGCCCCACCTGCCCTGCTACAAGGAAAAAAGGCTGTAGACAACAAGGACAACTAGTATATAAAGGAATGAGCCCCAGGGAGTCTGGCAAAGGGCCAGGGAGCTGCTGGAATGCTGTGGCGTCAAAGGTACTAGTGCATGTCATTGTTTATGTCCCCACTGCCCCTTCACAGAATGTACCAAATCAGGGTCTGGGCAACCTAACGCACACCAGCTCTAGCGGTCTCCCCAAGGTAGCCACAGTGCAGTGCACACTGAACCACCCCTAGACAGCACCCACTACAGCTCCAGCTGTCTTGTCAAGGCAACAGGGCCCAAATCATCCTGTACCTGTTTCAACTCTAGATGATTCACCAGGGCAACTACTGCACAGATTGCCCCTGAGACCTCCTAGCCCGCACAGCTGTCCTGCCAGGGCCCCTCAAGTGCAGACAGCTCTGAGACCTGGCTGGTGTGTGTCTTAGCTCCAGCCATCCTGCCAGCATGTTCCTCACATGGAGTGCCTTGGGACCCCTGGCCTATACCTGATTTAGCTCCTGCTGTCCCATCAAGGAGCACCCTGTGACTCCAAGGCCACTTTGGTTCTAGCTGTCCTGGCAGTGCGCCCCCTGTGTGGGGTGCCTTAGGACTACCTTGTTCATGCCTGCTTCAGCTCCTGCCATCCCCCCAGGGAACCCTGTGCCCATTCAGTTCCAGCCACCTTGCTAGGGTGCCCTATGCACAGAGCACTGTGGGTCTCCCTCCCACCCACCCTCCAACCCCTGCTGCCCATTTTGACTTCATCTACCCTGCCAGAGTGTTACATGCCTGGAATGCCCAGAGCTCTGAGCCTACACTGGTTACAGCATTAGCCAACCAGCTAAAGTCACAGACAGTCTACACCAGAGATATTCCTACACCATGCCAGTATTTCAAGTCTAGGAGAAACAGCTGTTCTGCCTAATTCACAGAAACATAGAAAGTCAAACAAAAGGAGGCAGAGGACTATGCTCCAAAAGAAAGAACAAAGCAAAATTTCAGAAAAAGAAATAAATGAAACCAACACCAGCAGTCTACATGATAAAGAGTTCAAAGAACAGTCATAAAGATGCTCACTGAACTTGAGTGGATAAACTCAGAATTTCAACAAAGATACAGAGTATAAAGAACCAATCAAAGTTGAAGAATGTAGCAGCAAATGAAAAATATAATGGAATGAATCAACAGTAGATTAGAGGATGCAGAAGAAAAGCTCACCAATCAGGAAGACGGTAATGAAAAGCATCCAAGCTGAACAACAAAATAAAATAATTTTTTAAAATGAGGATAGGTCAAGGGACTTCTAGCACACCATCAAGTGTACTAACATTATAGGAGGTCCCAGAAAAAGGAGAGAGACATCTAGGTCCAGGAAGCAGAGAGAGCCCCTAATAGGATGAACCCAAGGGTATCTACACCAAGACAAACTACAATTAAAATGTCAAAGATGAAAGAATCTTAAAAAAAAAAAAACTGCAAGAGAAAGCAATAGTTACATGTAAGGAAAACCCCATTAAGCTATGAGCTGAAATTCTGCAGGCCCAAAGTAAGTGGTAGGATATAGTCAAAGCGCTGAAAGGAAAAACCTACAACTGGGAATATTCTACCCAGCAAGGTTATTCAGAATAGGAGAGTGTCTCCCAGACAGACAAAAGTTAAAGTTCATCACCACTAAGCCAGCCTTACAAGAAATGTTAAAAGGACTTTTTAAGCTAAAAAGAAAAATCATAATTAGAAACTTATGAAAAGAAAAAACTTCTTGAGTAAAGCAAACATACGGTAAAGGTAGCAGATCAATCATTAATAAAACTAGTGTGAACACTGAAAAACAAAAGTAGTGGGGCCACTGCGTGTGTCACTCGGTTGAGCATCTGACTCTTGATCTCAGCTCAGGTATTGATCTCAGGGTCATGGGTTCAAGCCCGACATTAAAAAAAAAAAAAAAAAAAAAGACCACAGTAGTAAAATCATCAGACATTTCTCCAAAGACAACATCCAGATGGCCAACAGATGAATGAAAAGATGCTCAACAGCACTCATCATCAGGGAAATGCAAATAGCCCCAATGAGGTATCATCTCACACTTGTCCGAATGGCTAAAATAAAAAAACTCAAGAAACAAGTGTTGGCAAGGATATGGAGAAAAAGAAACCTTGTGCTGTTGGTGGCCTTGCAAACCGGTGCTGCCACTGTGGAAAATAGTATGGAGGTTCCTCAAAAAGGTAAAAATAGAACTACCCTGCAACTCAGTAATGCACTACTGGGTATTTACCCAAAGAATAAGAAAACACTAATTTGAAGAGATATGTGTACCCCAATGTTTATTGCAGCATTACTTACAATAGCCAAATTATGGAAGCAACCCATGTATCTAGCAATAGATGAATGGATAAAGAAGTACACACACATACACACCCCAGAGTACTATTCGCTCATAAGAATGAAATCTTGCTATTTGTAACAACATGGATGGAGCTAAAGAGTATAATACTAAGCAAAATATGCCAGTCCCAAAAAGACAAATACCATATGACCTCATTCATATGTGGAATTTAAGAAAACAAATGAATAAATGGGGGAAAAAGAAAAGAGACAAACCAAAAAACAGACTCTTAACTACAGACAACCAAGAGAGAGTTACTAGAGGGCAGGTTGGTGGGGGGAGAGACAGGTGATAGGTGAGGGGGGTTAACAGTACATTTATAGTGATGAGCACTGAGTAATGTGTGGAATTGTCGAATTACTATTATTATATACCTGAAACTAATATAACACTGTGTATTAACGACACTGGAATTAAAATTTTTTTAAAAAGTAGTAAAACCGATTATATCTAAAAATTAGTAAAGGGACTAATAAAATAAAAGATGTAAAATATAACATTAATATGTAAAACATGAAGAGGAAGAGGAAAAATGTGCTTTCAGAATGTGTTTGAACTTAAACAACCATCAAGTTAACACAGACTGCTATAGAATTAGGATGTTACACATGAACCTCATGGTAACCACAAACCCAAATCCTTTAACAGGTACTCAAGAAAAACAAAAAGAAAGGAATCCAAGCCTAACACTAAAGAAAGCCATCAATCACACGGGAAGAGAGCAAAGGAAGAAATGGACAGAGAAGAACTATTAAAAACCCCAGAAAACAAATAACAAAATAGCAATAAGGCCATACCTACCAATGATTACTTTAATGTTTATTTATTTTTGACAGAGAGAGAGAGACAGGGCATGAGCGGGGGAGGGGTAGAGACCAATGATTACTTTAAATGTGTATGTCCTAAATGCTCCCATCAAAAGACATAGGGTGATTGGATAAAAAACCAAACCCATCTATTATGCTGCTTATAAGAGACTCACATCTGATCTAAAGACACAGATTGAAAGTAAAGGGATGGAAAAACATATAACCATGCAAATGAAAGTGGAAAAAAAAAATGAGGGTAGCAATACACTTTAAAACAAAGACTGTAACAAGAGACAAAGAAGGGCATTACATAGTGATAAAGGGATCGATCCAACAAGTGGATATAACAACTATAAATTGTAAATCCAGGAACACCTAAATACATAAAGCAAATATTAACAGACATAAAGGGACAAAATAACAGAATACAATAATAGTAGAGGACTTTAATTACTTACTATTGATGTAAGGATTCCACTTACATCAATGGATAGATCATCCAGACAGAATGAGCTCCATCCCGGCTCATACTCTTTCTTTCTCTTTCTCTCCCTCAAGATAAATAAACTTAAAAAAAAAAAAAAAAAAAAGGTACAACATAGGTATGTTATAGTCCATGGTATCATAATAGTGTTGTGTGGTGACAGATAATAGCCATAATTGTGGTGAGGATAGTGTAATGTATGAGTTTTTGCATCACTGTGTTGTACAACTGAAACTGATTTAACATTGCATGTCAACTATACTTCAATAAAAAAAAAATGAAAAGAAAAAAAAGTTAAATGATCTAAGAAAACACATTTGATCCTTCCTTAACATAGTGATTTGATCCCTTTACACGAGACTGTAAATAAATTATCTCCATGATCTTCAAGGAGGGGGATTCTACACCTCTGTGTGCAGCATGTTGCAATGGATAACAAACTTTACGTTCTAGACACTGTTCCTCATATATAAACTAAATGTCTCTTGCAGAATTTTGTTTTCTCCTTCATGGAACTTTTTTGGGGGCAAGCTCTTAAAAGTCATTTCTTCATATTCTTGAAAACAGTTCTCAATTAATTCCAGGTCCTTTTAATCCTTCCTCATGAATGCCATCTGACTGCTCCTTATTCAGATTGGTATTTTTCCCTAAACCCCCTTCTAGCTTCTCATTTTCCTAAAATGTACTGCCCCAGAATATATATACTGTCCAAATTCATTACTTCAAAACAACAACATACTTCCCACCTCACAGAAAGATACCACAAAATAAAATCTTTCGTGTCTATGTTATCTTTGAAGTACCATCTCAGAATCTTATCAAATACCCCTCCCCCCTTTTTTTATTTAACTGACTCCCCAGACTCCTCCTTTCCTCTTAACTCCTTATCTGTGCACTATTAATCATTACATGCTAATCACTTATCTAACTTTTTCACTAAAGAACTCTAATCCCTATTACACATTGAAAGGGACTCATGCCTCTGTTCTAGTCCTGAAATGCATAGTAGTGAATATTAAAGAACACCACAATAAACAAAATAAATAAAGCCCAAATGACTACTTCTACTTAAAAAAAAAAAGTAATACACTCCAGTTGGTACCTAACTATGTGTTTTATGTAGGAAATACCTTTTTTTTAGATGTTTATTTATTTTGAGGGAGAGAGGGCACGAGAGTAGGGGAGGGGCAGAGAGAAAGAGACAGAGAGAGAATCCCAAGCAGGCTCAGCACTGTCAGTACAGAGCCTGCCGTGGGGCTTGAACTCACCAAATGCAAGATCATGACCTGAGCCTAAATCAAGAGTTGGCCACTTAACTGACTAAGCCACCCGGGTGCCCCAATGTAGGAAATACCTTTAAAATAATCAACAGAAAATGTGATTGGTCATAAGTAAAAACAAAAAATTTTTATGTTTCAATTTATTTCCTTCAAGTGCTTTTAAGTAGGAATAAAAACCTCTAAAAGTGACACTAAAAGTATGGCTGACCACAGTCTCTATGCTGGAGAATATAATTAGAAAAAAACGACATAATACTTTGCAATGTACAAATCACAAACAAGGAAGGAAGCTTCTCTTTAAAACTTCACTGATTCAAATCTCTATTCTGAAAAGACAGGCAGCCTTATATAGGTAGTTCTTTACCATATGGTAAATGGTACAACAACAAAAGCAAAAAGCCAAGTGGCAAACTGCATCTTATTGAAAGGACCTTTATTTAGCTGACAGCTTCACATATGCTACACCTCAAAGAGAATGCAAGTCAGGTTAGAACAAGTACCTTCCACTTGTTATTACTGAGCTATCAAACATCTGGTTAAAAGAATTATACACAGTAGCGAGAGGACTCTGAAAGTCTGACAACTGAAACAAGAGAGATATTTTTAATTAGAAAGTGGCATTTAAGAAAAACTCTTATAGCCAAGGATTTAGAGCTGTACAAACTTTTTTTTAAGGTTTTATTTTTAAGTAGTCTTTACACCCAATGTGGGGCTCTAACTTACAACCCCAAGATCAAGAGTCACATGCTCCACTGATTGAGACAGTCAGGCACCCAAAGAAGTGTACAAATGCTTGATTATGCCTGAGAAGTCCCCTCTAATTGTGTCACTGGTTTGTATCCTCTCAACAGTGAAAGCTATATAAAGAGTTAAAGCTGTGGTTTAGTGAACAGTAGAGCTAAACAACTGAGGGAACTCTGTTATCCATCTCGTGCAGTGCAATAAAAGTCAGTAATGAACCTGAATTTTTAAATGGCCTTCCCCATCGTGGTACCTACTGCTTTACTCATTGCACTCATTCACACTGGAGAACACATAATGCAGATCTGGAACACTGGAAATCGTGATACAGTCTGGATTATCCTTTCCTGAATAATCTGGGTGAAATGTGTGAAAATCACATAGGCACTTGCCTGAAGTAATATAGCACAAACATCCTTTAACCTTGCCCTCAAAACTAGGAGAGAATCAACAAATCTTAGAGTTTCTCGCTGAGTCTTTATCACTGATTTCCAAACTCACAGAATCAAAACTGGTAGGCTATAAAATGACCCTGAACAACACTCCTCAAAGTCAACAGTCTTAAGAAAAAGCTTTGAGAATGTCTATGTGAATAAATGTCACCAGAAAGCATGGTTTGGGGTTGGAGGAAGGGACAGGAAGTGAAAAGCCACATACTTTTCTATACCTATCAGATTTGAGAAATTACTGGGTTCACACAGAGTTCTGTTGCAGTAGGGAAACCTGTTCTGCTGATTACCACGCATAGAGGTGATGAACATGCAGAGACTGCTAAAAGATAATGCTGGGCTTAAAAGAAATGTTTAAACACTCACTCTTATCCTTCAGAAGTTAATGCTGGGAAGGAGAAGGTAAGCAGCATGCACAGGTACTTGGCTTGTCACTTTGCCAGTTACAAGAGAACAGATAACTACAATACTTGACCCTTGGGGGGCTTAGAATAAAACAAGAACAAAAGTCTTCTGGAACAGATAAGGTATGTTTATTAATAATGGCCTGGGTAAGTGTAGACTCTAAAAGATGAAGTTTACCTGCATAGTCTTATTTTATAAGCCTATACCACTCACTTAATTTCCTCAAGTGTGATTTAGTCTCAACCTATCCACCAAGTTTTCTTTTGACAGCTGAAGTACCTGAGGCTTTGGACAGGGAAAGGGGCTTATCCAGGGTCATACTGGTTAAGAATAGTGCTAAAACTGGACACCTTTATCACAAAGGCATCTTGCTTACCCGTCAAGTCTTGTTATTCCTTTCTTCCTGAGTAACAGTTGTTATTTCATCCACATTTTATCTCCTACTAAAAAAATGAGTTGGGATTTTCCCTCCTTTTCTACATGAACAAGTGTTAAATAATAAGGATTAAACCAGAATACCTGTCTGTTCACACGCACACTCAAAACTGAAACAAAAGAAAGCTGTGACCAGTATGTAACACAGTGCGTCAAAATGTCATCTATTTTCAGAAATTTGAGGGTTCACCCAAACCCAAGGCATTTTGCAGAATGCACCTCTCAGATTTTAAAAAGAAATTTCTGGTATAAACTTTGAAAAGGAATTTTATCTGTATAATTCAGGGCTCCTTAGCATGTAAGTAATTAGGGTTTCCTATTTAACATAACTCTTTTTTCACCTTGCTTATTTCTTATTAGGGAGAATGAAGAAGAATATTCAACTCTGTCAATGACTCTGTAAAAACATTTCTGTAATCTGTGGCCCCTGGCTTCCTCCCTGAAGTTAACAAAACACACTTAGGCACAGGGAAAGAACCAAAAAGCCATCCCTGAGGAACAGCTTTTCTTTTCCCATATATATCAAAATGGACTGGGTCTTAGGCAGAGGTACTACTTCATGGCACTTTCCTAAACTGCTGGTGATGTTTTTATGTAGACAGGAAACGTGGCTTTACAACTGAAAAGGAATTCAGATACTTTAAAATGGGTGGTGGGTAGGTTTCTAAAGTAGAGCAAATGAATTCATTTCCCTTGAAGAAATGCCAGTTCTTTTCCCCACTTATTCCCTTTGTGGCAAGATCTCAACTCCTGAATCAAACATATGAAACATCAGTGATTTCCAAGTTTGTAAAAGGATTTTTTTTTCTTTATGAAACTAACTGGTTGGTCTTTAACCTTTCTGTGAAGTTGCAGCAAGTGTTAACGCTATGGTGAGGCCCAAGTGACTTTCTTAAGGTCACACAGTCAGTAAGAGATGAGCAAATAACCCAGAAGAACTCCCACTAGTCCACACTTCTAACCACTATACCACACAAACTCACATGTCTGATTCATTTTAAGAACTGAGTATACCTTATTATTTCAAAGGCCCAGTTGGTATATGCTCTTCAAATAATTTCTGAAATCTGTCATTACAAAATAAAATGTGCTGATGAAAACTGACAAGTCTATTGTTTCTAATTCATCTTTTCTCTATGACAGCCAAAAAGTACCTTCCAACACCATTAAGTAATTGAAAACTTCAGAAGAAAGTTAAGAAGTGCCTTGAAGCAAGCAAATCCTAGCAGACATAGCTCAATCAACTGATTCAGCCTAGCCCTAGCACACTAATAATTGCCCTATAATTAACTATAGCGGTTCTCAATTCTGTCTGTACAAATTACAATCACTTGGGTAACTTAAAAAATACATATGCAAGTCCCCATCCCAGACCACCAATGAATTAAAATCTTTGAATCAGGTATTGATATATTTAAAGAGCTTCCAATGTGATTCCAATGTACAACTAATACTGAGAACCACTGTAAATTTCTCAACTGTATAAATTTGTGCAATTCTGATTATGTGTTACACTTGTTACTTACACAGTTGGAAGAAACTAAATAGCAAGGGAAATGAGATCTTTGCATAAACAGCTATATAACAAAGTTGAAGCTAATACAGACACAAAGGATGGTCTCATCTATAGGAATTTATACAAGGAAGATGTTTCTACTCTGGGACGTTAAGGAAGGCTTCTAAGGAGGCAGTGACATCTAAACCGGGCCTTGGAGGCTAGGACAGACAGATCTCAAGAGGAAAGGCATTTTAAACACAGTTCAGAGTGCTAACAAAGATGTTTGTAGGGGGGAAACAGTGGATGCAATTTAAGAACACAGAAGAATAAGTTGTAGAGGCAGTCTGGGACCACTTTAAGAGAGCCTCGAATTTCAAGCAAAATTACATGGTAGGAATTGGGGCATCACTAGGTTTCTGAACAAAGGCCTGCCCTAATCGTGAAATGATTCTTAAAGGCGGAGAAACGATGGACTAGTCAAAAGTAGAGACACATCGCAAGGAAACCTGTTTGGGAAGGCTCTCATTGCAGGAGTCTAGGCAAGTAATGAAAGCCTGATGTAAGTCAGCAGTACTGGGAAAGGAGAAAAACAACTGGGTAAGAGAAGTTACAAAGGCAGGACTGAGCAACTGAGTAGATGGGAAATAAGGGCAAGAGAAGCACCAACTAGTCAGCTTTCAATTCTGGATAATTACAAAGATGGAAATGTCACCAAAAGAAATAGGGGACTTTTCAAAGATGAACTCAAATCTCAGATTTGACACTGTGAATTGCCTGAGGGATATCCAAATGCAGATGTCCAGCAAAAAATAAAGTTTTGTCTGCAACCTAAGAGAAATGTCAGAGCCGAAGATACAACTTTGGGGGAAGAGATACAAGTAATGTTTGATTGGGATGAACAATTTTCTTCCTAAGATAACTCCATTATCCTTTACCAATTATATTTGTGATTTCTTGAACCTTTCACCGGCACTCTTCTGAATCTCTTGCATCCTTAATTCTCCTATTCATGGTAACTATAAGCTGAGATCAATGGTACAGCTGGCTTTCTCCACACCTACAGCAGCATGGCTGACTCCCAACAACTGGGGGTAGGGAGTGGCAGGAAGGAGACTGGTAACACTACAAATCCATGATCTCTGGCCACTTCTGAACACTCAGTGTCACTTGTCGATTTTCTCTGGCCCTGGGATAGGTCCTGTTCCAGATCCTCTTAATGACTACTCTGGTACCACTATTTTCACTCTACTCAACCATCATCTCTTGACTCTGAGAACACAACCTCATATCCTAGTTCATGAAAAATGAAGTTGTCAGGCATGATTAACAGTCTCTCCCTGCTACTTACAAACTTATCTACAGCCACATTATTCTTCACTTATTTTCTTCCATCTATTTAAGCTATTCCATCTGCCTGTGACCATGATCCCATTTCTTTGTGCCTCCTCTGTGACCCTATTCCATGGTATATATCTACCCCTCCATCTCATTCTCAATTTCAGATTATTTTTCTTTCCTGGCTCCTTCTCCACACCCTATTAAACATGCTTTAGTGTCCTTTCAAAACAAATTGTTCAATTTCTCTCCTACCCTTATCATAAAGTTTCTCAAAAGAGAAATCAACATTTGCTGACTCTACTTCCTCATCTTAATCTCAGATATAAAGGATTATGTATTTCTTCCAATTATGTAAAGAGTTTTTTTTTTTTCCAAATGTACATTTTTTCCCCTTGGGTAAAGAATACATATCTATTCCTACTTTTAATGTACAGTTGACCCCTGAGCAACATGGGTTTGTACTACTACATGGTCTACTTATACGCATATTTTTTTAATATAAGGTATATAGTACTGTAAATGTATTTTCTCTTCCTGATGATTTTAATAATTTTTTCTCTCATTTTATTTTAACAGACAGTACATAACACATACAACAAATAAAACGTGTTAATCAACTGCTTATGTTACTGGTAAGGCTTCTGGTCAAGAGCAGGCTATTAGGAAAGTTTGGGGGGGGGGGAGTCAAAAGTTTTATGTGGATTTTTGACTAGAGGGGGCAGGGGTCAGTGCCCTAGACCCCATGTTGTTCAAGGGTAAACCATATATCGTAATGTATAACCTTAGCTGCAGAGAATTTGTTAGTGGCATTTAATTTTATAGTTTTGGGAACTGGGAGCATGTGAAAGTTCTGTAAATCTCTTGTCAGATGAGCAACATATTTCTCTGCAATGAAATTGTTAAGAATACTAGTTATAACCTGGTGATTGCTTTATTCTTACAAAACATTTTTTGCAGTGTAGCTGATTTGCCACTCACTATAATTAAAAACCTTCATGTGATAAACAACATCATAATGTGGGGCCCGAAAAACTCAACGGAAAAAAAAAATCAGTAAATAAATAGAACTCAGAAATAATACAGGTAATTCAGTTACTAGAACACGGTTTCACTTCCACAGAAATCGTAGGTGTTCACCAAGCAGTTTGCAGTAGTTTTCTAGGTACTTCTGCTCCACTGGAATATTCAGTATTAAGACTTGTCTATTTTGATATGTCCATGTTTTAAGACAGAGTATACCTTTTCTAGTTGTACTAAAATGAAAGAAAGCTAAGTCTCAAACTCCTCATTCAAAATGGATAATGGATCAACACAAACAGTAGTAATATAATATCAAGACTCGTTTTACCCTTTGGCCTTAAAATCTTCTCTAAAGCTTTATAAAAATACTTAAACACGGAGTAAAATGGAAACATTTGAATTGTGCCTCCAAGAACTATGTTACTTTGGTGTTAACTAGAACTATCAGAATGAGAAAAGTCAGAGGCAGGAAGAATATTAAAAAGGTGTTAAGTCTCTATAATAAACAATCTACACGGAAGTATTGAAAGACAACAGAGGAAAAACACACTAGGCAATTAGGATCTTGAATTTAACAAACACTCGATACACCTGGGAATAATCATTTTTTCTCCTTAAAACTTTCATTCAAGTATGCAAGATTAGTTAATAAAATACATTCATAAAGCTAGTTAAAGAAAGAGTTTGCCTCTAGAGTAAAATTTTCCATTAGGACCCATTAATATTTGATAAATTCTTCCAATTCAACGAACAAATACCAACATGTAAAACATTTAAAGAATTCTCCAGAATTGTGTCTGTGATGCACCAAATAAAGGATTTAGTGCCATGCTATACTTGATGATTAACTGCTCTATAACTGATTCTTCTATTTTATCATTTATCAGTCCACAGAAGATAAAAGAGTGAGTTCATGGAAGGTAATTGAAAAGCAGTATTTGGAATCAATGAAGTTTTTAAATCAAAGAAACATTTAAAAAATTTAAATGTTCACTAATTTTATAATTATAGGAGTTAAAAAACAATCTCATGTTTATATCTAGCTTTGTTTTTCATTAATTTTATTCAAGATTTTATAAAAATCTATTTGCAAAAAAGCAATGCTAGATTTGGTTAAAAGTAGCAATTATTTTTAGGCTAAATAGTCACATCCTTATCAGACTACCCACCCTGGAAAATATGAATCATTACAGAGACACAGGGTCACTGTCCTTCCTTTCACCCATAATCGTAAGCAACTATTTTGTTTTTCCTGTGCAATGCAATTTTACCAGTGCTACCAATTCTGTGTTTAAGTACATAACATCAATAATAATTTATCCAAGTCTTTCCTATCCCTCCATTCATTTGCTTTATTCTACAATTACTCACTGAGTACTTCACTTAATAAGTGCCAGATTGAGATGTCGAGTGCTTGGCACTAAGGAGACAAAAGTCACCTAGACACTGTCCTTGGCTGAAGGAGATTATGTTTTGGTAAGAAAACAGTTTCAAATTCACCTCACTTACTGTAGGCACCTTTCCAGGTTTACTACTGCTTACACATTGTCCAAACAAAAATGTCTGGATGAAGGGAAAGCCTCTTATTTTCATTTGGAAACATGTCTCTGTGTGTGTGTGTGTGTGTGTGTGTGTGTGTGTGTGTGTGTGTGTGAATGAAGTACACGTGTAAGTCCCCAGGAATGATTTGTGGATCGTGAAAGATGAGAAGAAAGGGAAGGTAAAAATCATGAATATGAAAAAAAAGTTAGTCACCAGAATTAAACATAGTGGCTGTATTTAGGTCAAGCTTAGAAAAGCTGCCTTAAATTAATTCTCCTAGGGAAGATCACTGACCTGTGGTGGAGGGGGATAACAATCAGAGCAAGTAATGGAGCAATAATACCCATATGGGTTTTGGAAGAAGAAATATATAAGGTTTGGTTCATTCACTTTTGTACAGAAGCAGAATGTTAGCAAATATTACTCACATTCAAGGCAAGGAGAGAGAAACATGTGGAGGAAAAAGTGGGAAAGAGAGGTGGGTGACAGGGTTTAGAGAAGAAAAATTAATAGGCAAATTTGCCTTTGATGACATTCCCAGTTTCTTCATGGGTTGTATCCTGTCAATTACCCTGTATCTTTTTAGTATTCCCAATTCTGCCTAACATCTCCTTGCCCCCTGCCACCAACATGCCCAAGCCTCCACTATCCTGAGAAGTCTTCTGAAGATTTACCATGTCATATCAGGTTATAGTTGCTTCCCTTTCCTCTTTTGGCTACCATATGAAAAGAATGGTCAACATATGCTACAACTGTCTACTACAGCAACCCTTGCAATCTGGTCTCAATGCCTATCATTCTAACAAAACTGCTTTCTTGAAGGTCACCTACTTAGTTGCCAAAGCCATAGCCTTTTTTTCAACAGAGGATAAATACCTGGTTCTCAGAAACGTAGTTACCACTTCTTTCTTAAACCTCACACCTGCTTTGGATTCCTTGACAGTGTTCTGGTTGGATACATACCTTTCTGAAGTACATTGTGCTGAGGAAAACGCACGCATTTTCAAGTCAGAAGGGTCTGAGTATGAGTCCCAGGTGTGACCTTGGACAAAGTATGTGTTTTCCAAGAGTCTGTTTCTTCCTCTGGGAGGTGGGACACCACTATTGACCTCACTGGATTGTGAAGATCAAATAAAATAACGTATGTAAAGAACCTAGTATGGTGCTGCCCATAGCTGATGTTCAAAAATGCCCATTTTCCTCCTCTTTCTGCTATCTGTAGTGCTTAGGCATCCTTGGCATGGATGCAGCTGTTCCACAGGTTCTATCTCATCTTGGCTCCACATTTAACACCTTCTATCTCTGCCAAGTCACCATTTCTGTGCTTACTCCAAAATCTAGGTATCTGATTTTCCTTACCACTTTTTTTAATGTTTGTTAACTTTTTACAAAAATGTGACAAAATGATTTGCAACAATGGGAACTGTACAGCTGGTCAGGTGAGCTTCAGAGCTGCATTACTTTAGGATCAACTTTGCTTATTTCCACCAGGGTCCCTCCTGGGGGATATAAGTATCCCGAACCCTTATAGTTGTGGTTCTTCATCCAAAGTCCAGCTCCTCAGTCATGCCTTGATTTACTGAATAGGCCACTTCTCTTTCCACTTCAGAGCTGGAGGCATGAACTCCGGAAATGTGCCCATGTAACATGCAAGTGAGACAAAAAGCATCCAGCCAAGCACGATCATGACAACAAGTAACACAATGTCTAAGACACAATTGTACAGTGAAAGGCTATTCACCAAGATTTTGGCAAAGGAGTGTGCTCGTGAAACCCTCAGTTGGTAGAGGTCTTACATGTGCATTCCAGTTCTTGGTTCCAAAGGATCCACAATGCCCTCCTGTACTGCTTCTCCTCAGGTCCATCCTATTCCTCTCCTTACAGATGTACCCAAGTTTCCTTCCAGCAAACTGTGTCGTGGCCCCTGGGTGCTAATGCCTTTCCCACAGTGCTCAGGGTCCATGCTAGGGTGCTGGTCCAACTCTGGACAGAGTGGCCGCTGAGCCTGGGCATTGGACATGGGTGAACTCCTTATCATTCTTTAGATCCAATTCCACATTTTCAACTACCTAACTGGGGAACCACCCAACTAAATAATCTGCCTGAACCCTAAACTGAACAAGAATAGTCTCAGTGCTTGAAGAGCAGGTATTGAATCACATGAACCATCTCTCTCTCTTTCTTTAAAAATTTTTAAAATGTTTACTTTTGAGAGAGAGACAGTGTGAGTTGGGGAGGGGCAGAGAGAGAGGGAGACACAGAATCTGAAGCAGGTTCCAGGCTCTGAGCTGTTAGCACAGAGCCCGATGTGGAGTTCGAACTCATGAACCGTGAGATCATGACCTGAGCTGAAGCTGGACATTTAACCGAGTGAGACACTCAGGTGCCCCAAATGCACCATCTCTTAAAATTAGTTCCCCCTACCCATTCCCCTAAAGGCACCAGTATTTTCCCAGTCATCTGTCTTAATATGGGCATACTGAGGAGATACTGAGGGTTTGGTTCTAGACCACTGCAGGAAAGTGAGTATCACAATAAAGTCAAATGAATTGTTTGGTTTCCTACTGCATATAAAAGTTATGTTTACACTGTATTGTAGTCTATTATGTGAAACAGTATTATGTCTAAAAACATATACACCTTAATTAAAAAATAATTTAAAAATGCTATAACCTGAGCTTTCAGTGAGTCATGATTACTGATCATAGGTCACCATAGTAAATATAATAATAATAAGTTTGAAATACTACGAGAATCACCAAAATATGACATAAAGACACGAAGTGAGCAGATGGCGAGCTGTTGGAAAATGGTGCTGATAGACCTGCTCAGTGCAGGGTTGCCACAAACCTTCAATCTGTAAAAAATGCAATTAGCTGCAAAGTGCAATAATGTGAAGCCTGATAAAATGAAGTGTGCCTATATTTTGACATTGTTTTTTATCCACCTCCCACATTGCTAAAACTCGTCGATTCTCGAGTTGTAATGTCTCTTATCATCTACAGGTCTCTCCCATTTAATTCTCACTGTAATCATTTTAGCTCACTGCCTCATTGCTCTTTGGTTAACTAGGCTGTTACTAGTGGAGTCGGAGAAAATCAATTTCATAAATGATGTGGGCAAGAGTAAGAATGCACGAGATTAAGGAAAAGCACTGGAATCACTGACAGCACACTAGTTCTTAAAGAAGTTTGTCCAGTGAATGGATGATAGTCTGAGGGGGTCAGTGAGGTTAAGAACAAAGGATAAAATTGTTTCTTCTGTTTTGTTTTTTTAAGCTTTAAAGAGGAGTAAGCAGTTGTAGGCAGGAGGGAAGGGGTCAACAAAGAGCAAGGAAGGATAGTTTCCTAATTAACCTCATTCATACATTCACTCATTCACTGCCAGATATTTATTGTGAATCTATAATTAAACACAAAGCTAAGTGTATAATGGTGAATAAAATCAGACAAAGAACCAGCCCCTAAAATCTTCAAGTTGAATGAGGGAGGCAGATTTTAATCAAGTAGTCAGGCAATTAAAAATAAAATTGAAGGGGCACCTGGGTGGCGCAGTCGGTTAAGCGTCCGACTTCAGCCAGGTCACGATCTCGCGGTGAGTTCGAGACCCGCGTCGGGCTCTGGGCTGATGGCTCAGAGCCTGGAGCCTGTTTCCGATTCTGTGTCTCCCTCTCTCTCTGCCCCTCCCCCGTTCATGCTCTGTCTCTCTCTGTCCCCAAAATAAATAAACGTTGGAAAAAAAAAATTAAAAAAAAAAATAAAATTGAAAACAGAACAGTGTAGGAAAGATAAGTGCATGGTGTTATAAAAACAAAACAAAACAAAAAACGAAACAACAAGAACAACCCTATTTGTAAAGATATCTGCTCTAGTCAGGGAAGTCAAGAAAGATTTCTTGAGGAAGAAACACTTCCTCAAGTTCTAAAAGATAAAGGGGAATTAACCAAACGAAGAGGGGAGGGAAGAAGGTCCTGGACATAGGGAACAGCCTGGGTCCTATGGTGAGAGAGTGTGATGAGAAGGGCTGAAAGAGGGTCAGTGTGCTGGGAAGGAGAAGAACAAGGTAGGGTGGTGTGAGGGGAGGCTGGAGAAGAAGGGGCTGTACTGCACAGGGCCACATAGGCCACAGTAATCAGTTTTTCTTTAAGAGCAATTGGAAGTGGATGAAATACTGGTGTAGGGTAGAAGACAATCAGATGTGACTCTAGATCTCTGCAAGACTGATCTTCCTAAAGCACGGGCTTCATGACAGTACTCTGCTCAAAACTTAAAACATTACTTTCGGGGCACTTGGGTGGCTCAGTGGGTTGAGCGTCCAACTCCAGCTCAGGTCATGATCTCACCACTCGTGAGTTTGAGCCCCACGTCAGGCTCTGTGCTGACAACTCAGAGCCTGGAGCCTGCTTCCAATTCTATGTCTCCCTCTCTCACTGCCCCTCTCCCTCTCACACTTTCTCCCAAAAATAAATAAATGTTAAAAAAAAAAAATGACTTTCACTCTCCACTGAAGTAAGTTTATCTGCCATGAAAAGATCTATCTCTGTAATAGACCCAACTTTCCAATCACTCTTTCCAGTTATTTTGTACTCTTCAAGAAATCCTTTTGCTTTTTGTTTTGTTTGTTTTTTTTCATGCTAGAAGTACCTCCAGAATGCCCTCATCCTTTCATTTCTATTTCTTGACACCCTTTCTATTTTGGAGGGTCAACACAAAGCCTGCTGCTATGAAACTTTCTTTTTTTTTATTAAATCTTTTTAGTCCAGATCTTTAGTCTCTTTGGAACTCCCAAGTCTATGCTTCCTTTTTGCCCATATGATACATTTAACTTTTTATTGTACACATTCATATCCCCTTTTATTGTACACATTCATATCCCCTTTTCCTCAAAATCCAGTAGGCTGTAAAGTCTTTCAGTGCAGAGGCTTTGTTTAACCTTTGTATCCCCCACAGAGCCTAAGAGACAGTCTTACCAGAAGCAGCTGCTCAATAAACATTGTCTATTTTTAAATTCATATTTCTAACTATTTGGAACCTTTTCAATTATTGTGTAGATGCCAGCTTCTACACTAATTTATAGTTACAATGCTACAACAAAGTGTGGGTCTCATTTCCTTCTCTGCTATATATGGGTTCTACTTATGTTGATTGTCACGGCATGGTATTAGAGACATTTAAAAAAAAGACTAAACCAACTCTTTAGAAGAAAAATCAGAGCTACAAGGGCAGGTGCTTATCAATTCTTTAGCTAATAATAAGATGATATTATCTCAGAGAAGAAACTCGGGTTGCCCTAGTTCAAAGAAGATTTATCAATGAACACTTGAGATCTTTTCATCA
The DNA here is from genome assembly GCF_018350175.1 of Felis catus. Lineage (NCBI taxonomy): Eukaryota > Metazoa > Chordata > Mammalia > Carnivora > Felidae > Felis > Felis catus. The sequence goes on along the minus strand of NC_058375.1, from coordinate 78,332,671 downwards.
GTGAATAAAAAAAAAAGTAGGAAGTAAAAAAGGAAAACATTACTCTAGAACCACTTTAAACATTTCCTTAAATGTGATCTGAACAAAGAATTCGAAATTCTCACATCAAAGTTCTTTCTAGACATCCCTATTCACTGACAGCACTTATTCCCACATAAAGTGTAAAGGATAATAATGTAGAAGAGGGAAAAGAGGTCCATAGATTGTAGTGATGATTCTGTAAGCATAATTAGTTTTAAAACATATTTTTACATTAAAATAATCAGCTTACGCATTTTATTTTGCTTTTCACTACTGTTAAGTATAATGCTGAGGTACTAAACCACTCCATTGTTTCCTTTTGTACAGGGCAGTTTCCTTAGCTTTGATGAAGAAAGCAATATAATGTCAGCTAATATAATGTCACTCTGAGGTAGAAAGACAGTAAAGGAATCCTGGGGGTGGGGGATGGGGGGGTGTGTTCCTCCCAGTGACTTAAATGAGTGCTCTGTAATCTTTCCACAGAGTGACTAGCCATATCACTCAAAGCATTTCTTTGGCAAGTTTAATGACTAAGATCATTAAGTAATAATACTGAGGCAGTGTTACTATGGCTCTATCAGCAAAATTAAATTGCTTCCTACACTAAATATACTCATCCTCACTGTCTCCTTCAGTAACCTTTGGCCTATTGCGTTAGAATAATTTCTTACATATATTATCTCATAGTTGAATTCACACTGCTAAGTTCATTTAACCCAGATATAGCCTAACCTCTCATTTTGCCAACAAGAAAAAAAAAAAAAAAACCAGGATATAATCCAGAATGAGACTGAATTTAGGGTTTTAAGAGGCCCTTGTGTAGCTAAAGGTAGTCTGTATGGTAACAAAACTACATTTATTAAAAATGATTAATAAAAATTATTTACATACATTTAAATTGCATTTACTTTTATCCTAGGCACAAAGTTAAAGTCCCAAAATCAAGAGGCAGATGAGGCTATTAAGGAATTCTAAGAAAAATAAAATAGGTAGAAAAGAAGAACATACCCTGAAGAAATGTCATTATGGGCTTTCTACTTCATAACTATTATCTAGGAAACTGAGATAAAAACTTTGATTATAAAAGACTATGCCAGCCAAATAAAATAAAATGTTTTTCTTATAACAGATGGTTTATGTCCTGATAATGTTTGTATTTAATGCTTTAGGATTACCTATTAATAAGGAAGCAGGGATGCTTTCCATTGATATTTCTAATTCAAAGCAAACAAGTTCTTTGTAACTCACTTTGTAGTGATATATTACATACAGGTTTGTTTAAAGGGCTGGGCTATAGTGACTTTAAACTTTATATCTAAATCCTGTTTGTGACAAACCTATAGAGCAGCTTTGTAGATGAGGGTTGGAAAAGTTTTTCTTCATAATTGTTGTTTATGCAACAATTCTTTCAGAATAGTGGCTTTAACTTTTTTTTTCAATGCCCTAGAACTGAAATGGAACCAACCAGTGGTGTCCATATGCAACCATGATCTCACTCTTACAGTGCCCAACCCTGAGGCTGGGGTAACAGTGTCCTAAAGCCTCTTGACTCCCAGCCTCTCCTGGCTTGTCCTCTCAGTGAGCTCATTCAGGATGTCAAAATGTCACTGACAGATGTGGAGACTGACTCTGCAAGTCAAGGTTGTGACTGGCAAGGGCCAGGTACTGCCTGATAGTTGCTGTCACCAATGTTCCCACTGCTGCTGCTTGGGATGAGGAAGCTAGACAGAACACCCTTTTGCTATGGATCCTTAGTGAACTGTGGCTTGAGGTTGGGGACTCTCAGCTACTTGTGGATAAAAACACTAACCATTATAAACTTGCCAAAATTACAAGGAATTCTGAGGGGAAAAATCACTGAGGAAAATAGGCTTTGGTTAAAAATTTAAACAAGTATTTTTTCTTTAGAAAAGATCTGGATTCCTAAAGTTACTTCAATTTAAAAATATCTCTCAGCAATAAATATGTGGGTGGGGGGTGTTTTAGAAATAATCTAATTATTGTTTAATCATCAGTAAACAAACACTTAAACTTCACAATGACAATGGTACTGTGATAGTAAACATCATAAGATAAACAAATCCAAGATTTACACAAGGGAAAAAAAAAACAAAAAAAGAATTTTATGGATACTGAAGAATCCAAAAATATGCCACCTGTTACGATTCAGACATTCAATTTACATGGTCTCATATTCAACACTATGGTCATTCTGGAAGCAGGGGGCGGTCGTAGGTAGTCATTTTGCATATTAAGTAGAAATTCCCAGAACACAAGAAATAGATATTACAAGTCCATGAAGGTCTAAAATCAATCAAAATGTGCATATTTAAGTTTTGGAAAAACTGTTAATGTAAGCCTCTAAAATGACTACTGGCTTTGAGGCAAGAAGAGAAGACCTTTATAGTTCAATCTATGGAGCCCTCATACATTGCCAGTGGAAATGTAAAACACTGAAGTCACTGTTCCACAGGCTAGCAGTTCCTCAGAAATTAAATAGAATTAGCATATGATAGTAACTCTATTTTTAGGTGTATACACAAGAGAACTAAAACATGTTCACACCAAAACTTATACACAAATGTTTGTAACAACCAGAAGGTACAAACAACCTAAATGTCCATCAGCTGATTAATGGATAAATAAAATGTAGTATATCCATAAAATGGAATATTACTCAGACATAAAAAGGAACAAAGTACTGTTACATGCTACAGTGTTAATTAACTTTGACAACACTGTGTTAAGTGAAAGAAACCACACACAAAAGGCTACATATTATATCATTCCACCTGTATGAAATGTTCAGAATCCATAGCGACAGAAAACAGATTAGTGGTTACCAGGGGATGAGGGAAGAGGAAATTGGGACTAAGCTAACAGGTATGAGGGTTCTTTTTGGAATGATGGAAATGCTTTGGAATTAGACAGTGGTGACAGCTGCATAATATAACAAATATACTAAAACCCAGAGAATGGTACACTATAAAATAGTGAGTTTTATGTTATATGAATTATATCTTGATAAAAATTCAGTTAAATATAAAAAATTCCATAATTATATGGAAAAAAAAGTTATTTCAATGATCTTCCACTATATGGTCTTAACTACTCAGAACCAAATGTTAGAAGAAAGGCCTTAGAATACTTCTGAGAACCAAAAAATTTCTAAGGAACTACGTCTTCATTTTTCATGGTATGCTCACAAACTTCTCTAAGGAAATTAGTGATGGGTAGGCTAAAAAAAAAAATCTGCTGAGGCAAAAAGCCTTAGTCACATCTTTCTATTCATGCCTGGTACCCTAGGGAAGTGACTCTCCTGAGTGTCTATGTGTATGATGATTACCTAAAGTGGCTGCCCATATCCAGCGAAGGCTTTTGTTTAGTGATCATGGTCAAGTTGAGCTTGTTTAAATACCATTTCTCAGGACTTACATGCTACTCCCTTAACGATAGGAATACTGAAAGCTTTTAGGAGGAATATACTATTGCATGGTCTCTGCCTAGGAAGTGGGCCATAGTTCACTGGAAACAGACAGTTCAGATAAATAAAATGAAAGCAGACATTTTTGGAGATGATCTTGAAAGCTTTCCATTAGAGAACATCAAGGGCATAAAACTAGGAAGAGCATGTATCCATGTTAGATTACCAGAAGTCACTCTCTACCTTCTCTTCTTTCTAGGTAATAAAAAGTATTCATCTCCTTCATTAGATAACCAAATCATTCCCATGGACCATAACATATACCCCCTAACTGGCTACGCACTAAAAGACACCTGACTCCTATGCTACAATTAACCTCAGATTATCATAATACAAAGTAGTGGCTACTTACAAAGGTTAACTTGGGTGGAAAAGTAGTATTTTAAATACAAAAGGACACTGAGGAAACTGATTCTCATTTCTCACATGTGGGCTGTACATAAAGTAAGTCAGGCCAGTTAATTTGCTTCTCCATAGACTTCTATCTGGCTTCTCTTTGGCTGCTAGTCTGGACCTTTCTATTTGTCAGCTTTAAGTCAACATTTGCACAGTCCCCTCTTGTGTTACAGGCTGAAGTATAATGAGAAGTCAAAGATGACTTGGGAAGACTAAGAGCAAAAGGAAGAGAAAAAGGAGAGAAGGGATCAAGCTGATGGGGGTGTCCTATGGCTATAAAATCTTCTCACAAAATACCAGTCAAAATATTCTCAAGGAGAATATCCTGAGTACTGAGACCATGATGCAAAGCAATCCTACAGTTTCTGTTTTTTTCCTGTATTAAGAGTAGGATGAGAATTATGAGGAATATAAAAACAAATATGATATCATTATGAGGAGGCATCACAAAATGCACTTTAATGTCATTAATTTTTATGCTTGCTAATTTGGCAAACACATCAAAATTATATAAATTCATTAACTAGCTTTACACTGTATATAGGCACTGAAATATTTATAGCAGACTATCTATCTATTTATCTATCTATCTATTTATACACATCTTTATGAAAAATCATGCACTGAGACTGTGGAAAAAGTCTAATATTAGAGCATTATTTTTGTGGCAAAAGCAGATTCAACTTTGTATTGTTTCAATATACAGTATATCAGAGTAAAGTCTGATAAAGTTCAGCTAAGATAAAAAATTACTGTAAGTGCTTAAGCATAACACCAATTACCAGGTTACTTTACCATATTTCTAATGAGTTATTAAAAACAAACAACAACAAAAAAAGAACTGGGTCAATTTTCAGTATTACAGATGTTTTATGTAAGGAGTTCTTGAGAATCTTTGTTAATTATAACATTTATTAAAGAAATAAGAAGGGACTAAAGGGAAATTAATTTCTTCACTGTTAAGTAAGTGTATACTGTTTAAGCTCTGATTTAAAAAGTCTTTCTGTGTGCTCTTGGTAACTACTTAAGGTCTGAGTACAAAATATATATATCCATAAATGTTGCAGTCACAGTGGCTATTCAAGTCGTATGGAATTTGTGAAAAATCTAAATGAAATGGCAATAGGTCATGATTTATTTTTAAGATAGGTGTATTTCACTAAGTGTGCAAAGATGAAGTGTACAACTCAATTTGATCAATTTCTTCCTGAGATTATATTGGTATAAAATTCCCATCAGTATACACTGACAAATTGCATGTTGTGCTTCCAATTTTTTTTAAGTTTATTTGTTATGAGAGAATCCCAAGCAGGCACCAAGGTGTCAGCAAGAGCCTGATGTGTGGCTCGAACTCACTAAACCATGACTTGAGCTGAAATCAAGAGTTGGACGCTTAGCCAACTGAGTCACCCAGGTGCCCCTCAAATTTTTAAAATGTTAATACACCTGTGAAAGTGCAAGGGAAGTTCCCAGGAAAATATGATTTGACACAAAAACACCTCATTTACTTTTAAGCATACAGATGTAAAAATTCAAGAACCAGCCTTCTTTCTTTCTTCTGGACTATCATGTTTTGCCTAAAATATTGATTTTTCCCCCTCTGCAAGAGTTAGACTGGAGCCAGCACAGCAACATACTAATAAAATGTATACTTTTTAAAGTGGTTTTCAAGAAAAATTTTTAAACAGCTTTCATTCATTAAACAAGTGCTATTAGTAACAAAACCTTGCAATGTTAGTATACAAAGAATAGAACTATTGTTATAATAATTAACATACTATCTTATTACACTCATCTTCAGTGACTACAACTGCCATTCAGAATCTTTTTCCTAGCTATAAGGATTTGTAAGGAGTTCACTTTTAACATGAATTCCAGAAATATCTGCAAGCAACGGCTAAACAAGTTTCATTGGAAATTTGAGAATAGATGCAAAGGTTTTCTAAGTCATAGAATAATTAAAAAAAAAAGATAATCCCATGTATGCTATTATCAGTTTTAGCAACAATAAATTAAAAGGCTGAGTGGTGGGGTTACTGGTCCACAGATGTGTGAGTATGTTACTTCCTTTACCTGTTTATGTGCATGTCTCTTTGGGTACTAAAGTCTCCAAATTTTTCACTGTGTTTAAGATTCTTTATCCAATGCTGGTCCTCAAGCCTGCTTTTTCTTCCCCCAATGACAAAATGCCTTTCCCAAAATTGTGAACTGTTAAGTGGGCAGAAAGAGAGGTACAAATCTAAAGTATAATTATACTTTATAGAAGTAAATGGGAGTAGTATTTTAATAGGCTAAGAATGAAAGGGGCTATAAATTGAGCCAGAGATTCTCTTGGGGGAAGAAATATGAAAAGCTAAAGGGGACTTCCTTAGAAAAGAGGAAATAAATAAAGTAATACTGGGACAGGAGACAAAAGTCTTAGAGCTGATGACCAAAAAATAAGGAGACTCAGCTAGTGAAGATAAAGAAGGTGCAAAAGCAAAATGGAAGGGGTCAGAAATAGCCTGCAAGAAGGGGCAATGGCAAAAGTTAGAATTATGAGAAAATAATATTTGAAGGGCAAAACCCAAGAAAGAAGCAGCTGACTTGGCGTCTACAGTGACCAAGGATTTTAAAAGAAGCTGAAAGAGCCCTAACTGGGCAGGATTTTACAGGTCCAGGTATCAAAAGGACAAAGAATTAGGAGAAAGACAGGTAGATCTAGATAGTGGTTAACAAATAATGAAAGGTAAGAATTTAAGGTGAATGAGAAAAGGAAACAGGGTTTACTGCTATCCCAAGACTGATTGTGTAACGTGCAACATGTAACGCAACTAAGATGTGCAGTCTCTTTCTTGAATTCAATTAAGTTACTATTTTTATGGGTCACTGACCCTTGAAATAAGAGGTTCCCTATACTAGATCCAAAGTTAGGGAAGTCAGTGCATAAAACAACTTGCAAAGCTTTCAATATTTTGTGCCACATTGAAATCAAACACTAGAGGTTTATTTTTGTAGGGAATAATTTGAAATTTTAACAGCAGTCTTTATTATTTCATTTTATATACTTTTTTTGTTCATTGCTATACATTTTGGACAATATGTGTCAAGAGTTTGATACAAAAAAAAAAAAAAAAGTAGGACCTAATAACGTGTGTCTTCAGTAAGCAGCTGCTCATTAAGATAATACTTCCAGTTACTGGCTTAGAAAGCAAGATTCTGAGATTACTGCTTGGCCCAGGCCTGTGACTTGTCAACCAAAAAAGTTACTTCCTCTTTAGTATAATGAATTGCAGAAGTACAGTTAAACAGTTATCTATGAGGGTTTATTGGCAGGCATAGGATATGGTGGGTGAGCAGAGTTACTGATATTTTTTTTTTTGCCAGTGACCAAAATATTTACAAATTTCATAAAATGGAAAGAACTTTCTAAAATATTAATAAGATCTGTTTCACAAATAACCAATTCAACTGGGACCCTGAATAGTAGAAATGACAAAAGATTTGTTCTTACGGCTGATAAAAAATTTATTATCAAGGCATTCAAGTAAAGTTATTTTCTGTGTTCTGATTTAATGAATCCTGTGAGTTGTATTTGGTTGGGTGACACAGATGTTGGCTCACTGAAGCCTACTCTAATGCCTCCCAGCACAGCCTTCCTTGGGACAGTGAAGCCAGAGTAACATGTCAGACTGAAGAAATATCAAGAAAGAGAGAGCAGGGCTGGAGATGCTATGAGGTTGGCTCATAACACTTCTTGACCTATGAGTGTCCAGTAAAGTATTCACTGTCCTATGGGCTTCAATGACTTAACAAGCTCCAAGTAGCAACAGTAATGCAGTAATGAATGGTCCTCAAAAGAAGACTTGCAATTCAAGCTGAAAAACACTACACTTACTAGAAGGTTTTAACCCTACCGAGAGACAGCTTTAGAAACCACCAGTGATTTCTTAAAAGGTGAATGAGTATTAAATGTTTTATATATGCTTCTGTACTATCTACTTTAGTTCCTTTAATCTGTTTGATTTTAAAGATGTACATTAGTTTGGAAAATAAAACTTTCCCAAAGCGATTAATGCTGAGACAAATGAAACAGCATTGGATGTGTTGGTAAAATTACAGTTATAAAACGAGGCCCATTCAATGCTAATAAAAATGCATTGTTAAAAATGAAATTAAAGGGCTATTCCATATATATTCCACATGGAGTTGTTCTCTTTCAAAATATAACAAATCATATTTGCAAAGATAAAGGCCTTTGGAAGAAAATATGGTAAAAAATATAAAGAGAATAATTAAATCTTGTGAAAATACTGGCATATCACTTTACACTAGTTATTTTATCATATAGGACAGGAAAATAAGGCACAAAATAGAGGTATCTTTTCTCATGATGCTTATAAAATCAATGAACAACTTTGTTTTTCTCCAATCAAAATTCTATTTACTATTTAGAGTTAAAATCTGAAATAGTACTTACAATGACAACAACACCACAGCAATTAAGGTCCACTCTGCAGGTTTGTGTATAATATTTCTATTTGTTAACCTGTAAGACAGGAAGATAAAGTTTACCAAAGGATTGTTACATTTAAATATAAGAACCTTCTATTTTTAGATAAAATCAGATTTATAACATCATATTTCCAAAGAGCACTATTTTCTATTCTTTTTATGTTTGATAGAGTCAATAGCATATTGTGGCTTAATCTTCAGTATTGGATAATGACCATCTCAAAAGAAAGTGCTCCAGTCTTACTTTTATATATTTATAACAATATTACTGTTAGACAAGATGGGAGTATAGGAACAACATGGGAAACTAAATTGCATAATTTATTAAAATATACACACACTTCCCTATAAACATATCTTCTTCTGTATTTTCCCCTAATCAACATTTCATTAAATAAGCTAACAAGGTAATAAGCAATTTCTGATTTTAATTTATCTTTAGTATCTTTCTACCTTGTGGTAGGCTGGCAGGAGGCAATGAAGAAATGTTATAATCCATAATTTATAGAAATAAGAGTTGACAATAAATTATAAGACTAGATATTTTTTTTTCAATATATGAAGCTTATTGTCAAATTGGTTTCCATACAACACCCAGTGCTCATCCCAAAAGGTGCCCTCCTCAATACCCATCACCCACCCTCCCCTCCCTCCCACCCCCCATCAACCCTCAGTTTGTTCTCAGTTTTTAACAGTCTCTTATGCTTTGGCTCTCTTCACTCTAACCTCTTTTTTTTTTTTTTCATTCCCCTCCCCCATGGGTTTCTGTTAAGTTTCTCAGGATCCACATAAGAGTGAAACCATATGGTATCTGTCTTTCTCTGTATGGCTTATTTCACTTAGCATCACACTCTCCAGTTCCATCCATGTTGCTACAAAGGGCCATATTTCATTCTTTCTCATTGCCACGTAGTACTCCATTGTGTATATAAACCACAATTTCTTTATCCATTCATCAGTTGATGGACATTTAGGCTCTTTCCATAATTTGGCTATTGTTGAGAGTGCTGCTATAAACACTGGGGTACAAGTGCCCCTATGCATCAGCACTGCTGTATCCCTTGGGTAAATTCCTAGCAGTGCTATTGCTGGGTCATAGGGTAGGTCTATTTTTAATTTTCTGAGGAATTTTCCAGAGTGGCTGCACCAATTTGCATTCCCACCAACAGTGCAAGAGGGTTCCCGTTTCTCCACATCCTCTCCAGCATCTATAGTCTTCTGATTTGTTCATTTTGGTGACTCTGACTGGCGTGAGGTGATATCTGAGTGTGGTTTTGATTTGTATTTCCCTGATGAGGAGCGACGTTGAGCATCTTTTCATGTGCCTGTTGGCCATCCGGATGTCTTCTTTAGAGAAGTGTCTATTCATGTTTTCTGCCCATTTCTTCACTGGGTTAGCAATTTCTTACTTGACACATCCCCAAAGACAAGGGAATTAAAAGCAAAAATGAACTACTGGGACCTTATAAAGATAAAAAGCTTCTGCACAGCAAAGGAAACAACCAACAAAACTAAAAGGCAACCAACGGAATGGGAAAAGATATTTGCAAATGACGTATCGGACAAAGGGCTAGTATCCAAAATCTATAAAGAGCTCACCAAACTCCACACCCGAAGACTAGATCTTTATCAAAAAAAAGTTTTTAAAATCAGTTTCTAACTCTATCACTCAGCAATTGATGACAACAATATACACTGTAGTAATTTAGTTTCTCATAAAGCATTTGGAAAAATTACTCCAAATAAAAAAGTGATATAAATCAGTAAGAAAAAAAAAAAAAAACAAACAGCCAGTAACATCTGATAAAGGATGGTTACCCAAAATATACAAAGAACTCTTAAAATTTAACAGTAGGAAAATAAATAGCCCAATTACAAAATAGTCCAAATACCTTAACAGACTTATCAAAGATAAACAAATGACAGATAAGCACATAAAAAGACACATCACATCTCAAGGGGAATGCAATTTAAAACAAGATACTATACACTAATTACAATGGCCCAAATCCTGAACACTGACAAAACCAAATGCTGAATCAAAGTCACTTCACCAAGGTCATACATTTGCTACACTGATAAATCCACATTGACATCATGATATAATTAGTCAAATGTACGGCTCTGTTATAAGGACGTGGAGCAATAGGAACTCTCATTCATTGCTGATGGGAATGCAAAATGGTACAGGAACTTTGGATGAGCTTGGTGCTTTCTTACAAAACTAATCATGTTCCTTGGTATTTACCCAAAGGAGTCAACAACTTATGACTTTAAAAACCTGCACACAGACGTGTATAGCAGCTCTATTTACAACTTCCAAAACTTGGAAGCAACCAAAACGTCTTTCAGTAGGCAAATGGAAAAATAAGTTGTGGTACATCTAGTAGTATTATTCAGCCCTAAAAAGATATGTGCTATCAAACTCCCAAAAGATGTGTTGGTACTTTATATGCATATTACTAAAGTGAAAAGAAGCCAGTCTGAAAAAGCTACATACCAACTACATGACATTCTGGAAAAGGTAAAACTATGGAGACAGTAGAAAGATCATTGGTTGCCAGGGGTGTGTGGAATAGGGTGGGTTGCGTGGGGGGAGTGACAAATAGATGAAGCACAGAGGAATTTTAGGGCAGTGAAAATACCCTATGTTAGTAAATGGTGGATACATGTCATTATACACTTATCCAAACCCATAGATTATTTGACACCAAGAGTGAACTGTAATGTAAACTATGGACTCTGGGTGATAATGATGTTGTCAATGTAAGCTCATCAACTGAAGCACGTACGTAACTCTGGTTGGGGGTGTTGCTAATGTGGGAGGCTATGTATGTGTGGAGGCAAGGGGTGTTATAGGGAATCTCTGTACCCTTTTCTCAATTTTGCTATGAACTTAAAACTGCTCTTAAAAAAAATAGGCTTAAAAAAAATCCCCAGCCAATAAACAAACAGTCAAAATATATAAGCAGGCAATTTACAGAGGAGGAACTCTGCACTCTTTCAGAAGTTCTGATTTTGGATTACTCCACGGCGTCTGCCCTTGGGTCTCTCATCTCTCTCTCTATATAGTCATTCCCTTAGTGATGTTATCCAGTTTCATAGCTTTAAATATTAGATAACTACGTGCTGACAATTCTCAAATTTATGATCTCTAGCCTGGATCTTTTCCTTGAATTCCAGACTTCTGTATGTAATGATCTTGACATTTCCACTTGATTATCTAATAGGCATCTCAAAACTTAGCATAGATAAAATTGAGCTCCTCTTCTTCCCCCAAAACCAAGTCTTCTTGCAGACAGATCCACCTCTATAGGATGGCTATGGAATCCTTCCAGAATCCAGTTGCTCAGGCCACAAATCCTGTGGTTAACCTTGGCTCTCTTGATGTCCCATGTCCAACCACGGGACATCATGTCCCATGTCCAAATCCCAATGATACTATCTTCAAAAAAGAATTTGATTACTTTTTATTATCTCCACTCCTTTCATCTTGGTCCACATCATTTCTTGCCTAGATTACCAAGACAGCATCCTAAACAGACTTTCTGCCTCTGCCCATCTATTGTTATTGCAGTTCTCAAATCAGCAGCCAGAATGATGCTGTTAAAAATGTATGTCATATCATGTTATTCTTCTGTCCAGAATCAACCAACTGCTCTCCATCTCACTTGGAGGAAAAGTGAAAGAATGACCATAACTACGAGGCTTATATAATCTATACCACACCCACTCCCCGCCCTGTACTTCTCTGACCATATCTCTTTTTACTCTTGCTTCTGCTCATTTCTCCAGTCTCACTAACATCCTTAATATTTTGTGAATAAGCCAGGCCTGCTGCACCTAATGTATTTTCAGAGATAGGAACATGGCTTGTTCTCTCACAAACTTTTAGATCTTTCTACAAATGGCATCTTCTCCATGAGGTCTTCCCTGACCAGCCTATCTAAAATCACAACTATCTCCCTCCTCGGTATCATCCCCTCTTCCGCTTCTGAGGAGAAAAGGAAGAGAATGAACTGAGAAAGGGGAAAGAGCATATCACCATATAATAATACACATATTGTTTTAAAATTTTTACATATCTTTCTATTAGAATAGTTCCATGAGAGAAGGAATTTTTGTCTGTTTTGTTCACTGCTTTGTCCGTAGCAACTAAAACAGAAGCTAGCATATGACCAAAAAAGGTCAAAGGATAAGCATGTAAATCGAAACATGGCAAAAACAGTTAAATAGAAATTGCTTTTCTACTGTATTCAAATCTCCCTAAGTTAAGGCAAATGTAACATTCCATGAATTCATTTACTCTTCCAGCAAAAAGTGTATTGAGAGCCTGCTCTATACCACTGTTTCAGGCACTGGGGAAAATATGACAAGGTCTTTTTGTATCAAAATATAATTTTAATTCAAATCTGATTTAGAAAAAGTTTCTTGACCCAACACTGATGACAGTGCATCTTTACCAAGCAACTTCTGATGAAACCACTGTGCTAGGTAAATCAAAGTAGCATTCCAGATAAATGACTGTGATGCAATTCAACAGAAAGGACAGCTCTATTCATAGGGGAAGATTTTTCAAAGAGCTGAAAAAGCTATTTTATGTGTAAGTTCTAACAGGCTCTCAGCTCTGGCTGTACATTAAAATCGTCTGGGGGACTTTTAAAGAATACTGATGTCTGGGCCCAACCTGACCAAATGAAACTCAATCCCTAGAGGTGGAGCCAGGCATGTATAGCTGTTAAAAGCTCCCCAGGTAATTCTGATGCACAACTAGCTTGAGAATCACTGTTTTACAAGTTCCTATTATTGATTATCATTTCAAAGAGAAGGGTATAGTTATTTCTGCCAACTCTTTTCAATTGCCAGTATTGACTGAAAAGATCTCTCAACATTAATCATTGTCGTCAATATGGCAATTTTTTTTGGAGACTTCACAAATAGTCACATACCTGCTGAAGTTGTCCTACCAGAATCTGAAGACCCCATGAGTGATCTTACTAGAGGTAATTCTGTACTCTAAGTAATTGACATTTCCTAAAAAGCAGCAAAGCCAATTTAAGCAATTTTTATTAAAGCTATAAATACTGACCTGTAGGTACTAAAGAGTAAATATTTTTAATTAAGCTAATTAATTTTTAGCTTAATTAACATCAAGGTTTTTAAAACATCCCCTAACACTAAAACAATGCATAATTTTTTGGCTTATTTTACCATTTTATTAAATTTCACACATATATAAAACTTCCATATACTCATCACAACTTTGACAATGATCAACTCCTGGACGATCATGTTTCATCTACACAACCCCATATTCAACATCACCCTAGTGTAAATACTTCTGAAGCAAATCTCAGATATCATATTGTTTCACATAGGTTTTATTTTAATTTAATGTAAATAATGCAGAAAGTAACTGGAAAGGACTTAGGCTTACACAATAGGAATAACAGAAAAAGGTGATAAAATAGTTTATAAATTGTAAGTAGAAAACGACACTTGAAAGTCCCCTATATGCAGTCTGTTAGCTACCTCTTATAGGACTGATGAACACTGCATCTCAGCTAGCTTAGATGACACAGAAGACTTAGTTTCATAGGTAACAGAACCCTCTTAAATACAGTTCTTACTTGGGATCTTAGAGAAATTATTAATGAAATGACTTATTTTTTATATATCTTTGATACTAATGACTACTGAGGGACACAATGGCATATTAAAAAAACTTTTTTTCAGCTTTATTGAGGAATAATCGACATAGTAATTGTATATATTTAAGCTGTACAACTTGTTTTGATCTATGTATACACCGTGAAATGATCACCACAATCAACCTATCATCCCCTCACATACAGTTACCATTTTCACCCCCCCCCCTTTTTTTTTGTGGTGATAACACTAAAGATCTATCCTCTTGATTTTAGAGGATACTCAGCCAGAGGTGTACCTCAAAGATATTGCAGGTTCAGTTTCAGAACATTGTAACAAAGTGAATACTGTAAAAAAGCAAGGCAAGTGAATTTTCTGGTTTCCCAGTGCATATAAAAGCTATGTTTGCACTATACTGTAGTCTATTAAATACACAGTGGCATTATGCCTAATATAACAACATGCATACCTTAATTAAAAATACTTTATTGTTAAAAAATGTTAACCATCATCTGAGCTTTCAGTGAGCTATAATCACTGATCAGAGTACCATAACAAATAAAACAATTAAAAAGTTTAAAACATGAGAATTACCAAAGTATGATACAGAGATAAAGTGAGCAAATGCTGTTAGAAAAAAAGCATGGATAGATTGGCTCAATGGAAGGTTGCCTCAAACCCTACATTTGTAAAAAGCAGTATCTGTGAAGCAATAAAGCAAAGGGTAATAAAAGGAGGTATGCCTATACTAGTTGTGTGATTTGAGATTATTTAACCTCTCATCTCTTATCTGTAAAATGAGGATAATGTCACTATTTTTGGAAATTAAGTAACATGTAAATGCCAAGTACCTAGCACATAGAGTACCATACTGACTACACGTACTGACATGGACCAAACATTATTACTGGGGCTGCTTCGGAAGGCCAAAAATAATGGCCTGGACTGTGGTTTCCAATTTGAAATTCCTAAATCCCTAGGGCATATGAGAGTATTAATGGGCAATCTTGCATTTGTAGCCTAATATTTCCAATGGGTTTCTAGTAAGTTCAGAGAACCTATGAATAGTTTTTTTTAATTTTTTTTTTAATGTTTATTTTTGACAGAGAGAGACACAGCATGTGCGGGGGAGGGGCAGAGAGAGAGTGAGACACAGAATCCAAAGCAGACTCCAGGCCCTGAGCTGTCAAGCACAGAGCCCGACGCGGGGCTCGAACTCACAAACTGTGAGATCATGACCTGAGCCGAAGTTGGACACTCAATGGACTGAGCCACCCAGGAGCCCCTATGAATAGTTTTTTTAAAAAAGAAGATATCCAATTAGATTTATATAAAAACAGCACTAGAAAATATAGTCAGAGTAAATTAAATTGTTAATGTATTCTAAATGAGCAGAGTAAAACTTAAGCACAAAATTAGTATTTGTAGTTAAAGATCAAAAGTCTCATTCTAATATCTCTTATGATATGTCTTAGTGACTTTTCTAGTTTCCTTAGAATGGTGATTAAATAAACACTGTTTGCAAGAAACTGCATAACAACTTCTTTAAAAATCAATGAGAGTCTTCATCTTCCTTCAGCTATCCTTTTTGTTAATACAATATTTACTTCCTGATAAATCCTGAAAAAATCCTAAAGTTGTACTTCACATTGTATACATCTATTCAAACATCATTAGTGTAGACAGCTGAAAAACACTTTTGTTTTTCTTTTGGGTGCATGGTTCTGTGATAGAAAACAAACCTCTCTCTCTTCATCACTAAGACCGATGCAGAGAAGTTTGACTTTGGTCTTGGTATTTGGCAAAACATTTAGTCAGTCTTCCAAAGGCTGAGGCCAATCTGATCATCACTTCTGGCATTCTAACATTTGTGTGTGATCAATGATCTTGTGATTGCATAGTTTCCATGATATCTAATAAGTGTTAACAATCTCAGTAATAAGAACAATCATGTCATTCACATTTACTGTTATTAACTGAACATTCACTTTCAAATCTAAACATTCTAGATGAAGTAAAAAAGTCCTTATGTGTTTTTGTCAGTCAGAAAAATAAAATGTCGCAGTAATTAATGATGCCTGTGAAAACCATTAGGTTTATGTATAAAACAATTAGTAAAAATTTTTAATTATTTAGCTAAATAGATTAACAGTTAATTCAAAGAGTAAATACATTAAATAGATTACTTTCTGGAGAATGCTGTTATCTTGGAAAAAAAATTAAAAAAAAATTTTTTTTAATGTTTATTTTTGAGAGAGAGAGAGACTGAGCTAGCAGGGAAGGGGCACAGAGAGAGGGAGACAGAGAATTCCAAGCAGATTCCTCATTGTCAGTGCAGAGTCCGACATGGGGCTTGAACCCACGAACTGTGAGATCATGACCTAAGCTGAAATCAAGAGTTGAACGCTCAACTGAGCTACCCAGGTGCCCTGGAAAAAATGTTTATATAAATTCAAATAAGGTTAAGACAGAATAATAGAGATTACCTGTCATCATAATTCAATCTTTGCAGAACTGTATTATGTATATATAAAGGAAAAGAACCATTGTTAAAAAGGAACAAAAGGTCCCAAATGGAGTTCCTTATGCTCAGCCCCACCAAGACTTAACACCAATTGTAGTTTCAGACTCTCCCAGGAATAGAGTTTTAAACCCATCAGTCTAGAATTTTCTGATCACCACTAATGAGGTAACATGCATGGTAAGACCCCTTGCCTTTCCCTCTAAGGGAAGGTGACCTTGCCTGAAACAATCCTTTCTTTTCTAATAACTTCCTTATCCTGCCCCATTTCTGCCTATAAAAGCCTTCTAATTGTCACTCCCTTGGATCATCTTTCTCTTTGTTAGATGGAATGCTACCTAATTCATTAATCACTGTTTAATGCCAATTAGATCTTTAAAAACTGACTTGGTTGTCTTTAATAGCTTTAAGAGCTACATTTAAATTTTATTTCCACTTAAGTTACAAATCTTTCAAGAAGATTTCCTATTGGGCAATTCTTGGCATCTTGTGATGATGAATTAAAAAAAATGTCACTTTAAAATATCTGGAGTTGAAAAATACCTAAATTATGTAAACAGATATGAAATAATCTCATTGTAATCTCTAATTAAGATAATAAAAATGTTAAGACAGAAATGTTGAATAAATTGAGGCACCCCAAACACATTCTATTTAGTCAGGCTTCACAGGAAAAGACTCCACAAGAATGTTTTAAAACAACTCTTCAGGCACCTAGGTAGCTCAGTCAGTTGAGTGTCCACCTCTTGAGTTCGGCTCAGGTCATGATCTCATGGTTTGTGAGATCTAGCCTCACATCAGGCTCTGTGCTGACAGTGAGGAGTTAACTTGGGATTCTCTCTCTCCCTCTTTCTCTCTGTCCCTACCCTGCTCATGCTCTCCCTCTCTCAAAATAGATAAATATTAAAAAAGAAAAAAAAAAAAAGAAAGAAAAAAACCCTCCTGTAGTCTTGAGTCTACAAAGCTAAGTATTTAAACATGAAGTGGTACAAATGATCCTTTTTAGAAGTGGAAGATAAAGTTTTTTGAGATTTGTCTAAACTATGAATCTTAGATCCTTCTAGTACACACCTTATTGAAAAACAGTTTTCTGAATCCCTTTCTGGCACACAAAAAGGTCAGTGTTGTTTTTAAATGCATTAGTTGAAAGTGAATGGATATTTGGTATTACTGGTATAGATAGGGTACAGTGACTACAAGAGAAATCTAATAGCTAACAATGCCAAGAAATTATTTCTGTACCTTAATTTTAAACTTTTAAAATATTGCTACTTCTGATAACAATAAACCATAGTGATAATTTATTTATTGGATGAAATGATTCTTCTACTCTACAAGTTTGGTCTATGTTGGTGCTATCTGGTTTTAGCTACCGGCAAATACTACTTTTCATATTTGGTCACTGGCATTTGGCTGAAATGTGTATTTGGTGCACCTCTACCAATAGCATATTTAGAGGTTTATCCTTATGCTTCTTGGTAGAGAATACAGGTATAGCCTGGGAATGTTTTTACCTTGATAGTTTTAGAAAAATCCCAACTCTACTTCACAATGGATATTCCCTATTCTTTCTTTCTTAATACTTATCACTTCAAATCTGTTCCATATTAAATTACCCATGGTTTTGTACTGTTCACAGTGCTCAAGTTATCCTCTAACAGGAGAGTTCTTCCTTGAGGTGGGCATGTTTCTTTTGTATTGCCCATAGTGCCTACCACGGTGCTGGTCATCAGATATATATTTACTGAATAAGATCCAGTATATTCCTGGCTAACCACCTTTGTGTGAGACCTTATTTTCCTTCTTAATTTTAGTCTATTCTATAAATAAACTATCCAAAACTAACTATATTCAAAGTCTGAACAAATAAGGTATTGAATTTAATAAAAGATAAAAGTAATGTTTAGTGGAGAAGAAAACAGAGCACTATTCTTAGATCTAAGACACTGAAGGTAAGTCATATACTTTATTCATGCCTTTGTTAGAAAGCCCTCTTGCTCATCTACAGACCCCAACAGTTAAAACCAGAACTAGACAAGACCGCTTAACATAAATCATGCTTTAATTAAAATTTACTGTATTTTTTTCATATTGCACTTTCTTGAGACATTGATGAAGGTGTTTTGCAAAGTCCCAGAGCATACAAACTGCCCAACCAGAAAAGCCTGATAGCAAAGGAATGCTAGAAGACCACACCCCACATGACCCCTTCCTTCCCTGCCCATGATCATGGGCTGAACACATACCAACCCTGACCCATGATTATATGCTCCTTGCCTGCTTTCTTGCATGTATCCCTCTAAACCTCTCCTTATAAATTTCTAGGTGTCCTTGTTGGTGGAGAGGCTGGTTGTTAAGGCTTAAGTCTGCCACCTCCCCTGGCTGCTGGCACCCAAAATAAATCTCTTCCTTTCTCTTTTCCAAACCCTTTTCGGTTATTGGCTCCTTTTAGGATGAGTTTATCCAAGTTTGTTCAATAACACTGTGGGCAAACCCAGCCAGGAGCTATGCTTTTTATTAGTCTAGCCCCCACAGGATTTCCTAGGATGGAGCAGTTGGCCATGGCAGCATGCCAGGGCTTACCCATTTATTTCCTGAGTTAGCGGCTGTGATATATCAGTGGGTAACACAGTCTACCTATGGATTCTGCAAGACAGCTGCATGAAGTCAAAATAACTGAGAAGGAAAACTGTAATATTAACACCAACCTGAAAGTTCGAACGAGATTTTTAAGCTGTGCATAAATATCTCCTAATGTGATCTGAAGAGGCCCCAAAAGTCCAGGCACTCTGAAAATAAAAAAAAAATACATTCATTTTAAAATATAATTTAATTATACACACATATTCTTTGAGGTTTGCCTAAGTCTGGATTTTCCATACGTAAGAATGGCACTTAGGCAGAGGCGGTTAAGCTAGGATCTGACTGGTGAGAAGTCATAAGGATATAATTCATAATAACCCCACACTCCAAGTCACAGTCTATGCTACAGTATGAGACACTGAGAAACATTGTTTTGGCTACTATCTGTATTCTGGTCTTGGGTTTTTCTTACCTTTACTTTTGAATATTAGACTAAGTTAGGAGTGTGGCCTATTTCTCGTTATTAAATTCTTATGGTGGGAGTAAAAATTAGTACTTTTTTCGTGAGCAACTTGACAATATGTGTTAACGTTTTAAATGCGGCTAGTCTTTGACCCAAGAGTTTTACTAGGAAAAAATTTATCCTAAAGAAATAATCAGATAACATAAAAAAGTTGCTTACGCAGAAATATTTTTAGTAGTGAAAAATGGAAACAAATGTCCATCAACAGATGATCATAAATTATGATATACACATATAATTATGATATACAAATATTCCATATAATGGAATATAATAAAACCTTTAAAATAATATAAATCTACATATTTATAATGTGGAAAAATATGGTATATTAAGTGAAAAATGCCTATGGAGTATTGCCCCATTTTTATAAAAACTTATATATAATGATACTGTATCTGATATACTGTGTATTTCAAACACATTTCATTCCTTCCAGGTTTATACTATAACAGAGAGAACCAAAGGGAATGAATATACACACACCAGACATCATGTATACGTCAAAGATAAACATCAAAACATTACTAGGGATTATAGGTTATCTTCCTTCTTATACAATTTTGCACTGCCTCAATCTGCTGCAATAAGTATGTACGACTTTTTTAATTATGCAAGTTTCAGATATATTTCAAAACAGAGGAAACAGCAATAGCAACTCTATTATCTATTTCCAAATTCAACCTCCCAATATTTTGTTATATTTACTGCATTTTTTCTTCCTTCTTTCCTCTCCTTGCCAGTACCATTTTAAAGTGAATTCCTAAGCACCTGGGTGGCTCAGTCAGTTGAGGTACCAATTTTGGCTCAGGTCATAATCTTGCAGTCTGTGAGTTCCAGCCCCACATCGGTCTCTGTGCTGACCCCTGGAGCCTGAGCCTGCTTTGGATTCTGTATCTCCCTCTCTCTCTGTTCCTTCCTTCCTTCCTTCCTTCCTTCCTTCCTTCCTTCCTTCCTTCCTTCCTCCCTCCCTCCCTCCCTCCCTCCCTCCCTCCCTCTATCAAAAATAAATAAACATTAAAAAAAAATTAAAAAAAAGTAAATCCCTGACATGTAATTTGATCCCTAAATATTTCCTTATTTATCTCTAAATACAACAGCATTTTCTTTCTTTTTTAAAAAATACAGCAGCATTTTCTTACAAAATCATAATAAAATGATCATACCTAACCAAATTAACACTTCCTTAATATCACCTAATACCCAGTACATATTTCATTTTCTCCAGTTATCCAAAAAACAAAAAAAAAGTCTGTTTACAATTGGTTTGTTCTAATCAAAAACCAAAAGGTCTTATTTTTATTTTTTTATTATTTTTAAAAATATCTTCATTTTATAACAAAGAAAACCTCAACTACTTGCATAAACAACCAAAAAAACCTCTGTGTCAGTAATTATTTTGTTTTTAGTGTTCTTTGTGTTTCTTTCTCTTTAAAGTTATTCCCCTCTTCTCACATTTAGTTCTTGAGCTATTATCAATAATTTGGTCTTCTGGCAGGGCTCCTTTTGTCATCTATTGCAGCCAAAACCCAGGAGGAATAGAATTCCTTCAATGGCATAGCTATGTGGTCTTAAATTTAAAACTGGGTCCTTTCATTAGCTGAAATGTCTAGAAAATTATTTTCCGATAAATCCTTATCTACTGATTACATACCAGTATCAATAATCCATACTAACGTTTAAAATCTATATAACTACAGTCAAGGATTGATATCTTCTTGTCCTATGAATCAGACAGATGGTGACTTTTACTGTTTTCTAACCTAATATTACACAGAAACAATGTCTAAGTATAGGACCATATAAAAGGCAAAACTAAAAACAGCTTTACTGTCTATGAGAAGCTTAACATAATAGGCACTCAACAAATATTAATTTAAATAATTATTTAAAATGTAAAACTTACAGAAGCAAGATGCTCAAAATACCAAGGCTTCCAGAAGATTATGTTTTTCTTAGTTTTGAACTACTACAAAATTAAGACTAATCTATATGCACACTTTTTAAATTTTATTTTTAAGTAATCTCTACACCCAAATGGGGCTCGAATTCATAACCTTGAGATCAAGAGTCACATGCTGTACTGACTGAGTCAGCCAGGTGCCCCTAATCGATATGCACACCTTAAACAATGACTGAAAACACCCTTACATTTTTCTCCTCCAGAAAGAAAGTGGAGATTTAAAAGTTCAAGACAGCCCTTACACCTCTGGAAAAAAGATTTTTCAAACTTCCTTTGAAAGACAAATCAAGATTACAATTTTTTAAATGTCATTCATCACTGGGCAATTACAAGAAAAATAATTTCCACGACGGGAAGCTTAAAACTAAAGTGCAAAGTTGACTTGAACAAAAACTCTTAAGTTGCTGAGTGTGAAATGGTTCTATAAATAAATATGTATGCAGAGTGAGTTAACAGACCGTTAAAACTTCATAAAGTTTCATTCACATGTGAAACTGATATGACACATATGCCACAAATCAGTATTTAAATGGTCTAGCTTTGATATTTTTTCCCTGACTTCACTGGATTATTAAGTGGAGGTGACATAGTTTAGTTTTCTACTCCCATATTCTCAACTTTTATTATGTGCTTCTGTGTCTTCTGGACAAAACTTAATTTCAATATTTCCTTGGCAATATATCTTAAAAATTCCAATTTCTCAGGCAAAGACATCCATGTAAACTTTTCACATTTTTCAAACTGTTCAAAATTGAAGGATAAAAATTAATCTAAATTATGAACCTACAAACACCAAATTAATTCAAAATATTGTAAAAGTGGAATGACAATTACATACTTACATTTTACTCAACTTTTCAAGTACGATGCGTTTTCTAATCTGGTTCTGAGAACTTGAATCTATCAGCGGAAAGGTGGGATCTTGCTGAATCACATTTTTAAACAAAACAAAGCAAAATCATAAACGTACATTCTTTCTCTGGTAAGAACAATAAACATTAAAACAAAAGTTTACACCTAGGGAATGGCAGAATAAAAACTAGACTTGAGAATTAGAAGATTTAAATTTGAGTATTGGTTCAGTCATTAGGTTGATGTAAACTTAAGTCCTATGCCTACTTTTGAGAGTGTTTTCTCATCTGTATAAAGGGATGCTCATACCTTCTTTATTAAATGAGAAAATGTACATGAAAGAAATTTGTAAACTGATAAATGCTATACAAATGTTGGAGATTAAAGTTTTAAAATTAGCAAATACTATAAATATATTATGGGGAATTCCACTTCTAGAAATGGCAGACAAGGTAATTCAAACCATTCCTCCTGCTGAGAACTGAAAAAACACTGGGAAAATACCCATATTTGTTTGAAAACATCAGAGAACTAACAAGGCAGTAAATAATTATGGCCAGAGATTCTAGAGAAGGTAATTCCAGAGAGGCAGTGACTAATTCCAAAAGAAGCAATTCAGATACTGAGAACTTGAGCATCTTCTAATAAGCATTAGAGCTTGGGGAATGCCGAGACTGTACTGACAACTCTCTCCCCCAAAGCCTGACTTAGAAGGACTACTAAGACTAAGAATGAATAGGAAACAGACTGGCTCTTACAGAGACTGAAGCCCAGCTTTAAATCATTTTAATCCATGACTGGATTAAGCAAGATGTGGGACAACTACAAATCATCTGCTAGAAGCCAACATAAATCTGTTTTAACTTCAGTCTCAAATTATCTGTAATTTTTAATATACAATGTTTGCCATATAATAAAGCAATAAGAAAACGAGACAACATGGTCAAATCTGAAACTTTAGCCCATGGAAAACAACCCCCAGGGAATCCAGACGATGAAGTTATCAGCTTTATTCAAAATAACTGTTGATGTATTTAAAGAAAAATGACAAGACTGAAAATTTCTGTAGAGAACTGAAAACTATATAAAAGAACCAAAGGAAAATTCTCAAACTGAAAAATACAGTATTCTTTTTTTTTTTAATTTACTTATTTTGAGAGAGAGCATGCATGCACATGTGATCAGGGGAGGGGCAGAGAGAGGGAGAGAAAATCTCAAGCAGGCTCTGTGCTGTGCTGTCAGCACAGAGCCTGACGTGGGGTTTGAACTCACAAACCAAGATCATGACCTGAACCAAATGAAATCAATGTTTAACTGACTAAGCCACCTAGGCATCCTGAAAAATACAGTATTCTAAAGTGATAACTTAATGAATATATTTAATAATATAGTAAAAAAGACTGAAGAGAGAATAGTGATTTAGAAATTATTCAGAATAAAGCACAGTCACACCTAACACCCCCTCCCACATACATACATAATACAAAGCGCAAAAGAATATGAGACATAGAAGATACAGTGGAAAAGATTAACGTGTCTTTAATTGGAGTACCAGACAGAGAGGAAAGGAAGAATGAGACAGAAGAAGTATCTGTAGAGATAATAATTGAGACTATTCCAAAACTGATAAAGAAACCAAATTAAGATTCAAGTATTACAAGTGCCAAAAGAATAAATACAATAATAATCACATGTAGGCCAAGCATTCTAAAATTGACAGTAACCAAAGACAAAAAAAATCTTAAAAGTGGCTAACAGAAGAAAAACAGTATTTTCAAAGAAGTAGCAATAAGAGAAATAAATGAAAGCCAAAGGACAAAGAAATATTTTCAATTGCCTGAAAAAAATGCTACTCTAGAATTCAATACCCAGAAAAATGTCCTTCAAAAATGAAAGTAAAATAAAGAATTTTCTGACAAAAACTGAGAAAATTTATCATTAGCAAACTGCACTAATCAAAATACAGGATATTCTTCAGGCCCAAGACAAATAATCTGTAATGGAAGAATAGAGATGCAGGAAGGAAAAACAATAGAAGAGTAATTAATTGGATAACTCCAACTGAATATTGACTATTAATAATCTTACACGATTTAAAATACTGAGACAAAGGGCGCCTGGGTGGCTCAGTTGGTTAAGTGTCCAACTTCGGCGCAGGTCATGATCTCATGGTTCATGGGTTCAAGCCCTGCATCGGGCTCTGTGCTGACAGCTCAGAGCCTGGAGCCTGCTATGGATTCTTTGTCTCCCTCTCTCTCTCCCCCTCCCCTACTTGTGCTCTCTCTCTCTCTCTCAAAGGTAAATAAACATTAAAAAAAATATATTAAAAAAATACAGAGAGAATAAAAATAGACAACGAGCACATAAGCAAAGAGAGAGTAAATAGAATTGAAGTTTCTAAGGGACTGTTAAGGAAGCAAAAAAAATTAACTTATATTAGACTTTTATAATAATTCAGTTAATTCAAGTTTTACTCTTTACAGTAACCACTTAATGATTAGTAAAATAACATTTAAAACAAGCTAACAGAGGGTAAACAATGAAATAATGATATTTAATTCAAAGAAAGAAAGGAGAGAAAGAACATAGAACAGGTGGGACAAGCAGAAAGCAATGAGTGGGATGAGATTTAAGCCCAAACATATCACTTAGGATACTGAATGTAAATAGGCTAAATTCTCCACATAATAAAGATTACCAGCCTAAGTAAAAGCGGATAGTCCTTGAAAATACTAATGAAGAATGCTAATGCCAGCAAAGTAGAGTAAAAGAGAAAAAAATCATCAATGTAGAGAAAAGTCACTCCATAATACTGAGGTTTGATTTACCAGGAAGACATAACAATCTTTTTTTTTTTTAACACCATATAACATGGTCTCAAAATACTAACAGTAAAATTCACTAAACTAAAAGGAGAAATAATCAAACCATAATTATGGTGACAGATTTTTGACCCATCTCTCCCATCTTTCTCAGTAACTAATGAACAACACCCCCACCCTGCAAAAATCAATAGTGCTTCTCAAACTTTAATGTAAACACATTTTCCCAAAGGAAAACAATGAAATCTGACCCATTCTCCTCATCATAAACAAAAATCAATTCCAGGTGAATTGCAGATCTAAATATGAAAGGAAAAACAAAGCTTCTAGAAGATGAAATAACCCGGGATAAACAAAGATTATTTTCTTAGAGAAGTCATTAAAGGCTACAATTAATAAACTGAACTCAAGATATCATTAATGAGAGTGAAAAGGCAAGTCTCAGAGTAGAAGACAATATTTGTAATACACCCAATTAAAAATGGGTTTGAATCCTGAATAAAGAATTCCTACAAAATCAGTAAGAAAAAAATACCTGGATATTCCTACAGATAAATGGGAAAAACACTTGAAAAGATACTTAACAAAAGAGGCAATCCAAAAGGTCAAAAAGCAAATGAAAAAGTGCACAACTCATTAATCATCAGACAAATGTATTATAACCAAAAAGTAATACCACCAGAAATGTGAAAAGTAACAATATCAAGTACTGGTAAAGAATGTGGAGTCATGGAAACTCTCATATAGTGGCAGTGGAATATAAACCTGCAAAACCATTTTGGAAAACTGTTTGGCA
Organism: Felis catus; assembly: GCF_018350175.1. Classification (NCBI taxonomy): domain Eukaryota; kingdom Metazoa; phylum Chordata; class Mammalia; order Carnivora; family Felidae; genus Felis; species Felis catus. The sequence goes on along the minus strand of NC_058375.1, from coordinate 78,306,567 downwards.
TTATCCAGTATAGTTGCATATACACATATATTATGACTCCAAAATGATATACATACCCAACATAAATACCTATACCTTAGAAGAGAGATATAAACAAGAAAGCTCAGACACCACAGCCCCACACTGGAAAAGCCTAAATGCCCATTAATATGAATAAATTGGGATATATTTCTATAAGGGAATGCTATGCAGCAATGAAAGAATGAAGTATAGGCGCATGGAACAACATAAATAACTCACAAACATAATGTTGCATGAAATAAATTGAAAACCAAAGAATATATACTATGTGAATTCATTTAATACAGTTCAAAATTGGCAAAACTAATGTATGTTATTATAATAGTTATTCAATTTGGAAAGAGGATATAATCAGGAGGAGACATAGTTGGGCCTCTGTTTTACTCAAATTTCTTGGCCTGGGTAATGATTACAAGGCTGTGTCCTTTTGTGATAATTCAACGAGTTGTACACTTACTATCTGTATTTTACATGAACGAAAAAGTTTTAATGTTATGCAACAAAGGAATAGTCAATTTTCATTTTCTTTCTTAGGTATTTTTCCTGTTTAAAGCTTATAAACACAAAAATGATAAAACAAATGTTATATTAAGGTAGTTTATGCAGCTGAGTGACAGAGATCAGGTTTCTTCAAGCTGATTATAAAAGTTAGGAATACTGTCTAATAATACAGTTGAAGTGATTCAAAATATAGTACTAGGCTAGGTAGCATTCTATATAAGAAATTTCTGAACTTTTACTCTATCTCCACTTTCATCCTCTTTCTAAATCTCCAAATGTGTTCTTAAATTTAGAGCCACATTTACTCACAAATCTTTAGTAACAAAGTTTTGTCATAAAAATAAGGTTATCACGTACTCCTCTTCATGCCAAATAACTTCATTTCCCAAGCTACACATCAAACCAAAAACGGGTAAGAGAAATACTGAGAGAACCCCCCCAAGAGACATTTAGTCTCTACAGAGAATTACTATTTACTGAGCATCAATTTTATCTAAGGCACTGTGATAAATGCTTTACATACATTATTTTTTAAATTCTTAACAAGTGAGCAAGGAAAGCTATCAGACTCAAGAGACCAACTTTTCATACAGTAATAAATGGCATAGCTAATACTAAAACCTAGGTTTACCTGGTATGCTCTATTTTCTCTTATGTCCATTATTTCTCAATAAGTCTCCTTTACTATATTATTTTCATTAATATTATTTTAAATTGGCCTGCTTGCTAAATAATACCCAAATACTTTACCATTCAGCTAGTAAGTCTACTCCACTGTATACAGTTCTATTGGAAATAAAATACAAAGATATATACCCCATGCAGAAATTTGAAATACCAAAATACAAAGAATATTTGTTGGTACAAAAATAAATAAATAAACCTCTTCAGAGAGTCTACATATTATATGAAGAACTAGGTTTTAAAGAAAACTCTGTCCCCCAATTCTAGGCTATTTCTATACTGGAGAAAAATATTACACATTTGTGAAATTTTCTGGGGGCGAATTTCAACTTATTTGGAAAACAATTATGCCACTACTGGAGATGGCATTTAAAAAAATTTTTTTTTAATTAATTTATTTAGGGGCGCCTGGTGGCTCAGCTGGTTGAGCCTCTGACTTCAGTTTGGGTCATGATCTCATGGTTCGTGGGTTCGAGCCCCACGTTGGGCTCTGTGCTGTCAGCTCAGAACCTGAATCCTGCTTCGGATTCTGTATCTCTCTCTCTCTGGCCTTCCCTTGCTCAGGCTTTGTCTCTCTCTGTTGCAAAAATAAACATTAAAATAAATAAATAAAATTAATTTATTTTGAGAGAGAGAGAGATAGCACGAGCAGGGGAGGGGCAGAGAGAGGGAGAGACAGAGAATCCCAAGCAGGATCTGCACTGGCAGATGCAGGGCTCAAACCTATGAAACTATGTAATCATTACCACAGCCAAAACCAAGAGTCAGACCCTCAAATGACTGAGCCACCAAGGAGTCCCTAGGGATGGCATTTGAAAACAAAAAACTGAACTAAACAAACTTGAAAATTTAACAATTATTTCTTCAGTATTACTCCTGTTCCAAGGTTTGCTATGGTGAGTGTTTCATATGCTAGCAGCATAGAAAACTCATTATCGTTTTTTTTTTTTTAAGTCTATTTATCTTGAGAGAGAGGAAAAAAAAGCATGAGTGGGGGGAGGGGCAGACAGAGAGAGAGGAGAGAGAGAATCCCATACAAGCTCCAGGCTGTTATCCCAGAGCCTGACGCTGGGCTCGATCTCACAAACTGTGAGATCATTACCTAAACTGAAATCAAGAGTCCAATGCTTAACTGAATGAACCACCCAGGTGCCCCCAAAACCCATCATCATTAAGACATACCTCTTCTGAGTCTTGTGATTTGGTAGTTTCTTCATTCAAAACATATCGTCCTCTATAAAACTCCCTTATCCTTAGATTTAAGGTTTCAGTTTCTTTTTTCAAATTCTCATAACTTGGTAGTGGTTTACTGGCTGTATCTGAAGTCCTAAAAGGTAAAGACTCATCCAAGCTATTCTGAGATCCCTGCAGGGAAGGAGGATGTCTGTCTAGGTCACAGTCTATGTCATCTTCATCAAGTTCTTCTTCTTTAACCAGAGAGGCTGAAGAGAGTTTCAGACACAAAGAAGCATAATTCTGGCCATACAAAAACCTCAAAGTTTCTTCTGTCTTCCACTCAATCAAAGTCTCCTTCAGGACTTTAAGTAAGTTTGCCTTTGCAACTTCAGGGCACATCTGCACTGAATTAGAGGCTGATCTAGAAACCTGGTTTGATTTGGCAAACTTTCTCTTAAAATGCTCAGCACTTTTCTTACTTATGCCTACTAGAGTTACTTTTGAACTACTGTATTTATTTCCAGAATTTTCTGAAACTTCTACTTTTTCTTGCAAAGGACTATTTGGAGAAATCTGAGTACTTACTTTCTGTGAAGGAAGTTCACAAGCAGCAGCTTTCTCCTGACTATCTAATGTGCAATTGCCTAGCTGCTCAGAGACATCTATTACTGTCTGTTCTTTGTCTTCATGCTTGGAGTTAGCTTTATGGCTGGCTTTCTTTTTCATTATGCTTTTTTTGTGCAGCTTTGGACTTACACCCATTGCATCTACCAGTCTGTTTCCTGGTAGAATGGAGGAAACAAAGTCTTGCTCATTGTCACTGTTACTGTCACTATGAGTGCTAGAAGAACTAGATTCATAATGCTTCTCAAAATGGCCAGGATTGTCAATATCTGATGTTTTAATGGCCTTAGTGCATAGCTGTACTTCCTTTCCAGAATGGCCACTGTAGAAGGAAAGAAACAAAATAAATATAATGAAAAAGCAAAACGTCCCACAGTTATTTATATTTTGTAACTTTCAAGCATTGCCTATAGATTATATACATATATATCTATCTATATATCTATATGTATTTCCATAGATACACACATATACACATATACATGGTTTCGAAGAATGCTATATCATCTATGATTTCTCTGCATCTTATTTATTTGATATAATTCTACCATCCTCTTTCTTTTTTCCCGTTTTTTAAAGTGTTAAAGGAGTACAGCAAAAAGAAAAAAAAAAACCTTGATAATTTCATCCTACTGAATTATTTTGATTTTTGTTTGTTACATTTCTTTTTCTTTCTTTCTTTTTTTCTTTTTTTTAAACTCATGACCTGATGATCAAGACCTGAGCGGAGATCAAGAGTCGGACACTTAACCGAATGAACCACTCAGATGCCTCTGCCTGTTACTGTTCTGTGACTATTTTATATATACTTTTTAAAAAAAGGTTTTCTTTTGAAAACTTCATTCCTGCTTTCTCAAAAAAATGTATTACAGAAACTCTGTTTAGGTTTTGAAAGATAACAAGATAAAAAGACATGTTTAAACCTTTCCCAATTATGGTTGATAGTTATACAGAAAATTCCATAGATAAAAATCACAAGAAAGTCTTAGCAAAAAATAAAATTAATAAAGAAAATTAATATTTGTCAATGAAAGATATTGTATTTGAAAACCCAGAGTTATTATAGAATGCTAAAAATAAAAGACAGTAGTTTTCCCTTTGACTATGTTCCTTCAATTTTCATTTTTTAATTAAAAAAAATTTTTGTTTACTTATTTTGAGAGAGACAGAGAGAGGGAGAGAGGGAGGAGGGACTAAGAATGAGGAGAGAGAGAATCCCTCCACACTGTCAGCACAAACATGGGGCTTGATCCCACAAACCATGAGATTACCTGAGCTGAAACCAAGAATCGCACACTTAATCAACTGAGCAACCTAGGCGCCCTGCTTCAATTTTCAACTGGGTTTTAAAAATATTAAGAATTATGAAAAGGTGAAGGAAAAGAGTAGCTTTGTCTATACAAACCTGAGATAGGAAATGTTAGGTGAGAAACTACTCTCCAGCAAATGCACATATCAGAACTTTAAAAGAACTCTTTTAGGATAACAATTCTGTGTAAGTGGGGGCAGGGAATTGTGAGGGTATGTAGGAACTTTCTACTTTTCAAGCAATTTTTCTATACACTTAAAACTGCTCCCCCAAAAGGATATTCATTTTTTAAATGATTAAAAAAATAGACTAAAATAAAATAATGCAACATTAAAAAAAAAAAAAGCATGCTTGGTGGAAGTATAAAGAAAGAAAAAGAAAAACAGAGTTGAAAGTAAGGTTGTGGGGGCTTAGTCAGTTAACCGTCCAACTTAGGCTCAGGTCATGATCTCATGGTTGGTGCGTTCGAACCCTGTGTCAGGCTCTGTGCTGACAGCTAGCTCAGAGCCCAGAGCCTGTCTAAGGATTCTGTGTCTCCCTCTCTCTCTGCCCCTCCCTTGCTTGCACTTTCCTCTCTCTCTTTCAAAAATAAATAAAACATAAAAAAAAAAAACAAAACAAAACAGTAAGGTTGTGGATGGGAATAAAGAAAAGTTTATTCAGTATTAGATACCATTTTTTAGTTAGAATCTAACCTATATAGCCACGAGACTGTCTCTTGTACCTGAAATAAGCATAATGTTAAAAAAAATTAGAACAATTTGACTTTCATAGGTTTCATACTTTCTCTTGGAATTTTAAAGTAATTATATTTTTCTATATTACTTTGAAGCTATAAATTTAAAATATATATCAATAAATAAATATCTCTTACTTGTGCTCAATTCCATGTACTAAAATAGTGGCTAAAAACCAGGAAAAATTATGCTGATAAAAGATATAAGAATGTGTTTTGAGAAATAGTCACGATTGGGCAAGCAACACCACAAGAACAGTTAAGAAAAATATTACAACTTGGAATTTTTCTATTAATGCTTTAGACACTCTTCCAAATAATACATAATTGGCATATAAAGCTTTGAAATCCTATAAAATAAGACTAAAAAAACCTTTCAACAAATGTAATTGGCATAATCTAGTTGACAAAGAAGCACAGTATCTCAGATGGAAGCTATGTTTGTGTCGTATTTCAACAGGTTCAATTAGACTTCATTGTAGGAACAGCTGTACAATAAATCATACAGATCAAACACATCATCTTACTATCACAAAAGAAAAAGCTGTACAAGGCAAATATTTCTTTGTGTGGGCTAAAATGGGCACTTACCTCATGCATCAACACAGGAAGTCCAAAAGCTCGTATCACCTGGTTTACTCTTAATGTTTCTATTAACATAAATACATAGAAGGTAAGTAATACTGATTCAACCATACCTTTGTCCTTCCTGTAGCAGTTGAAAATCAGGATCCCTGTGACAAAACATAGGAATAAAAAAATTGAAGGCAACTGGTATGTCAAACATTTTCAAGTGTTTGTTATAACTATATTGGATAGAAAATATAATTAAAAGGAAACAGTTCATTTAAAGTTTTAAAGAAAAAATTGAAGAACAAAGTATTGTGAAACTCATCCATAAGAAATATGGATTAATCTGTTATCCAAAATTTGTTCATATTTTAGGACTAAGTTCAATTTCCATGAGTGTAATAAAGTTTTCCCTGACTAACCTGACTAAAGTAAATCACTCTCTCCTATGAGTTCCAGAGTCAGTATTATGTATTCAATTAATATATGTTAATCAGGTACTCCTCTATGGCTTAATACTAGAATTATTATCTAAAAGTCTTACTTTTCATATGTTTAAGTGTGGTTTCTTACCAAACTACAAGCTTCTTGAGGGCAGGAATTATGTACCACAATTCTCCTCTATTTCCTTTATATAGTCAATAAGAATTTTTGCTCTAATTTCTGAGAAAGCATTGTATCATAGTATGGATATGAACTATGTAGATCAGGTGATTGAATTCAATTCTAGGAACAATTTTTCTATGCAATACCAGAAATTACATTTGGCTGGGCATCATGGATATTTAAAAGACAGAGAGAAAAGCTCTTAGAAAGCCAATACAAAAAGGAACAAATAGCAAGTGATTCCAAGAGGACAAGAAAACTCTATAAAATATTTCTGAAGTGACTCAGGAAAAGTGACTTCTAAAGATTACAAAAATGGATTAAATAAAAGTGAATATACAGGGACACCTGGGTGGCTCAGTTGGTTAAGCAACTTCAGCTCAGGTCATGATCTCAAAGCTTGTGAGTTCAAGCCCCGCATCGGGCTCTCCACTCTCAGTGCAGAGCCCACTTTGGACCCTCTGTCTCCCTCTCTCTCTGCCCCCTCCTCCATTCTCTCTCTCTCTCTCAAAATAAACATTAAAAATTAAAAAAAAGAAAAATATACAAAGAAGAATACACAAAAAATGGAGTGATAATCCATGTTTATCAATAGGGAGACTCAATACTGTCAAGATGTCATTCTCAACTTGATCTACAGATTCAATGTAATCCCAATCAAAATCCCAGCAAGTTATTTGTGGATATCACAAATTGAGTGTAAAGTTTGGGAGGAGGCAAAAGACCAAGAATAGCTAACACAATAATGAAGAACAAAGTTGGAGAACTGACATTACCTGACTTTGAGACTATAACGCTACAGTAATGAAGACAGTGTGGTAGTGGTCAAAGAACAGATAAATAGATCACTGGAACAGAATAGAGAACCCAGAAATAGATGCACACAAATATATTCAACTGATCTTTGACAAAGCAGCAAAAGCAATATGAGGGAGAAAAGACCATTTTTTCAACAAATGGTACTGGAATACTGAGTATTCACATGTAAAGAAGTGAATCAAGGGGCACCTGGGTGGCTCAGTGTGTTGGGCCTCTCTGTTGATTTCAGCTCAGGTCACAATCCCAGGGTTGTGGGATTGAGCCCTGTGTTGGGCTCCGCACTGACTGCGGAGTCCACCTGAGATTCTCTTTCTCTCCCTCTGTCCCTCTCCACTGCTTGGACTTTGTCTCTGTCTCTCTCTCTCTAAAACAAACAAACAAACAAACAAACATACAAACAAACAAGTGAATCAAGACAAAGACTTATACCATTCACAAAAACTAACTCAAAATGGATCATAGAACTAAATATAAAACACAAAACTATACAAAACTCCAACAAGATAATATAGGAGAAACTAGATGACTTTTTAGATAGGACACCAAACACACAATCTATGACTGAAAAAACTGGTAAGCCAGGCTTCATTAAATTAAAAAAATTCTGCTTTGTGAAAGATATTGTCAAGAGAATAAAAAGAAAAACCAGATTAGGAGAAAATATTTGCAAAAGACATACTTGATAAAAGACTATTATCCAAAATATCAAATAACTCTTAAAAGTCAGTAAGAAAACACCTCAATAAAAATGGGTCAGAGACATTAAAAGACACCTCACCAAAGAAGATATAAAGATGGCAAGTAAGCATATGAAAAGATGCTCTACATTACATGTCATCAGCAAACTGCAAATTAAAAGAACAGTAAGATACCACTACACTTGTTAGTATAGCTAAAATACAGAACACTGACAACATCACATGCTAGTGAATGTTTGGAGCAAGAGAACTCTCATTCATTCCCGGTGAAAATGCAAAATGGTACAGCCACTTTGAAATACAGTTTGGTGATTTCTTTTAAAACTAAACATACTCTTACCATACAATCCAGAACTCTTACTCCTCGGTATTCACCCAAAGGAGTTGAAAATTTACATCTACATACCATTTGCACCTATGTGGATAGAACTAGAGGGTATTATGCTAAGTGAAATTAGTCAGAGAAAGACAAATATCACATGACTTCACTCATATGAAGAATTTAAGATACAAAACAGATGAACATAGGGAAGGAAAGCAAAAATAATATAACAACGGTGGGGGGGGAGACAAAACAGAAAACACTCTTAAATACAGAGAACAAACAGAGGGTTGGTGGAGGGGCTGTGGGAGGGGGGATGGGCTAAATGGGTAAGGGGCATTAAGGAATCTACTCTTGAAATCATTGTTGCACTATATGCTAACTAACTTGGATGTAAATTAAAGATAAACAAATAAATAAGAAAATTTACGTCTACACAAAAGCCTGCACACGGATGTTTACAGCAGCTCTATCCATTTTGCCAAAACTTAGAAGCAATTAAGATATCTTTCAGTTGGTGAACGGTTAAATAAACTGTAGTAAATTCAGACAACAGATTATTATTAAGCATTAAAAAGAAACTAGCCACCATCAACCTAGAAAAAGACAGGGAAGAAACTTAAATGCATATTACTAAGTGAAATAAGCCAGCCTGAAAAGAACATATTCTGTATAATTTTACTACCTAATATTCTGGGAAAGGTAAAACTATGGAGATAGTAAAAAGATCAGGGTTGGGGCGCCTGGGTGGCGCAGTCGGTTAAGCGTCCGACTTCAGCCAGGTCACGATCTCGCGGTCCGGGAGTTCGAGCCCTGCGTCGGGCTCTGGGCTGATGGCTCAGAGCCTGGAGCCTGTTTCCGATTCTGTGTCTCCCTCTCTCTCTGCCCCTCCCCCGTTCATGCTCTGTCTCTCTCTGTCCTCCAAAAAATAAATAAACGTTGAAAAAAAAAATTAAAAAAAAAAGATCAGGGTTTATGACAGGTGGGAGATGAATAAGTGGAGCACATAGGATTTTTATGACTATAAAATTACTCTGTATAATAATGTAATTAATGTTGGATTCAAGTCATTATATATTTGTCCAAACCCACAGAATGTACAAAGCTAAGAGTGAACTCTAATGTAAACTATGGGCTTTGGGTGATAATGATATGTCAATACAGGCTCATCAATTGTAACAAATGAGCAATTTTGTTGGGGGATGCTGATAATGAGGGAGGCTATACAAGGGTAGGGGTAAGGAGGGTATATGGGAAATCTCTGTACCTTCCTCTCCATTTTGCTATGAAGCTAATATTGCTCTAAGGAATAAAGTCTATTAATAGAAAAAAAAGTAAATATAAGAAACTAGACATACATGAAAGAGAAGCTAAGGCATTGAATATTAATCCCATTTAAAGGACAAAATAGGGTTCCAATGAAGGCCATGATATTTCAAAAAAGCATTTCAATTAAAAAAAGTTAAGCCAAATGGATAGATGGAACCACAGGTTATTCGAGTTATGACATTGAAAGGCTGCTAATCAAAAAATGTCAGTTAAAGATATTTTTCTATATAATTAAGCATCAGAGTTGACCACATAATACTGCCTAGATAATCCATTTATCTTGTGTTCAGTCTTAAGCAGAAGAGGCACTGCTATGAATGGACTCTCCTACCAATCCTCTCCTTAAGTTATGGAAGGCACCGCTAACTAATCAAGGCATTCTTTCCCATTATATTCCTTCTCAGCACCACACATCAGGAGACATATGGGATGAAACCAATATTTGCCATCCCTGCTTTAGAGATTCCCCTGTAGTTCAGGAATTCTCCAAGACCAATAATAAAAAATTTAGAAGGAAAGGCAAAATAAGACAATGGGCAATGAGCTGCCTGAGAATAAAATTTTAATCTATTTTTGTTTTTTTCCTTAGTCCCTCAGCCAATTGAGGCATATCCTTTCCCAATCACCCAATATTACCCTGTTTACACTACTTCTTCTACTCACTAAAACTCTAGTTATAGAAGCTACCTTGGGTTGGTGTTCCTCAAAGCAAAGGACACTACTTGGATGGTGACTAGCCTTGATTGCCCCAGGGGATATTTATAACTCTCATTAAGAGCTTTTTTGGCCTAAATAATATGCTAACTTTTACAACAGAGGATTTTATTGCCTCTCACAGGTACCTGTAGTTCTTTCATTCTTCCTATCCCACATCCCCATCCAAGTCTTCCTGGCTAAAATTGTCAAGGTTCAGTGCCTTGCAGCTGCCTGGCATTTAGTCCTATAGGGTCTGAGTATCTCTATAGGTAAGAAAATATGTATGGACAGTGATTCTCAATTGGACTCTTACACTCAACAGCTAACCTACAAATGCAGGGTATATATTCCAATATTCCTTCAAAAATAAAATTCTGAACTATTATATGTATGAATTATGCTGGGTATATTAAGTTATATAAAGAACAGGTTCTTATTCTTAAGGACGTTACAATTTAGTAGGAGAAAAACGCCTGTTCTAAGAGCTTCACAAAGGTTAATCCTCACAAGAATGAGTAGCTACAACTATTATTCCCATGTTACAGATAAAAAAATTTGAGTACTAAAAGAATAAGTAGTGGAAAGCCACACAACTGGTAAGTGGTAAAGCCAGAAATCAAATCAAGACAGCAGGGCTCTTAACTACATTTTGCATCATATAATTTCAAAGAATATATGTTAAGTATCATGAGAGATACATGAACTGCTACAACAAATTACAGAAGAAATAAAAATTGCTTGTTGAGCCAATGAAGAAAAGCTTTAGATTCAGTTGGGTCTATAAAGATTCATATAGTTTAAGGCTAACTCTATGGATCTGAGGTTTTACTCCATAAACCTCTCCCTTTTTCCTCTTGCCTTTTAGGATATTATCATACTTAAATCTATCTTGAGAAAATAAACACAGAAACTAACAAACCCTGTCCTTCAATCATACAGCTCCCCCCACTCCCTTTTTCATTGTAACCTTTCTTTATAGAAGTCTGCACTGGTTTTCAATTCCACATCTCCTATTCAATCATCACCCCTCTGCCTCCTGGAATCTGTATGCATTACTCTACTGAGATGTCTCTTGCTAATATTACCAATCACCATAGAAATGCTAAACTTAATGGATATTTTTCAGGGTTCTGTCCCTACCAACCTTTTTAAAGTAGAAGAAAAATAATCAACTTGAGAGGAGAGCTTGAAAGAGTGAGAAAATAGGAATAAATCATGAAGCAAGCCTTGGTGACAGAAGAAAAGAATCAGGAACATAGAAAGTATAAGCAATGAGGCAGAGAAACGAGAGAGGATAAGAAAATAACGTTGAAGGAAATTCTGCTGGATGCACTCAATCATTTAGTTAAGTGGTAGGTTAAATTATCTATAATGAGTTGGGGATTGGGTTCAAAGTTTAAGGAGAGAAGAAAATGTGTGAACTTATCAGAGAGTCAATAAGAAACAAAGAAAAAAACATGTGAACACATGAGTGAGATTACACAGAATAAAATGGAACAGGGCCAAAGGAATGGAAAGAGTGCATGAGGCTTTGGTGTCAGATCTGGGTTTAAATTCCAGATCTATATAAATGAGCCTAGTGTTCTGGGTTAGTCACTAAACCTCTGCGAGCTTCAGTTCCACCACCCATAAAATGAGTAATAACACTTCCAAGGGGTCTTGTAAGGACTGAGACAGCTTATTTAAAGCACTAATGTTTTAAATGAGACAGCTTATCTAAAGCGCTTGAGAACTTTACTCAATAAAGATCAGGAACCCAAGCACAGAAAAAAGGGTGAGTGAGGAGTTAAGATGGTAGAGGAATAGGGGGACCCTAAGCTTGCCTAGTACCTCAAACACAGCTAGATAAAAATCAAATCATTCTGAACACCCAAGAAATCAATCTGAGGACTGAGAGAACAAAACTGCAATTCTACAAGTAGAATTGTAGAAGGTAGAAGCTGCGGAGACTTGATTTGGGGGAGGTAAGAACTGCGGGTGCTGTGGAGGGGAAGGAGCCCTGCTTATATAGAGTACCACAAGGTATTAGAAGCAGTGGAGCCCAAAATCTGAAGTTGTAGAAGTCTGCCCACTACAGGGGTCCAGCCCGGTTTAGTGGTGCTCCTATGGTGAAGGAGAGTGGAGAACCGAGAGTGGACAGCATGGACTGAGGATCCCCTGGGTCACATGAGGAGAAACAGTTCCCCTCCACTCCCCTTGGGAGTGGCTGCAAGGCCTCTCCAGGGCCAGAAGAATGGATGGCACCAATGTGCTGTACTGTTGCCAGGCACAGCAGTGGAAACACTGGCTGAGGGCAGTGAATCTTTTTTTTTTTTTTTTTTTTTTTTTTTTAAATTTTATTTTGTATTTTTTAAATTTATTTTATATTTTTTAAAATTTACATCCAAATTAGTTAGCATATAGTGCAACAATGATTTCAGGAGTAATTCCTTAGTGCCACTTACCTATTTAGCCCATCCCCCCTCCCACAACCCCTCCAGCAACCTTCTGTTTGTTCTCCACATTTATGAGTCTCTTCTGTTTTGTCCCCCTTCCTGTTTTTATATTATTTTTGTTTCCCTTCCCTTATGTTCATCTGTTTTGTCTCTTAAAGTCCTCATATGAGTGAAGTCATATCATTTTTGTCTTTCTCTAATTTCACTTAGCATAATATTCTCCAGTTCCATCTATGTAGTTGCAAATGGCAAGATTTCATTCTTTTTGATTGCTGAGCAATACTCCATTGTGTATATATACATATACATATATACATATACATATACATATACATATACATATACATATGTATATACATATACATATACATATACGTATACCACATCTTCTTTATCCATTCATCCATCGATGGACATTTGGGCTCTATCCATACTTTGGCTATTGTTGATAGTGCTGCTATAAACATGGGGGTGCATGTGTCCCTTCGAGACAAGCACACCTGTATCCTGTGGATAAATGCCTAGTAGTGCAATTGGTGGGTCGTAGGGTAGTTCTGTTTTTAGTGTCTTGAGGAAGAGGGCAGTGAATCTTGATGCAGGCTTTCTGTTCTGCTTTGCCTAAGATCTGAACCACTGTGTGGTCGTGTGACTGCTGTCTTGGACAAGCTGGCAAATGGCAAAAGCATGGCAAGGCCCTCTTCCAGAGGAACAGCTTGGAGCCATGCCAACCAAGTCCCTAAAATTTGGAGTTTAGAAACCCAGCCATGGGCCTGAGACAAAACAACTTGGACATAAACAGGGTGAAGGCAGCCTGGGACATAAGGGAGATAATTGTGTTCTCTTCTGTGAGGGATTCCTGAAGAGTGGTGGGTGCAAGCTCTCTGCTCTGTGGATAAGAGAGCTGAGCAAACCCATTTTGCTCCCCCGTCCATCAGCACTGACTGACCTCAGTGAGCTAACCAGCACCACCAAGTAAAGACCTGAGCTGCTTACGCCAAGCCCCAGCCCTGCTGCACCCTGCTGTGCCCTGCAAGTGTATCTCAATGAGGGCAAGTTGGCCTGAGAAGCAGCACAGAAGCTGGCCCCAGAAGACCAGCACAAACCCCTCGTACACTCCCAACTCCACTGATCAAAGAATGCTGCAAAGCTTCAGCTCTAGGGGAAATAGGGTCTAGATTCCTTTTTATTTTTTTAATTTTAGTTTTATATGTATATATATATATTTATAATATATAAATTAGTTATATATATAATATATATAAATATATACTATAAAATAGAAATATATATATAACTATATAAATACAAATATTGCTTTTATTTTTAGATCTAGCTTCTTTTAACAAGCAGATCAAATCATATTTTGTCTGTACAAAATGACAAGATGTAGGAATACACCCCAAAAGAAAGAGCAGGAGTAGAAGTAACAGCCAGGGATTTAATCAATACAGATAGAAGATGTCTGAACTAAACAATTATAACAATTAAACAATTAAAACAATTAAAACAATTATAAGGGCACTAACTGGGTTTGAAAAAAGCATAGAAGACACTACAGAATCATTTACTGCAGACATAAAAGAACTAAAGTCCAATGAGGACAAAATTAAAAATGCTATAACCAGGATGCAAACCTGAATGGATGCCATAATACCAAGGATGAACAAAGCAGAAGAATGAATCAGTGATATAAAAGATAAAATCACAAAAAATAATGAAGCTGAAAAGAAGAGGGAAAAACAGGTACTGGATCACGAAGGTAGACTTAGGGAACTCAGTGACGTCTGAAAACATAATAACATTCATACCATAGGAGACTCAGAAGATGAAGAGACGGAAAAAAGGGGCAGAAGGTTTATTTGAGCAAATTATAGCTGAAAACTTCCCTAATCCGGGAAAGGACACGGACAATGAAATCCAAGAAGCACAGAGAACTCCAATGAAATTCAACAAAAGCTGGCAATCGCCAAGGTATATCATAGTCAAATTCACAAAATACCCAGAGAAGGAAAGAATCTCCAAAGCAGCAAGGGAAAAAAAAGTCCTTAAACAACAAAGGAATACAGATCAGGTTCGCAGTAGACTCATTCACAGAAACTTGGCAGGACAGAAGGGATGGCAGGATATATTGAACATGCTAAATGGGAAAAATGTGCAGCCAAGAATACTTTATCTAGCAGGCCATCATTCAGAATGGAAGGAGAGATAAAGAGTTTCCCAGAAAAACAAAAACTAAAGTTTGTGACCAGTAAACCAGCCCTAGAAGATATATTAAAGGGGACTCTTTGGGGGGAAAAAAGACCAAAAGCAACAAAGACTAGAAAGGAACCGAGAATATCACCAGAAACACCAGATTTACAGGTAACACAATGGCTAAATTCATATTTTTCAATATTCACCCTGAATGTAAGTGGACCAAATGTTCCAATCAAAAGATACAGGGTATCAGAATGGATAAAAAAAAAAAAAACAACAAGATCCACCAGGGGGGTGCCTGAGTGGCTCATTCGGTTAAACGTCTGACTTCAGCCTAGGTCATGATCTCACCATTCCCGAGTTTGAGCCCTGCATCAGGCTCTGTGCTGAAAGCTTGGAGCCTGGAGCCTGTTTCAGATTCTGTCTGTCTGTCTGTCTCTCTCTATCCTTCCCCACTTGTGCTCTGTCTGTCTCTCTCTCAAGAACAAACATTGAAAAAGTTAAAAAACAAAAAACAAAAAACAGAACAAGACCCACCTATATGCTGCCTACAAGAGCCTCATTTTAGATCTGAAGACACCTGCAGATTAAAAATTAGGGGATGGGGAATATTTATCATGCTAATGGACATCAAAAGAAAGCTGGAGTAGCCATACTTCTATCAAAAAAAACTAGATTGTTTATTCCTCCAACTTGGGAGGCAATTATATATATATATATATATATATATATATATATATATATATATACACAATTCAATATATATAAATCAATTAATATATAAATATATATAAGTCAATTAATATAGAAATATATAAGTCAATTAGTAACAAGCATATATAAATATATATCAATAACAAATTTATAAATCAATTAATAACAAGCATAAAGAAACTCACCAATAACAATACAATAGTAGTAGGGGACTTTGACCCACCCCCCCCCACTTACACCACCGGACATATCATTCTACACAGAAATTTAACAAAGAAACAATGGCTTTGAATGCACCCCAATGCACTTAACAGACATTCAGAACATTTTATCCTAAAGCAGCAGAATATACCTTCTTTTTGAGTGCACATGGAACATTCTCCAGAACAGATCACATACTGGGTCCAAAGCAGCCCTTAACAAGTACAAAGAGATCAAGATCATTCCATGCATATTTGTAGACCTCAACACAATGAAACATGAGATCAACCACAAGAAAAAATTTGGAAGTACCACAAAATACATGGAGGTTAAAGAACATCCTATTAAACAATGAATGAGATAACCAGGAAATTAAAGAAGAAATAAAGAAATACATGGAAGCAAATGAAAATGAAAACATAACAGTTCAAAACCATTGGGATGCAGCAAAAGTGGTCATAAGAGGGAAGTATACTGCCATACAGGACTACCTCAAGAAATAAGAAAAGTCTCAAAACAGACCTAACCACATACCTAAAGGTGCTAGAAAAGGAAAAGCAAATAAAGCCAAAAGCCAGCAGAAGGGAAATAATAAAGATCAGAGCAGAAATAAATGATATAGAAACAAAAAGTAGAACAGATAAATGAAACTAGGAGCTTGTTCTTATCAAAGCCAGACTTATCAAAAAGAGAAAGGACCCAAATAAATAAAATCATGAATGAAACAGGAAAGATCATAACCAAAACCACAGAAAAAGAAATAATCATAAGAGATTATGAAAAATTATATGCCAACAAATTGGGCAAAACCTAGAAGAAATGGACAAATTCCTAGAAACATAGAAACTACCAAAACCGAAACAGGAAGAAATAGAAAATTTGAACAGGCCCATAACCAGCAAAGAAACGTAATCAGTAATGAAAAATCAATACACAAAAGTCCAGGGCCAGATGACTTCCTAGGGGAATTCTACCAGACATTTAAAGAAGAGTTAATACCTATTCTTCTCAAATTGTTCCAAAAAATAGAAATGAAAGGAAAACTTCCAAACTCATTCTACGAGGCCAGCAATACCTTAATTCCAAAACCAGACAAAGAGCCCACTAAAAAGGAGAATTACAGGCCAATATCCTTGATGAACATGTATGCAAAAATTCTCAAAAAGATACTAGCAAATCAAACCCAAGAGTACATTAAAAGAATGTGTGATTTATTCCTGGGCTGCAGGAAGTGTGATTTATTCCTGGGCTGCAGAGATGGTTCAATATTTGCAAATTACTCAACGTGATACACGATGTTAATAAAATAAAGGATAAGAACTGGGGCGCCTAGGTGGCTCAGTCCGTTAAGCATGACTTCAGCTCAGGTCATGATCTCACAGTTCGTGGGATCGAGCCTCATGTCAGGCTCTATGCTGACAGTGCAGAGCATACTTGGGATTCTTTCTTTCTATCTCTGATCCTATCCCACTTGCATGCTCTCTCCCAAAAGTAAATAAACTTAAAAAAAAAAAAAAGGATAAGAACCATATTATCCTCTCAACAGATGCAGAAAAAGCATTTGACAAAATAAATACAGCATCATTCTTTATAAAAAACCTTCAACAAAGTAGGAATAGTGGGAACGTAACTTAAAATCAGAAAGGCCATATACAAAAGACCCACAGCTTATATCATCCTCAATGGGGAAAAACTGAGAACTTTTCCTCTGTGGTCAGGAATAAGACAGGGATGTCCACTCTCACCATTACTACTTAACAAAGTACTGGAAATCTTAGCCTTAGCAATCAGACAACAAGAAAAACATCAACAAGAAAGGCATCACAATCAGCAAGGAAGAATCAAACTTTCACTATTTGTAGATGACATCATATTCTATGTAGAACCTGAAAGACTACACCAAAAAATTGCTAAACTGATACATGAATTCAGCACAGTCATGGGATATAAAAATCAATGTACAGAAATCTGTTGCATTAATACATATACCAATAATGAAGCAGCAGAAGGAAAAATCAAGGAATCTATCCCATTTACAATTGCACCAAAAACTATAAGATACCTAGCAATAAACCTAACCAAAGAGGGGCACCTGGGTGGCTCAGTCGGTTAAGTGTCCGATTTCAGCTCAGGTCATGATCTCGCAGATTGTGGGTTCAAGCTCTGTGTCAGGCTCTGTGTTGACAGTGTGGAGCCTGGAGCCTGCTTCAA
Organism: Felis catus; assembly: GCF_018350175.1. NCBI lineage: Eukaryota > Metazoa > Chordata > Mammalia > Carnivora > Felidae > Felis > Felis catus. The sequence goes on along the minus strand of NC_058375.1, from coordinate 78,288,719 downwards.
ATTCTGTGTTCCCCTTCTTTCTCTGCCTCTCCTCTGCTCACACTCCCTCTCTCTCTCTCCCTCTTCCTCTCTCTCTCAAAAATAAACATAAAAAAAAAAAATTTTAACCTAACCAAAGAGGTAAAAGGTCTGTACTTTGAAAACTATAGAAAACTTATGAGGGAAACTAAAGAGGACACGAAAAAATGGAAAAACATTCCATGCTCATGGACTGGAAGAATCACACATTGTTAAAATGTCTATATTGCCTAATGCAATCTACACATTTAATCTTTATCAAAATTCCACCAGGATTTTTCATAGAGCTAGAACAAACAATCCTAAAATTTGCATGGAACCACAAAGGCTCCAAATAGCCAAAGCAATCTTGAAAACAAAAAGCAAAGCTGGAGGCATCACAATTCCTTATTTTAAGCTACATTACAAAGCTGTAGTCATCAAGACAGTATACTACTGGCACAAAACCAGACATATAGATTAAGAGAACAGAATAGAAAACCCAGAAAAGAACCTGCAACTACATGGTCAACTAATCTTCAACAAAGCAGGAAAGAATATTCAATGGAAAAAGGACAATCTCTTCAACAAACGGTGTTGGGAAAGTTGGATAGCAACATGCAGAAGAATAAAACTAGACTAATTTTACACCACACACAAAAATAAATTCAAAATGGATGAAACACCTAAAATGTGAGACAGGAAACCATCAAAATCCTAGAGGGGAACACAGACAGCAACCTCTTTGACCTCGGCCGGAGCCACTTCTTACTAGACACATCTCCAGAGGCAAGAGAAACAAAAGTAAACATGAACTAGTGGGACTTTATCCAGATAGAAAAGCTTCTGTAAAGGGAAGAAAACAACAAAACTAAAAGGCAGCCTACAGAATGGGAGAAGATATCTGCAAATGACCTATTTGAGAAATAGTAATCAAAATCTATAAAGAGCTTCTCCAACTCAACACCCAAAAAACAAATCATCTAGTGAAGAAATGGGCAGAAGACGTGAACAGACATTTTTTCAAAAAAGACATCCAAATGGTTGACAGACACATGAAAAGATGCACAACATCACTCATCAGCAGCAAATCAAAACCACAATGAGATACCACTTCACACCTGTCAGAATGGCTAAAATTAATAACAAGAAATAACAGGTATTGGCAAGGCTGCAGAGAAAGGAAAACCGTCTTGTACTGTTGGGAATGCAATCTCGTACAGCCACCCTGGAAAACAGTATGGAGGTTCCTCAAAAAGGCAAAAACAAAACTACCCTATAATCCAGCAATCACATTACTAGGCATTTATCCAAAGGATACAAAAATACTGACTTGAAGGGGTATATGCACCCTGATGTTTACAGTAGCATTATCAACAATAGCCAAACTATGGAAAGAGCCCAAATGACTACTGAAGACTGATGAATGGATAAAGGAGATCTGGTATACGTATATATACAAAGGAATATTACTCAGTTATCAAAAGAGTATTTTGCCATTGGCAACAAGTGGATAGAGCTAGAGTATGTTACACTAAGCGAAATTAGTCAGAGAAAGACAAATACCATATGATTTCACTCATAAATGGAATTTAAGAAACAAAACAGATTAACATAGGAAGGGCGGGGGAGAAGACAAAAAGAGAGAATGAAGCAAACCATAAGAGACTCTTAACAATAGAGAACAAACTAAGGGTTGATGGTGGGGACGTGGATTAGATGGGTGATGGGTATTAGGGGCACTTGTTATAATGAGCATTGGGTGTTATATGTAAGTGATAAATCACTGAATTCTATTCCTGAAACCAATATTGCACTCTATGTTAACTAACTAGAATTTAAATAAACATTTTAAAAGAAAAAAAAAAGATGACTGTCACTTGGGAAGGTAGACATGGTAGAAGGTTAAGGGAGAAAGAATCTGGGATTGTTTGAATGGACAATACTCTAACTGCTGACTGTGGAGCTCAAGAAAACAAATTTAATGAAAGTCTGTCCAACCTAGAAGAATAGAGCTAAGGTAGAGACAGGAGGTCAAAATGAGGTTACAAAGCATACTCAAGAGTGATAGCTGTAGATGAGATAGAGGTTGTGGTCACAACGGGAAGCTCTTATTTCAAGATCTTGGAGGTAGAATAGCCCATGTAAGAGTAAGTCTATGTATGGCTGAATTAAGAGATAATCAAAATGTAAACACTATTCTGAATCATGAATGCAGTTTAAGATAATTTTATGAGAAAACCCAGCTACATAACAACATTTAAGGAAAAACACTTAAGAATTAAGAAAAAAAAAAAAACCCTCAATTTCTAAAGGTAAGGGGAAAGCCAGAATATACAAACTGCCTACCATATGGTAGGTGGCCTTGGCTTGCTTTCTTTTTTTTTTTTTTGTGGTGTAATATACATTACATAAAATTTACCATTTAAACCATTTTTAATTATAGTTCAGTGGCATTAAGTACATTCGTATTTTTGTACAACTATCACCATCATCCATTTCCAGAATATTTTCATCTACCCACACTTTGTCCTAGCTGTTTTTTATACAACTTCACTTAATCCTCATATAACTTATGGCTTTTTTTTCTTTACAGATGAGGAATCTAAAGTTTTGAGAGGTTAAGCAATTAACTAGTAAATCTAGGATTCGAATTTGGATCTTTCAAAGTTCAAGCTCTTTCTACAACATGCTGCCTATAAAATCAGAAAAAGGACTTTAAAAAGTTGTGAGGGTACTACCTTTGTTTAATCTTTCTCATAGGAACTCAATATACTTTACAAGTGACTATTTTCCCCTCCTTTGTTTCATTTTTCTTACTTCAGGTAAAGAAAACTATATTGAACATTGTTTCTAGATATTTGATGAGTAATCTTAACAGTCTCCCTGATACCCAGTCTGTAAAATGGAGAATAATATGTGACACTAAAATAAATTAGATTGGCACTTAATAAGGTTATTAAATGAAAGGTTCAATATAAAAATTCAGTTTTATTGTTTTGCTATAGCTGTTTAGAAAGAATGAGGCACTAAGTTATATTGCATTCTTTTCTATCCTTAAATGAAATTCAAAAGCTATTTGTTAAAAGTGCCCTGTCTCTTTTCAAAACGTTTTAATGTTTATTTTTGAGAGAGAGAGAGAGAGAGAGAGAGAGAGAGAGAGAGAGAGAGGGAGAGAGATTGTACAAGTGGTGGAAGGACAGAGAGGGAGACACAGAATCTGAAAGCAGGCTCCAGGCTCTGAGCTGTCAGCTGAGAGCCCCATGCAAAGCTTAAACCTGTGAACTATGAAATCATGACCTGAGCTGAAGTCAGACACTTAACCCACTGAGCCACCTAGGTGCCCCTCTTTTTTTTTTTTTAAGTTTATTTATTTATTTGGAGGGAGAGAGGGCACATGGGAGAGAGAGAGAGCGCGCGCGCGCGGGAGAGAGAACCCAGAGCAGGCGCCACACTGTCAACACAGAGCTCAGCGCAGGGCTCGAACTCACGAACTGTGAAATCATGACCTGAGCCAAAACCAAGAGTCGGATCCTTAACCGACTGAGCCACCCAGACACTGCAAAAGTGCCATTTCTTTTTGTTCTATGTATCTTCCATTCCCCTCGAAGTTGACATTGCCCCGGATTATTCTCAATCTGATAGGACCTCAACTTAAAAAAAAATAATCATGTTAATTAAAGAATACCTTCAAACTGCTTCTTCATAAACATTTTAATGTTATTTTCACCGAAGTATAAATTACATGATTAACTGCAACTTTAGCAATATAAATCTAAAACTAGAAATAACTTGTGCCAAATAACCTTGTGTGTATATATGCACATATATGTGTTTGTATCACTCAGAATATGTGTACTATACATAAACCAACAAAAACAGCAGGCTACAATTCCCCCCTGTGGTGGAAATTTTTCAAATATAATATGAGACATGTTAAAACCTCTTTAAGACAAGTTTTTATTCTGTACACCCAGCAACAGAAGTGGCTGTTCAGGAAGAGGTTAGAGAAGTTGTTCTGCAGAGGTTTTTGGCTTCCGCACCTCTGAGATTATACTGTTTATTGCCAAGAAGCATGTGTGAAAATCCCCTACTCTGGGCCACATGATGGCGCTTTTAGCTCTGTCAGCATTAGCCATTCACCCCATTTTGATCTTTTAAACTATAATTTGATTCTCAACATTTGTCCTTCCATCTTAGTTTTAACTCCTGATTTTTTAAGTTACAAAGAAACCGCTTTCCTTCAAAGATTTGTCAGAGCCTGTAGTGAACAAAACAGGATTTATAAATGGAACTATATGACTATCTAAATGAGCGTACTGTCTAAGAGGAACAAATATGTGGTCTGTCTCTGGCCACCAAGTGGGTGAAAAATTTCTAACTCACAACATGAGATGCATCATACTGCGTCATGACCCAGTCCATCTAGGTCAATGTTCTGTCTCTGACACGGCATCAGGAGACATTTTGGGAGAAGCACTGCTGTTCTTCATGACATTGAAGATACACTCCACATATTTTTTCATATCTTAATAATAAAAATGAGGGACTTGAAAACCTCTAAGGCACCTTCTGACTCCAAAGCCTCAATAGAAGTATGGAGCTAGAATTCATGAATTTCTCTATATCCTTCTTAAAGCTACTTACACATTTTAAGCAATGAGATACACAGCCTTCTATGGTATAAAATAGTATCTTAGCAGTGTTAAGGGACACTAAAGATTTTAGTATTTTGGAGTCTGGTGAATAAATTTATATTAGCTTTCATAACAATATAAGACTAAATTGAGTCAAATTCAACATTCTGTTTCCAAAGAGTATGGAAGATCATAGTGTCCCTGAAGATGCCAACTTCAAGTTGTTCTGAACATGCTATAATATATTCCTGGGTTTCTTCATAATTTAAGAACTCTGTTCCAATCTTTCATCAGCCTTTATCTTTATAGACTGAAGAGTTCAAATTATTCAAGTCAGTAACATTTATTCTAAATTCTTAAATGAGACAGACTTCCCGACAAAATTTTCCCAGTCTTATGCTTACAATTTTAATTTTCACCACTTTTTATAAATAAGACATTTCCTATCTAGGAAACTTTCACTACAGTAGCAGTTGACTGACTCAGAACTGCAAAACATTAGAACTAAAGGGAACTAAGAGTTTAATTGCAACTTTCTACTTTACCAATGAGGAAACTGAGACTTAGTGTTGATAAGAGACTTTCCTATAGTGAAACAACTAAAAACCTAAGCTGGATACAACAAAACAGTACTTAAAAAAAAATTTTTTTTAATGTTTATTCATTTTTGACAGAATAAAGCATGAGCTGGAGGGGGGCTGAAAGAGAGGGAGACAGAATCCAAAGCAGGCTCTAGGCTCTGAGCTGTCAGCATAGAGCCCAATGTGGGGCTCAAACTCACTGACCGCTAGATCATGACCTGAGCCAAAGTCAGATGCTTAACCGACTGAGCCACCCAGGCACTCCAAGAGTACTTTTAAAACTGCATATTAGAATTGACCAACCAATTAAGTGGATTGCTATCAGCATTTAAAAAAAAAAAAAAAAAAAGTAACAGAGTAGGAGCACCTGAATGGCTCATGCAACTGGGCTTCTGCCTCTTGACTTCAGCCCAGGTCATGATTCCGAGGTCATGGAATGGAGCCTGCGTTTGCTTCTGCCCTGACAGCACAGCCTGCTTGGGATTCTCTTTCTCCCTTTCTCTCTACCCCTCCCTTGCTTGTTCTCTTTCTCGCAAAATAAATAAACATTAAAAGGAAAAAAGCAATAGAGTAGAAAGTATCAGGCTGTTCAAGTAATGAGGATAAATATCATTTTATAAAACTTTGTTTCAGTTACATGTGTATTGAATCATAACATAAAAAATATAGTGGTCAAAAATTTTGGAAATCATTGCAATAAAATACTCAATTCTTTGAGTGGATTTAAAATTTTGCTCTTATTTTTAAAATTTTAAATTGCTTAATAATTATTAATATCAATAAAATAAAATCAACAATAAAACAATTATGATTATGATTTAATTATGAAGGTGATGCAAGTTATTATGATGATGGCTTACTTTAAGCTCATTAAAAACATCTCTGCCATACTAAATGCTGCCATTTAAAAGAAACCATTTTCCTCTTTAAAGGAGACAGGTTTTGAAGTGTTACACCCCATACTATATGCGAAGAGACTTTCTTTAAAAGTCATATTTCTGGGGGCGCCTGGGTGGCTCAGTCGGTTGAGCGGCCGACTTCAGCTCAGGTCATGATCTCACAGCCCGTGAGTTCGAGCCCCGCATCGGGCTCTGTGCTGACAGCTCAGAGCCTGGAGCCTGTTTCGGATTCTGTGTCTCCCTCTCTCTGACCCTCTCCCGTTCATGCTCTGTCTCTCTCTGTCTCAAAAATAAATAAACATTAAAAAAAGAAAATTAAAAAAAAAGTCACATTTCTGTAGAGCTTATATGTGCAACAGCTAGAAAAGCTCTTTAAAATAATATGAATTCTAGAATTCTGATCATTAGAACACATAAAATATAATAAACATCCTCTGAAGACACAGTGACCTCTAGTGGATTCATGAAATAAACCGACATAATTCATGCCCATAAGAATTTATAAATTAAAGTAACACGCAACCAAATATAAAAGATACTAATATGATTATATACTGACAAGTATTACACATAAATAAGGGCTACAGTTAATACTATGTACATTGTGACAAATGTTTATTTATAGATTATTGGTTACTTCAAATCAAAGAGAAATATAATAGAATCCTAGCAACGTTCAGAACCTATCACAAGCTTAAGAAATATATTTAATTTTACTGAGATTGTTTGATAAAGATGTTAGATTAAATTGTTTCTAAGGACCTTTCAGCTCTTTAATTATGATCCTTTCTTCTTTAACTCATCTTGTACATCAATGTCAGATCAAATTCTGTTCAAAAGTGTTTCATGGCTCCCCAATACTTGTCCCCATTAGAATAAGTACAAATTTGTTTCACTTGTATATTTATTATGCCATCCAATTAAAATTTCAATTTAAACTCATAGGTTGAGTTTCATTAAGTGTGTGTGTGTGCTCGTACAGGTATGGACAGCCTGCCAGTACTAAGCACTTACTACAAACATTGCACGTAAATTAAAATGGTTTTTTGAGGGAAACCAAAGCCATTTTCATTTTTCTTTTTTGGTGAGGTAGGGAAGGGCATATAGATAAGGTAGAATTTCAAGAACTACAAATAAAGTGACAGACCTTCATGTTCTAGGAAAGGTGGGTATTATGAACATATTAGAATAAGATTTTAGAAAAAGGTTAGAGAGAAGAACTATTTTCAATTAGCTAAAGCAAGTACCAATAACTACATCTGAAGAATATAAAGATGACAGGAAGGGTAGTTTGGTAAATGGTTTTGAAGCAGGGATGAGGATGAGCTAAAGTAGCAAGTAGAGAAGATATCACTGGAAACAAAGTTAGGGATAACTTAAGGAAACAGTGGTCTTAACAGCTGGGGAATAGAATACAGCAATATGTGTAGCTGTCATAAGGTTGAAAAGGCGATGAGCAGATCTAGCCAAAGAAATGCTAGGAAAGGAGAAAAAAGGGATGCCCGGGTGGCTTAGTCAGTTGAGTGTCTGACTCCTGATTTCAGCTCAGGTCATGATCTCAGGGTCATGAGATCAAGCCACATGTCAGGTTCCACACTCATCAGTGAAGTGTGCTTCATATTCTTTCTCTCCCTCTCTCTCTCTGCCCCTCTCCCCACTTGCGCTTTCTCTAAAGGAAAGTAAAAGAGACAAAAAGTGATAGTTAAGAAAGTGCTCGTAGCTCCCCATTCACCTTGGACAATGCTACAACCTTTATTCTTCAAATAAGAAAGGCTAGTGGAAAAATAGTGAACAATTTAGTCTTCACTATGTGTAATTCAATTAACAAAGGCTATAGGGTGGTATGTTTTACATATTCTAAACCACACAGCATTGGATCTGCAGGCAAAGGTGTCAGCCAACAAAGGGACTGTCATCAGTACAAATGATGCTAGTTCAAACTACAGTGGTTTCATACTACCTTGTGCATCAGATAAGACTTTAATAAGAGGTGTTTTTTTTTTTAAGGCAAATATCTTTAGTTACCTTGCATCACATTACATTTATGTCACTAAGTTTATTTAGCACTGATACTATTTTACCACAAATAACACTGCCTTGTGTTATAATATTCTTTATGAAGCATGAGTTGAGACCTTATCTCATTTAAGCTTGTCTGACTTTAGACAATACAGTTTGATTACATGACAATTTTTGTTACCTTTACTGTATTATGGCATTTGTCCCTCAATAATAAATTTTCTCTCAAATTCAGCAACTACTAAAATGTTGTAAATGTTTAAACATTTCCCAAGTGGCAAACCCCAGGAATATTCATAAACATTTTGCTAAAAATTAAATTGGATTTCTTTAAATTTATAAAATACTTTACTGATTTTTAATAAAGATTGAATGAATTAGTTACCTGAACTTTTTAACCTTAGTACATAGTTTTCTAACAACAAAACAAGTTCAGTGGATCCTCAGTTTTAGTATCCTGAAAAACTTTAACATTCTTACTCTAGAATTATAATATTAATAGGGTTAATAGAAATAACTTGCATAGCAGAAAGCAAAGTTCAGGTGTTGTGATTAAAACAACAAAGAAACAACTTTTATATTTACTTTCTGATTTTAAGTGTAAAATCCTTAATAACTAAGCTAAAAATATAACCATTTCTCCACAATGAAAATGTGTATGATGGTAACATTCTTAGGAAACTACAACTACTCTCTATACATCCCAAAAAGTAGAAAGAAATTATTGGAATATATGAACAAATATATATGTAATGATTTAAATTACCTTTCCTCTTCTCGAACCCATACTGGAGTTTTAGGAATTTGTGCTTCAAAAAACTTAGATGCTTTGTAACAAAAATTGCTGCAAAAACACTGAAAAACATTTTAAAATCAGAAAATTATTTTTTTCTTACTGTGAAACACAACTAACTTATGTACAGAAGAGAGTATAAAACATAAACATGTAGTTCAAAGAAAATAATGAAAACCCATGAATCTACCAACCAAGGTAAGAATAAGGTATAGTACCTTCGAAGCTCTATTATGTGTCCATCCTGGATAGCATCACTTTCGACATTCCCCAGAGGTAACCACTATCATATTCTGTGTTCCTTATTCCCTTGCTTTCCTTTAGTTTTGCTATCTATAGAAACATCCCTACAAAAGATACCATTTAGTTTCAACCAATTTTAAACTTTGTCTGAATGTAATCATATTGTTATGTTCTCTGAGTTTTTTGTTCCAAGTTATAGTTTTCAGATTTTTGTAGTTGTGGCTTATATATACATTACATTCAATTGTGTAAGTATATTACCATTTATTTATTATGAATAATTGAGTTGTTTCTAACTTTTCTGCTATCTCTACAATGTGACTGTAAGCACTTTAAGAATTTTTAAAATTAAAAAAAATTGTGGTCAAATACACCAAAATTTACCATCTAAATTGTTTTTAAGTGTTACAGTTCAGCGGCATTAAACACCTTCTCACCATAGTACAACCATTACCATGATCCATCTCTAGAACTCTTTTTATCTTGCAAAACTGAAACTGTACACCCATTAGACAATAACTCATTTCTGCCTCCTCTTATAATCTCCATTCTACATTCATAACTATGTATCTGACTACTCTAGTTACCTCATGTAAGTGGGATCATTTAATATTTGTCCTTTTGTGCAGGCTTATTTCACTTAGCATCATGTCTTCAATGTTTATCCATGTTGTAGCATGTGTCAGTATTTCCTTCCTTAAAAAGGTTGAATGATAGTATATCATATATTTTGTTAACCCAACTAGGAAGAAATGGGCAAGAAATTCTTTAAAATATATACCAAGAATAGAAAAGCCTCGTCATAAAAAATGTGTGAACTTGACTTTACTAGATAATACCAAAGAAGTTCTCAAAAGAGTTGCACCAATTTTATTTAACCAGCAGTTAAAGAGTTTCTAATATTGTCAAATTTTTATAATTTTGCTAATTTGGAGACTGTAAATCAATGTTTTTATTTGCTTTTCCCCTGATTAATAAGGCTGAGCATCTTTTCATATTTCATTATCAAGTTCCTTCCATAGAATTTCTACAAGGTTTTCTGTCTTTTCCTGGTTATGAATCTTTAGTCAGTTATATGTGAGAAATACATTTCCTTCTAATTTATCTCATCTTTTCACTCTTTTGTGGAAACTTCCAATAAGCAAATGTTTTTAATTTTAATGTAGAAAACATCAATTTTTCCTCTATGGTCTGTAATATTTCTATCTTATTTAAGAAATTCTCTGAGTTTATAAAGATACTTTCCCATATTCTCTTCAAAAAGATGTTTATCTTTTAAATTTAAGTCTGTAGCCTACTTAAAATTGATTTTTTTTATGTACACTGATGTAAGGATCAATTTCCATTTTTTTCCATATGGATAACTACTTCTGTCAGTACTATTTTTTAAAAAAATTCATCCTTTCTCTACTGATCTACAATACTCCTGTTGTCACATATAAAGTGTCCTCATATGTGGTTAATCTGTTTCTGGCTCTCTATTCTATTCCATGACTTACTTGCCTGAATTTGTGCCGGTATACACTTTTAATTTTTAAACGTCCAAATATTAATTAAAGCATAAGCAGTTTTTTCTAACACCTTGAAGGCAATATTCACAAATAAACTTTTAACATGACAACCATCTAAAAGGCAAACTTCTAAACAATTATTTTTAGAATTCCATTTAGTGTATTAAAAATTAACTGCCACATTGAAAAAAGCCTTTAAGCTTACCTTTCTTTCAGTAATATCATAGACTTTATTGGTTTTGGTAGAAATCTTATACTTCTGTTTTGGTACCTAAAAAAAAGAAAGTACAGCTTAAGAAGAATTCAAGTAATAAACATAAACTTTGTTGTAAGATTAAATCATCTACAAATCTTTGGTTAATTCAAGTAATTAGTTCATGACCTCAGTTCCATTTCTTGTACTATCTACAAAGTACTTTGTTAAATATAAAAAATTAAAGCTTCTATTTTACTTTATTATACTTTATTTTTTTTATTTCAGAGAGAGAGAGCATGTGAGCAGGGGAGCCTGATGAGGGGCTTAATCCCACAACCCACCCAACCAATTGAGCCACCCAAGTGCCCCTAAAGCTTCTATTTAAAAAAATTACTTACAATTCCTAGCTTTTTCTGACATAAAGGATAACCGCAGAGCTTGATAATAGAACGCTCATCCACGACATCGCTGTAGTGAGCAGGTGTGATGAACTTCCCCTATAATGAAATGAGAGGGGCATTCCCCCACTAGATTATTAGAAAAGTTCATTTATCAGCTCTCTAAGCCTCACAGAGCTCATCTGAAAATTCCGGGATAATAACAGTCTATCTTATAAATATGATGTTAGAATAAGAGGAGAAAATAAAGGTAATAAACGTAGAAAAACATTTGACAAACAGTAAGCACTCAAAAATGTTAGCTATTAAAAAAACAAACAAAAATAGCCAAAAAAACTTCTGTCTCAGGAGACTATGAATCGTTGTAGGTAAGTACTTCATGAAGTAATTCTGAGGCAGGAAAAAGAATTGGTGCTATAGTCATTGCTATACCAAAGCAAAATACTGAAAAGTTTATTTTATTTAAAAAAATATTAAAAAATAAACCATGGAAAATAAAATATAATTTACCTATTTTTGAAGCACAGTCTTAAAAAACAAAGTGTATCAAACGTGTCATTGTGATTCCTGACAAATTTTTGTGCAAAATTTTCCAGTTTCTGAAAAATGTGTATAGGAGACTGGTGAGATGGTACTTATAAGCTAACACCAATACTTTGATATCTTCACGTTCAAATCTCAACTCGTTTCATAACTTTGAGATCACTTTTGAACAAGTTTTTCTGTTTTCCCAGGGACTGAACAACTTTTTATTGAGAGTGATATAAGGTATTTGTTTCAAATGAAGCATTTCTGGTTTGTCTTTGTTTTTAGTGGCATCATGCATGCAGATTCTGATGTAGTTACATGTACCAATTTAAATACTGTCACATTAGAGGGGAGGAGTCAAGATGGCTGAGCAGGAGGGGGATCCTATGCTTACCACATCCCTGGAACACAGCTAGATAAATATCAAATCATTCTTAACACCCAGGAAATCGATCTTAGGACTGAGAGAATAAGATGCACAGCTAGGGGGAGAAAAGAGGACATATTTGTGGAAGGCAGGAAGGGCGAAGATGTGATTTGGGAGAGAAAATAATCAGTGGTGCTGTAGAAAGGAGAGAGCCCTAATTAGGAGAAAGGAGAGAAAGAGAGGGAATGAGCAGGATGCAGGGCATTGCACAAGGAAAACATTTTGCCAAAACCCCTGATGGGGAAAAAGAGAGGGGCTGATTATCCCAAGTTTTTACAAGCAGTGGAGCTCAAAGTCTGGTTTTAGAAGTCTGACCCATCACTGGGGTGGAGGCTGTAGGGCACAACGGTGCTCCTGTGGAGAAGGAGGGCAGAGGCCAGGGAGCAGAGAGCATGGTCTGAGGATGCCCTGGGTTGTACTGGCAGAGACAGTTTCCCCTCTTGGAGTGCATTTGGGAGAGGTAGCACTGCCTCTCCAAGGACAAGAGGGCCGGCAGGTACCACTGAGCTGCCCCATTCATTAGGATAGGAACAGAGACAGCTGTAGAGGGCAGCTAACCTGGATGGTGGCTTTTTGCTGTGTTTTACCATAAACTTCAAGCCCAGTGAATTTGTGCCACTGCCCTTCTGGGACAAACTGGCACCAGCCCCAGTGTTGTGAGACCCTTCCCCAGAGGATCAGAGTAGGTCCATGCCACACTGGGTGCATAAAATATGGAATTTTGAAACCTAGCCATCGCACCTGAGATAAACCATAGTAGCACTGCACCACCAGATGGGTAGATGAGTCGGACACAGACAGGGTGAAGGAAGAGATCTGAGGAATGCTTGGGACAAATGACGGGAGATTGTTTGCTCTTCTGTGAGCACTTCCTGAACAGTGGTGGGTACAAACTCCCCTCTCTGGGGACTAGAGAGCCAGCTGATGCCATTTAGCATGGATGGACTTCAGTGAGCAGTAAAGAGCCCACAGTAGAGGCTTGAGCTGCTTACACCAAGTCCTGTCCTCCCTGAGCTCTTCAGGTGCTTCTGAACTAGGGTCATTATGTCTGAGAGTCAAAGCAGCAGCAGGCCACCCTCCCAGAAGACCAGCACAATGGTCCTCCACACCCACCAAGTCTACTAACCACAGAATGCTGCAAAGTGTCAGCTCTAGGGGAAACAGGATCTATACTCTTAATAAGCTGACCAAAACACAAATACTTAAAACTAATCACACAGTGGACAAGGTACAAACACTCCCCATTACAGACAAGGAGAAATTCTGCAGAGGACAGAAAGAGCACCCAAAACACAATGGCAGAGTGCACACAGCATACACCAGAAACACTTCCTGAAGTGCTAGGCCCTGGACAGTATATGACCTCTTCTTAATACACACACCTATTACTGTTAGAAGCAGGACACATAACAGGCTTTCCTAACACAGAGAAGACAGAGACCTAGACAAAATGCCAAGATGGAAAAATTCATCCCAGAAGAAAGAACAAGAAGAGGTCATGGCCAGGGATCTAATCAAAACAGATATAAGTAATATACCTGAACCAGAATTTAAAACAATAATCATAAGAATACTAGCTGGGCTTGAGACAGCATAGAAGACACCAGGGAGTCCCTTACCGCAGAGATAAAAGAGCTAAAAATTAGGCCGAAATAAGAAATGCTATAACTGAGATACAAAACTGACTGGTATAATGAACACAAGGATGGAAGAATCAGAGGAACAAATAAGTGATATAGAAGATAAAATTATGGAAAATAATGAGGCTGAAAGGAAGAGGGAAAGGAAAATACTGGATCAGGAATGTAGACTTAGTGAATTCAGTGACCCCATAAAGCATAGTAACATTAGTATCACAGGAGTCCCAAAAGAAGAGAGGAGAAAAAGGAAAAGAAAGTTTATTTGACCAAATTACAGCTGAAAACTTCGCTAATCTGGGGAAAGAAACAGACATCCAAGACCAGGAGCTATAGAGAACCCCCATCGAAATCAACAAAAGCAGGCCAACACTAAGACTACTGTAGTAAAATTGGCAAAGTACAGACATAAGCAAAGAATCCTGAAAGCAAGGAAAAGAAATTCCTAACCTAAGAGGGAAGACAAATAAGGTTAGCAGCAGATCTCTCCACAGAACCTTGGCAGGCCAGAAGGGAGTGACATGATATATTCAACATGCTGAATGGGAAAAGAGCAGCCAAGAATACTTTATCCAGCAAGGCTGTCAACCAGAAAAGGAGAGATAAAGAGTTTCCTAGACACACAAAAACTAAAGGAGTTCATGACCACTAAACCAGCCCTGCAAGATATATTAAATGGGACTTTTTTGAGTGGGAAAGAAATACGAAAAGCAACAAAGACTAGAAAGGAACAGAGAACATCACCAGAAATATAACTTTACAAATAATACAATGGCACTAAATCAAATCTATCAATAATCTCTCTGAATATAAATGGACTAAATGCTCCAATCAAAAGACAGTATTAGAATGGATAAAAAACAAAACCTATCTATATGCTAGCTACAAGATACCCATTTTAGACTTAAAGACACTTGCAGATTGAAAGTAAGGGGATGAAGAACCATTTATCATGACATGCTAATGGATGTCAAAAGAAAGCTGGAGTAGCCATACTTAGATAAACTAGATTTTAAACCAAAGACAGTAACAAGAGATGACGAAGGGCACTGTATCATAATAAAAGGGTCTACCCAACAAGATCTAATAACTGTAAATAATTATGTCCCCAACTTAAAGCACCCAAATATATTAACCAAATAATAACAAACATAAAGAAACTCACTGGTAACAATACAGTAAGAGTAGGGAACTTTAACCCCCCACTTACATCAATGGACAGATCATCTAAGTAGAAAATCAACAAAGAAACAATGGCTTTGAATGACACATTGGACCAGGTGGACTTAACAGATACATTCACAACATTTCATCCTAAAGCAGCAGAATACACTTTCATTTGGGTGCACATAAAAAATCTTCAGAATATATCACATACTGGGTCACAAATCAGCTCTCAACAAGTAAAAAGAGATCGAGATCACTCCATGCGTATTTGCAAACCACAATGCTAGGAAATTTGAAAGCGACCAAAAGAAAAAAATTTGGAAGGACCACAAATACACGGAGGTTAAAGCACATCTTACTAAACAATAAATTGAATAACCAGGAATGAAAGAAAGAATAAAAAAAATACATGGAAGCTCAGGGCGCCTGGGTGGCTCAGTCAGTTGAGCGTTCAATTCTTGACTTCAGCACAGGTCATGATCTCAGGGTTAGTGAGTTTGAGCCCCACATCAGGCTCTGCGATGACAGCATGGACCCTGCTGTCTCCCTCTTTCTCTAACCCTCCCACATTTGCTATCTCTCTCTCAAAATAAATAAAAATAAACCTTAAAAAAACATGGAAGCAAATGAAAATGAAAACATAACAGTCTAATACTTTTGGGATGCAGCAAAAGTGGCCATAAGAGGAGTATATCGCCATGTAGGCCTACCTCAAGAAACAAGAAAAATCTCAAATACACAATCTAACCTTACACCTAAAGGAGCTAGAAGAGCAACAGCAAATAAAGCCAAAAGCCAGCAGAAGCGAAATAATAAAGATTGGGGCAGAAATAAATGATACAGGGGCGCCTGGGTGGCGCAGTCGGTTAAGCGTCCGACTTCAGCCAGGTCACGATCTCGCGGTCCGTGAGTTCGAGCCCCGCGTCGGGCTCTGGGCTGATGGCTCAGAGCCTGGAGCCTGTTTCCGATTCTGTGTCTCCCTCTCTCTCTGCCCCTCCCCCGTTCATGCTCTGTCTCTCTCTGTCCCAAAAATAAATAAACGTTGAAAAAAAAAAAATTTAAAAAAAAAAAAAAAAGAAAGAAATGATACAGAAACAAAACAAAACAAAAAAACCCAGTAGAGCAGATAAATGAAAGTAGGAAGATGGTTCTTTGAATGAACTAATAAAACTGATACACCCCTAGCCAGACTTATCAAAAAAAGAAAGGACCCAAATAAATCACAAATGAAAGAGAAGAGATCACAACCAACATCACAGAAACACAAATAATCACAAGAGATTATGAAAAATTATTTGCCAACAAATTGGGCAGCCTGGAAGAAATGGACAAATTCCTAAAACACAAAAACTACCAAAACTGAAATAAGAAGAAACAAAATTGAACAAGCTCACAGCCAGCAAAAAAAAAAAAAAAAAAAAAAGCAATCAATAATGAAAAATCTCCCACACACAGAAGTCCAGGGCCAGATGGCTTCCTAGGGGAATTCTACCAGACATTTAAAGACGAGTTAATGCCTATTCTTCTCAAATTGTTCCAAAACAATTTGGAACGGAAATGGAAGGAAAACTTCCAAAATCATTCTACAAGGCCAGCAATACCTTGATTCCAAAACCAGACAAAGACCCCACTAAAAAGGAGAATTACAGGCCAACAGCCCTGATGAACATGGATGCAAAAATTCTCAACAAGACACTATGAAATCGAATTCAACATAACGTTAAAAGAATTATTTACCACAATTAAGTGGGATTTATTCCTGTGCTGCAGGGTGATTCAAAAGGCACACAGCTAATATTCCTCAATGGGTAAAAACAGAGCTTTTCCTCTATGGTCAGGAAAAAGGATGTCCACTCTCAATGCTATTATTTAATATAATACTAGAAGTCCTAGCCTCAGCAATCAGACAACAAAAGGAAATAAAAGGCATCACAAGCAGTAAAGAAGTCAAAATTTCATTATTTGCAGATGACCTGATACTCTATGTAGAAAACCTAAGACTCCACCAAAAAAAAGCAAGAACTGATCCATGAATTCAGGAAACTCACGGGATATAAAATCAATGTACAGAAATGTTGCACTTTTTATTTTTTTAATGTTTGTTTATTTTTGAGAGAGTATGAGTGGGGGAGGGCCAGAGAGAGAGGGGTTCAGAGAATCTGAAGCCAGCTCTACACTGACAGTAGTGAGCCCGATGAAGAGCTCAAACTCACAAACTGTGAGATCAGGACCTGAGCCAAGGTCAGAGGCTCAACTGACTGAGCCACCCAGGTGTCCCCCGAAATTGACTGCATTTCTATACACCAAAAATGAAGCAGTAGAAAGAGGAATTAAGGAATCAATCCCACTTACAAATGCACAAAATAACGTAAGGTACCTAGAAATAAGCCTAACCAAAGAGGTAAAAGATTTATACTCTAAAAACTATAGAAAACTTATGAACGAAATTGAAGAGGACACAAAGAAATGGAAAAAGATTCCATGCTCATGGATTGGAAGCACAAATATTGTTAAAATGTTTATACTACTCAAAGCAATCTACACATTTAATGCAATCCCTATCAAAATACCACCAAGATTTTTTAGAGTTTGAACAATCCTAAAATTTGCATGGAATCACAAAAGACCCCAAACAGCCAAAGCAATCTTGAAAACAAAAAGCAAAGCTGGAGGCATCACAATTCCAGACTTTAAGCCACATTACAAAGCTATAGTCATCGAGACAGTATGGTACTGGCACAAAAACAGACATATAGATCAAAGGAACAGAACAGAAAACCAGAAATGGACCCATAACTATATGGTCAACTAATCTTTGCAACTAATCCAATGGAAAAAGGACAGTCTCTTTGACAAATGGTGTTGGGAAAATTGGACAGCAACATTCAGAAGAATGAAACTCAACCACTTCCTTATACCACACATACAAATAAACTCAAAATGGATGAAACACCTAAAATGTGAGACAGGAAACCATCAAAATCCTAGAGGAGAACACAGACAGCAACCTTTTTGACCTCGGCTGGAGCCACTTCTTACTAGACACATCTCCAGAGGCAAGAGAAACAAAAGTAAACACGAACTAGTGGGACTTCATCTAGATAAAAAAGCTTCTGTAAAGGGAAGGAAACAAAACTAAAAGGCAGCCTACAGAATGGGAGAAGATATCTGCAAATGACCTATTTGATAAATAGTAATCAAAATCTATAAAGAGCTTCTCAAACTCAACACCCAAAAAACAAATCACCTAGCAAAGAAATGGGTAGAAGACATGAACTGACATTTTTCCAAAGAAGACATCCAAATGGCTAACAGACACATGCAAAGATGCACAACATCACTCATCATTAGCGAAATACAAATCAAAACTACGATGAGATACCACCTCATACCTGTCAGAATGGTTAAAATTAATAAGCCAAGAATCAACAGATGTTGGTGAGGATGAAAAGAAAGGGAAACCCTCTTGTATTGTTAGTGGGAACACAAACTGGTACAGCCACTCTGGAAAACAGTATGGAGGTTCCTCGAAAAAGGTAAAAACAGAAGTACTATGATCCAGCAATTGCACTACTAGGTATTTACCCAAAGGAAAGAAAAATACTGCACAAAAAAACAAAATACCTGCATCGTGCACGCCAAGGAATGCAGCTATGAGATGATGCTCAGCTTTGGGAAACGGGGGTCTCAACATTGCTGCTTCGACTGCTGTACAGCCTACCACCAAGAGTCAGGGTGCACTGGCTGGAAGGCTGCGGAGCTTCTCCATACAGGACCTGCACTCCATCCCTGATGCCCCTGCCCCCTGCCTACCAGCATCCCCTCTACATGGAGGACCAGGTACCTCACCTCAGGCCGCCCATCAGTTATAGAGCAGGGGGCCTGCAGGACAGCGACACTGAGGATGAGTGTTGGTCAGGTACAGAGGCAGTCTCTCAGCCACCTGCCTGACCCCGAGAGAAGCCTCTGAGCTGCAGCCAGAACCTGCGTGTGGTTAAGAGGAAGCCACCCATGTGGGAGGGCACTTCACACTCACTGAGGATTCAGAAAAGGAAAAAGACCATTTCCTCAGACATGAACAGCGAGGGTCTTCAGAGCCTGGCTCAGTCTTACCTCTTGCCTTGTGGAGCACCGGGGGCTGTTTGGAGGGGACCTCTGGCTGCATGTCTGACCTGCCTGCACCAGCTGCTCAGGCTCTGCCTCCTTGGCTCCTGCTGCTGGCTAAGGGCTGGGTGCTGCCCGGGCCATGCACAGGACTATACCTGTAATGTACCAAAGCAAGCTGGGCCCAGGATTCTATTTATTATCTTTTTCATCCTTCTACCTTCCCAGTGTGTGGGACCAGAGCCCTTCCCAACTGCAACTGAAATCAAAAGTCCCCCCAGCTGTGTTCATTCCTTCCTGTCCTTCAAAGTACTTGACAGCCTCTTCCACGGCCTGTGTGTGTGTGTGTGTGTGTGTGTGTCCTGGTTGTATGTTTTGTGTTGGTGAATGAGGTCAGGTTTATGCAAGTTTTGGTAAATAAATACATAAAAGTGAAAAAAAAAAAAAAAGCACAAGTACCCCAATGTTTATAGCAGCATTATTAACAATAGCCAAATTATGGAAAAAGTCCAAATGACCACCAACTGATAAATGAGTAAAGGAGATGTGGTGTGTGTGTGTGTGTGTGTGTGTGTGTGTGTGTGTGTATGTATATACATATATACATACATATATACATAAGTATATATACACATATATGTGTATACATGTACAAAAGAATATTACTCAGCCATCAAAGAGAATTGTATCTTGACATTTGCAACGAAGCAGACAGAGCTAGAGTGTGTTATGTTAAGTGAAATATCAGAAGAGAAAGACAAATACCATGATTTAACTCACATGTAAAATTTAAGAAACAAAACAAATGAACATAGGGGAAGGGAATAAAAAAAGAGAAGAAGGCAAACCATAGGAGACTCTTAACTACAGAGAACAAACTGAGTGTCAATGGAGGGAAGGTGGGAAGGGGATGGGCTAAATGGGTAATGAATATTAAGGAGGGCACTTGTTATAATCAGCACTGGGTTTATATATAAGTGATGAATCACTAAATTCTACTCCTGAAA
Source organism: Felis catus (assembly GCF_018350175.1). Lineage (NCBI taxonomy): Eukaryota > Metazoa > Chordata > Mammalia > Carnivora > Felidae > Felis > Felis catus. The sequence continues at coordinate 78,268,575 of NC_058375.1, read as the reverse complement.
TCAATATTACATATTAACTAAATAGAATTTAAATAACAACTTGAAACAAACCAAAAGCAACAATAAAAAACAAAGACTATAGTAAAGCACCAGAATTTAAAAAGTATATATATCTTCATATTTATATTCCTCTTATTTAGAAAAATCTCTGAGCCACATTAATAATTATTTTTGCAATGGGAGTTCAGAGTTTTAATTTTCTTTTTAATTTTGCTAAGGATTATGAGGATATAAGAGAAATTTCCATTTAAAATTTTAGTGCAATAAAGTTGTTAAAGAAAAAACTTTTAATGCAGACTGCAATCCTGTTATACGTTAAATCATAAATGATCTATATTCCAAGTTTTTAAAATATCAAAACTAATAGAATTACATTAACAAAAATAACAACCTTCTGTTACTAACATAGGAAACACACAGAATATGGAAAATAACGTTGGGATGATTAGTGCAAAGTGATAAAAATCAAGTGAGATTAGCAGACTTGTTTAAAGAACTACTATTAAGGGGTAAAATATGCATGTTGTTTTTCATTAGTGCATTTTGAATTCATTATACAACAAGGAATGCATAATAGTTGATTATTTTAAAATGTATGAGTTATATAGCACACTACCTGCATCTAGTGACTGAGAGGAGAGTCAAAGATTTTGACAATACAAGGAAGTTTCATATTGCACAGATTTAAAGATCTAAAACTACAAAAGTAATAATTTCCCAATTTAACACATACACACTCCCTTAGGAATTCTTCTGTAATATCCTCTTCTAAAAGCTGTTCAACAATATGTAGAGCTTTTCTCTCAAATTCAATCTTCTTTCTCACAGCTGCTTCTAGTTCTGCTTTCCTAAAATTAAATAAAATTAAAACTTAAGTTATTCTACTTACAAGTTTTATCACAGCCAATTTTGTTTTATAATACAGCACAAACATAATGTGCTATTTTGCTACTTAAATTTATATTTTTTAACGCTGCTACCTGTGATGAATATGTCTCAAAATATTAACACACAGAAGTCTGCCACAGTAACAGGACTATTTGATTTCCAAGCATCAAAGCACAAGGAAGAAAATAGGTGATATCTTTTTGCCAGTTAGCGTTTATATTGTCTCAATCATTCCTGTGGGTATCTAAGAAGACAGCCTTTTCCTCTGAAATCCTTAGAAATCAGGAGAGATATGAGAGGAAACCGACAACTTCAGCTACAAGTAAAAACGTGTGTCAAGTCTCAAAAGTTAACTGATAGCTCAGTTTGACAAGATAGAGTCCTATCTGCAAAGAAGTGTTTTCTTATTTTGCTGTAAAATCTTATTAAATAACTATATTGACGTGACTGTGTAGTTGAGGAACACAATCTTCCCAAGAGAGCTGCTCCTTGTCTTGGCACCAGTGGAACTGTCAGCCTTTGCTGGCCCCTACACATCATGGAACATAAAAGCAGAGGCCATTTGATCAAACAACGGCTCTAGGACAGTGGTTCTCAACTCTACTTGCACATGAGGATCATCTGAGAAGATTTCTTTAAAAGATGCCTATGCCTGCGTTCCACTGCAGGTTAATTCCATCAGAATCTCTGAGGATGGGGCCTAGTTATTGGTGTTTTCTTAAAAGTGCTCCAGATAATCCTAATGTGCAAAAGGGTTGAGAATCCTTCCATAGGAACAGAGATACCCAACCATCTTGGTAACTTATTTGCTCCTTTCCTGTACTGTTTTCTCCTTTCCTACCAGAACTACCTTTGCTGGTCTCCTGGGCCTTGATCTAGAATGTATTCATTTTTTCTCCCTATTTTCAGTGACCCCCAAGACTTTAGACTCTAATTCCTTGCCTGGAGCAAAAATATTCTACAAAAACAATAACATTCCACAAAAAAGGAAGATGACATAAGATCAACTATTTCTTTTGCCAAATAAGGGCATTAAAATAAGAAGAAATTTACAACAGGGGCACCTGGGTTGTTAAGCAGTTAAGCGACCAACGTCGGCTCAGGTTGTGATCTCAAGGCTCGTGAGTTCTAGCCCTGCGTCCGGCTCTGTGCTGACAGCTCGGAGCCTGGAGCCTGCTTCAGATTCTGTGTCTCCTCCCTCTCTCTCTGCCTCTCCCCCCTTCGTGCTCTGTCTAAAATGAATAAATGTTAAAAAAAACTTTTTTCTTGTAAAGAAATTTGCAACTAAGAACTGTTCTCCCACCATTTCATAAAGACCATTCTTACATCCAAAAAGTATAAAAGACATGAATATAGACTAAAAGAAAGTTTTCTATATTAAATGTATTTAGCTTTATGAAAAGCATTTTATTTTTCTCATATTGTTGCCTACCAGTAAGAGCAATGCATTGTACTAGGATCAGTCTACAACCTGCACTGAGGAATTGCTAACTCAAGCTGTTAATTATCTAAACCTTCAGTAACAGCCACACTCACTTTTTAAAAAATATTTATTTTTGAGAGAGACAGAGCATGAGTAGGGGAGGGGCAGAGAGTTTTTTCTCTTACAGCACTTATCACAACTTGTAATTATGCATTCAGTTGTGATAATTTAATTGGTATTTCTCTGTTCCACTAGAAAGGAACTGTGTCTATTCTGCTCAAAACCATATCCTCAGGGCCTAACACAGGTCTGGCATATCTCATACTCGGTAAATAATTTTGAAAGAATGAGTAAATGAAAGCCAATACTTGATAAAAAAGATCAATCACAGACATAAGTATTCTAATCATCTTCATAGACTACTCCTGTTCTAAAAACTTTTTTGTGACAGGAGATAAACCTAGCCTTTTCAGGAAATGCCAAGACACAGAATAAGACTTTTTGCTGAAGATATGGACATGATGTAAACAAGAATAGAAAAGGTTTCTTGGAAGTCTTTAGCATATAAAGAAATAAAAAGAAAGTGTATCTGAAGAGGTATAAAAGGAGTACCTGGTTAATTTAGGAATGTTTATTCCCTTACAAATCTTTCTGCAGATACTTACACCTACACTAGCAGTGTCTTGATTTGGTTTTCTTCAAGCCTGGAGTAGAGGGATACAAAGAGTCTATGGGAGAATTTATAGTTATTCTCAGATCTTCCCCTTCTCTCTCATAATAATTTTCTCTATGGTATCAGCCTTTATTGTTTTTAAAAATAGTTCAATTAACATGAGATCAACAGATAAGAGAATGCAGTTGTCCAAGTAGTTCTCATACCTTTTAGAAGTATCTTCTTGTTTTAAGGCATTTGTCTGTTTAGCACCTATAATTAAAAAAAACAAAAACAAAAACAAAAACAAAAACAAAAACAGTAGGTCATGTCTACTCAAACACACTAGTTTACAGGGCAGATTCTTGCTCAAATAAACCGCAGACAACCTTTTCTTCTTTTCCCACACATTACTTTCTAATCCTGTGTGTAAAACAAATGAAATGGGCAGGGAATCCAGTTTACTTCCGTTAATTATTTCCCAATTTTTCTTGGAGTGTATCTCTTTTGAGATTGAATTTTCTTATGCATCACAGTGACACGGTTACGGGCTCCTGAAAATCTGAGCTATGGGTACTTTTAGAGGCAACCTCCCTCCATCCCCCGAATGCTCGCTCGCAGGAAAAGACCGTGGGTCTGACACCTCAGAGGATCATCCGAGGACCTAAGCAACAGTACATCTCGAAGGTGGGCTGGCGCGAGCGAGGTTCAAAGCCAGCTGCACAAGGCCTGCCTACGTTGCCCTGGTCACTTACCCATTCTGGCGACCTAGCTCTAGGCTCCAGCACCTCTACTCCCTCTCCTTCAGAGACAGCCCATTCTGGGGAAAATTCTTGGGACACTAGCGTAAAGAGGTGGGGGTCTGGCCGGAGGTCTTTTGTAGAAGACTCGAGGACAGCGAAGGGACGCTCTCGGCCTTCTCTGCCCTGAAGACCTCCTCCCCTGGAGCAGCCTTTGGGGTGTGCCCCGCGGGTTTTAGTCTGGAACCCTGTAGGGGTTCAACTCCCAGGGTCCAATTGTGGGATGAGGCCCTTCTTCCTACCTGTGGCGTTTCGAGAAGCGCGGGGAGTCCGGGCCTTGAGGCGGGCGGAGCGCGGCCCAGCCGAGTCAGCCATGGGTAGCGTCGTCAGAGGGTCACACCGGGAGCTGGCGTCTCCCGAAGCTCCGCCTCCCCTCGCGTAGCGCTGGGCGGGGCCGGCCGGGGCGGGGCGGGGCCGGCAGAGAGGCCTGGGCGGCCGGAGGAAGTGAAGGAGGGTGCTGAGAGTGGCCAGAGGCCCAGCCGGTAAGTGGACACACCTGGAAGTCTGGGACGGCCCGGGCTCGCGGCTAGCTGTGAGCGGCGGAGGACCCGGCTCCACGGCCCGCAAGGCCCGCGAGGTCCTGGGGCCCGTACGCCTAGGCGAGGAGGCATCGGGAGAAATGGCTTCCCATGGATGCCGCCCGCACGCGCGCTGGGGCTTTATCTGCCCTGGATCGCGCGGCCGTGAAGCCCCGCTGACCCGTGCCCCCATTGCGGGCCTGTCCTTCTCTCCGGGAGGAACGATGGCCTGGGAGAACGGAACGGTGCTCTCCTGAGAGTTGCAGGTTGCCTCGCCTTCGTGCGGTGTACTGATTACATTAACTGGATTATTTGGGGGACTGCCATCTCTTAGAGAAACTCCCTGGTCACACTCGGATCAGGGGGCATCTGAACTTTCACCCACTCTGGGTGAGTTGTGTTGACTACAAGTTTTGTGAAGTGGGACATTAAACAATTTTTTTTTTTTTAATTCCCTAAGGATTAGAACTGACTTCAGGAACACCTTCTGGAAATTTTTTCAGAAAAGAAATACTTTGCCTTTTTAAGCCATTTAGGTAGTCCAAATTTGCGCTCCTGTTGGGTGGGCGTACCCTAGAGAAAAAATTTTTTTTCAAGTGTATCTTTCAAAACTGTGCTCTTAATAGATGCAACAGTTTTACCCCCTTAGGCTAAGATACTTTCAATAAAAACATTTCAGCTTTAAAACTTGACATTTTCCTTATTGTATTTACTAGAAATTCATCAGAATGAAATACAACTTATTAACGCTTTAATATCACTGATAACTTTTATATTTCAGCATCAAAAGTAGGAAAAATAAAGAGGAATGGCTGTGGAAGAACTTCAATCCATAATAAAGAGATGTGTAAGTATTTTGTGTGTGTGTGTGTGTGTGTGTGTGTGTAAAGTTAAATACCTTTTAAAATGTGGGCAAGACACAGATTATTTTTAGTTACATTTAGGGTCATTCAAATTGCTTATCTTCTTTAATCCTTGCTTTGTTTGACCTGTGAATAAATAGCAGGAGGGCCAGAAGGCAGATTAGATTATTCTCCAAATGACCTACTTGTCTAAGTAACCTTTTAAAATTTTAATACTGATCTTTATTGTAGAATTATTTGGCAGAGTGGATTTCAATATCATTCATTATGGTACTCATTAGTCTTGTCATACATATGCTTGTGTGCAACTTACCTAGAACTTAAACAGATTTTCTCTTTTTCTCCAGAGAGGATAAAGCAAGTAGTTACTGAATTTTTATTCACCTAAACATGTTTGTTTTGTCTTCATTTTGTTTTTGTCAGCAAATCCTAGAAGAACAAGACTTTAAAGAAGAAGATTTTGGTCTATTTCAGTTAGCAGGCCAAAGATGCATAGATGAAGGGCATATAGAGCAGCTATTAGAAATTATTCAAAATGAAAAGAATAAGGTAAGTACAATCTTTATGAGTACTTTTTAGTATTTATTAGAATGATAATAGCCACATGGTGTTATTATTCTTCCACCCATTTACTCATTAAACATTTAAGAATCAACTTAAATTTCTACAATAGGAATGTGGAAAACAAAAAAGAATTAGGGCTATTTATATTCTTGACAGTGTTTATAATAGTCTGGTAGAAGAGATAAAGAGGTAAACAACTAGCAGTAAGAAGGCAGAATAAATGAAATAAGTGCTATAGTTGAAGTATGAGTAAAGTGCTTTAAAAAAACAGGGATTGCTTAGAGATCAAAAGTGGCATTTGGATTATTAATTTATATTTTGTATTATAAGTATCAGGCAGCCTAAGATACTCATTTTTGGTGATCAGCACATTCTTTTCTTTCAGCCAGATGTATATGGAAAACCAAATATTAAGTAAGATAATAGTATTTGGGTGCATAGAATCAGAATAGGGGGAGACTTAAATGGCTTTACTGGCCGTTATCATCCAGCTATAATTATCTGAGAAATCATTCTCAACATAGGAAAAGGATCTTTTTGGGATCAGGAACAACTTTTTCCTGGGACACAGTATTGAAAACACTGCTAAATTTTGTATCCTTGTACTTGCCTTCTTATGCAAGAAAAGACCATCTTCTTTCCAGGAACACACTCTTTCTTCATTTACAGTACTGTTTATTTATGTGGAAGTTTTTTTTGTTGATATCACAAACTAGTTATGCTGGTCTCTGATTATAACCAGGGCACCTTGATGGTGTTTAGGACATTACTAAAACTTTTAAATCATGTATAGTAGTTCAAAGGGCTTATTCCTTTTTTATATAAAAAATTCTTTTTTTTTTAAATTAGGACATTTAATTTAATACATTTTTTTGGATATGTGTTTATAGTACCTTTGTAGCCCCAAATAGAGTAAATGTAGTATTTTCTTTAACTCCTTGATGTTTCCCAATTGTGTTTTCGAGGATAATCTTTGAGAGTATTTTACTTAGAGCAAATAATAAGAAAATTAACAATAGTTAATATTTATTAAGCATTTACCATGTGCCAGGTGCTGTCTAAAATGCTTGACATCTGTTAACTCATTTAGCCTCCCAGAATCCCATAGGTACTATTAAATTCAGTTTGTAGATAAGGAAACATGTGACATCCAGTGTTCAGACCTGTGTAGCTTGGTTTCAGAGCTCTTAACCATTCTCTACTTAGCACTGCGTAGCACTTGCAAGGAAGTTTTAGGGGATACAGGGGGCTAATTGATTGTGGGATTGAGAAAGGTAACAAAAATGACTGGATTTCTAGCCTCTGGGAGGATAACATATTATATCCTGAATAGCAAAGGGCAACTTAAGAAGACGAGAGAATTTCTTGAAGGGGTGCAAGTAAATTTATTTTGGAAATGTTAAGTTTAAGATGTAGCAGACAGTTGAAAAGTAATGTTTGGAGCTCAGTCAAGAAACAGGAGATTAAAATCCTGATTTGTGCATCACTATTAGAAATTAATTGTAATATTTTTGAGCATAGTCTTTTTTTTTAATTTTTTTTTTAAAGTTTATTTATTTTGAGAGAGACAGGCACAGCACAAGTGGGAGAGGGGTAGAGGAAGAGGAACACTGAGAATTCCAGGCAGGCTCTGCACTGTCAGCACGGAGACTGGTGCAGGGCTTGAATTCAGGAAACTGTGAGATCATGACCGGAGCCAAAACCAAGAGTCAGATGCTTAACTGACTGAGCCACCGAGGTTCCCCCCCAAAAAAAATTGTTTTAAGACTATTAAGACTCACTATTTTGAGGGAGGGAGAGCTCCTGGTGGCTCAGTCAGTTAAGTGTCTGACTTCAGCTCAGGTCATGATCTCGTGGTTCATGGGTTTGAGCCCTGCGTCGGGCTCTGCACTGGCAGCTCATAGCCTAGAGCCTCCTTCAGATTTGGTGTCTCCCTCTTTCTCTGCCCCTCCTTTGCTCGTGTTGTCTCTCAAAAATAAATAAACATTAATTTTTTTTTAATTCGCCCACCCATTTTGAGAGAGAGAGAGCACACACGTGCATGTGGGGGGAAGAGGCAGAGAGAGAGAGAATCCCAAGCAGGCTCCTCACTGTCAGTGCAAAGCTGATCTCAGGGCCCAAACTCACAATGAGATCATGACCTGAGCCGAAAGCAAGAAGAATCAGGCGATTAACTCACTGAGCCACCCAGGTACCCTTTAATAGTCTTAATAGCTTGAAAATCACCTTTGTAATGGGTGGTCTGCTAAATCCAAGGGTTCAGACATTGATAAGACAAGTGTTTCTTGTTTTGTTCTGTTTTGTTTTATTGAGAGAGAAAAGTTGGGGAAGGGACAGAGGGGGAGAAAGAATCTTAACCAGCCTCCATGCCCAGCTGGGAGATGCTGTGGGGTTTGATCTTAAAACAGTGAGATAGATTATGACCTGAGCTGAAATTAAGAGTCACATGCTTAACTGACTGAGCCACCCAGGTGCCCCAGTAAGACAGGGTTTCAAACTGACTGCAACTTAATTTTCTTGCCAGGTGATGCAATTAGGATCGATCAAAATTGACTATTAATCTGCTTTGTGTAAATGTTTAAAAAAAAAGTATATGAATACTTTGTCCTATAGTACAGGGCTTCTCAACATTTATACTATAGATATTTTGTAGCACCCTCCCACTCTCTCCCCTCCCCCCCCCATTCCATAATGACAATCAAAAATGTCTCCAGATATTGCCAAATGTCCCTGGTAGATATGAAACAAAATAGCCCCCATTGAAAACCAGTGGTATAGTGGGAAACACATGGGCTTTGGCCCTGGACAAACATATGCACATCTTGGTTTGCCACAATTTAGATGTTAGATATTGGGCATGGCAGTAATCTCTAAACTTTGGCATTCTTATCTGTCATTTGGGGATAACAATCTTATTCTGTAGGTAGTTAGTATTAAATTAAAAAAGGTGTAGTTTATGGATAGTATTTATTTTCCTTCCTCATAACCATTCACTATTTATGTAGGAACTAGATACCTTGCAGCTGAGATGATGTTCATAAAACATTTTATCAAAATTATTTTTTTTCAGTTCAGATATGTAACATCTTACTCAAAACTGAAATTTCCTTGATAATTATTCTCAGAGAATCACTTACAGGGTAGAGGTAGACCAATGGAAAGGGAAAGAAGTACATAGTTGGAAGAGTAGAAGTCTCACAGGAACCAGTTAAGTTTTAAAAAGCGAGTATCGTCATGGTAAGTAATGGTGGAATAAGTATTTAGTAACTTGGGAAAAAATAGGTTTATAATATGTTTCTGATTAAAGACCTGAATATTAAGTTTAGCCACAACAAAAAAATGGAAGAAAACAGAATATCAAATCTTTGGAGGGAGGATAATTTGTTACACCAAAAGGTAATAGATATCACTCGCCTGTATTTATGGAACACCTATTTTGTAACAGGCCCTTGTCTAGATGCTAGGAATAGATAGCAGTAAACAAAAATCAATGCCCATATAGATGTTAAATTCTAATGAAGACAGGTATCTACACTATAAATTATATAGTGTGTTAGAAACGGATAAATACTATAGAAAAAAGTAAAGCATGACTGGGGAATGGACCATGCTAGGTGAAATTACAGAGATTTGAAGGAAGGAGGGGTATAAAATATGGGGCTGTGAGAAGAGTGTGCCAGCCAGAAGTAACTAGTATGAAAAGAATATTCTTAGAGATCAGCTGAAATCTTTCCTATTCAGTAAAAAGGATGATTGTTTTGCTGTTTGTTTAAAAAAAATCAATTTAAGTCTTCATTTTATGCCACGTTTTTAGCATAAATCTTATTGAATAAAAAGAAAGGGGGAATGTATATATATTTAATTTTAAATGAATGTTTATGAATCTCTAAAGGAGGAAATCCATTTTAGACCTAAAAGACCAAGGCAAAAAGTATATTTTGCTATATAAAAAATAAGGACAGTCAAAAAACCAAATAATTATTTTTCGTAAATATAAGAAGGGAATATTAACATGTAGGAAGCTCATGCAGACTGATAAAGACAAACACTGAAATGTCCAATTGATAAATGAGCAAAAAGGTAAAAAATATTTCCTCTTTTGTAAGCTATTTGTTCACGTACCCTAACATATTCTGTTGCTAGTTCTCTAGGACATGTTAAGTCTTAGGTACCTTTACACATTGCTGTTTCAGAGCCTTGAATGTGTTTCCCAGCTACCTATGCCTGACAGACTTACCTAATAAGCCTTAACTTAGCCATTGCCTCTTCTGGGAAGAGGCCTTCCCTAGACGGAAAGGACTCTTCTCTTGCTATACCTTATCCTCTACCTTTATCTTAGGAGAGTGGGGTCATGGAAGAGGTATTGTGCTTAATTGTCTTCCTCCCAAATGTGTGGGTTTGTTTTATTTTTGAGTGAACCTAGAATGTAATTCTGTGATGGTAGAGATCTTATCTAATACGTTCTTGTTTTATTTCTAGCACCAGAATATTTTAGGGACTTGACATATAGTAGTATATTCTTGATAAAATACTGATGAGTTGAAGTAAAATCAAGCCAGAGAAGTGGAGTACATTGTTGATAGTTCTGAAAATAGTAGTTGTGATAGTGAATGTGAATCACTAATTAAAAAGGTAAACTTTTATTTATGTGATAAGCACTCTGGAATATCTTGAAAAGAAAAAGCAACTTGCTTTCAAAGCAAGTTGCTTTGAAAAGAAGCAACTTGTGGGGCGCCTGGGTGGCTCAGTCGGTTAAGCGTCTGACTTTGGCTCAGGTCATGATCTCACGGTTCGTGAGTTCGAGCCCCATGTCAGGCTGTGTGCTGACAGCTCAGAGCCTGGAGCCTGCTTCAGATTCTGTGTCTCGCTCTCTCTCTGCCCCTCCCCCGCTCACACTCTGTCTCTCTCTCTCACAAATGAACATTAAAAAATTTAAAAAAGAAAGAAAATAGAAGCAACTTTTATGTAGGAGAAAAATTAACTGAGGTGGCATCCCCTTCTTTTACATAAGTTACATAATTATAACATGTTTGCATATTTTCCAAGGAACTTTATTTAAAAGGTTCATGAGCATTGGGTGGATTTCTTTATGAATTAGGAGAGCAAAATTCTCCATGAAAATTAAGTATTTGCTTATATTAAATAAATTAACTCTCTTGTTAGAAATAGAAGACCTATTTCAATCATGAACTTGCCTGATTTAAAGTAAATGCCCATTCACATTTCCTCAGTGAAAGTATTAAAAAAAACTATTTTAAAATGTTGTATTTGCTAGTAGCGAACCCTAAGAAGTCCCTGGTGAAATGCTGTAGACTTCATTTGTCTCATCTTAGCTCTTCAGAGGGAATTCTCAGCTCCTTCAAGATCAGAAAGCTCAGTGTAAGAGTCCTATAGATGGCAGTATTTGCTTTACTCTGAAAATGTTTTTACAGGTCATCATCAATAATATGGGCTGGAATCTTGTTGGTCCTGTTGTTCGATGTCTTTTGTGGAATAAGGAAGATGAGAAAAGAAAACATTATTTTCTGATGCTTGATTTATTGGTAAAGGTAAGTTAACAAAATTAGGTTCTCTTTGTCACAATAGCCAGCAGTATTTTGTAATTCCCTTTAATGTTTAATGCTTATTTGGGGTGACAAAGCTTTTAGTTAATGAAAATATAGGAGGGGACTCTTTGGAGAAAAGGCCCAATCTTATTGATTGGATGAGCAAATCCATTTCCGTTTTTCCAAATTTCTGGGTAGAATTATCTAACCTCATCTCAGACCCACTGATTCAGAATCTCGAAGAAGATACCTAAAAATTCTATTTTTAATAAGTAGCTTATTGTATAGATATGGAATTCAAGGTTTAGAGAGGCAATTCAAGGCCACACTGTTCTTTTAGCAACTAGCAAACGCCAATGCTCTTTTCTCTGTGGTATGTTCTCTAAAAGGATATAAAAAACCTAGAATGCAAGTGATAACGGTGGACATGGTAATAGGATGCAGATTAGTTGTGACCAACAACCTTAGAGACCCTTGGGGAAAGGTTGTTAGAGTTAAAAGTAAAAAATGATGGTAAAGAAAGATAAATTCTAAGGAAAAGAGCGTTGTAAGAGTCTCCTTAGAGATCACTGCAAATAAAAATATATACAGTACTTGGAAAGAGGAAACCCCATCTAGATAGTAGTTATTAACAATGAGGACTTTAAAAAAAAAAAGGCAAGTGAGGTGATTATGGCTAGTCAGAAGACAATGCAAAGTTTCATCTGTTCAGGAAGGACAAAAAAGACTGCACTCAGAAATACCCTGGCAGGGTGAGATAGAAAGGCCCCACTTGCTGGAAGCCTGAGAAACTACTATAGTATCCTTCAGAGTAGACGGGCAAAGCTCAAAAGAAACTGAAGTCTGGTAATCAAGTTCTTCCTTCTTTCTCCCTGTTTTTCTGACTTCTCCTTTAGCGAGGAATTTAAGTCTCCAAAAGGTAGTTGTCTATTAAGAGACTCATTCTTGCTTCTTTTTAGGTTTATAGTGATTTGACAGTCAGATTCTATGTTTTGCTCGTGTATTTTTTTAAGTTATATGAGGTGTTGTACTGTTAAGCAAAAATAATGGTATTTTCTCAGTATATGCTGCCTTTTAAAACTAGTAATCATGTGGCTTTAAATACAACTTGTATTAAACAGGTTCAATTGTGAATATTTTTATAGTTATGTAATCCAAAGGAATTATTGTTGGGTTTGCTTGAACTGATTGAAGAGCCCTCTGGAAAACAGATATCTCAGATAATTCTTCTTTTACTTCAGCCATTACAAACAGGTAATGAGTATTTTGATATCTAAGAGTTTCTTGTTTTATCTGTGTTAAGTTCTTGATACTACTCTAAAATGTCAGTACTATATCAAAGTAAAATTTATGGCTAATTATTGAGTACTCTGCTTAAACTAGCAATAGCAGTGCCCGTTTGAATCCTGCTGCCTATAGAAAGATGACAATACCGGCACAGACGGTACCCAGAATAGATTTTGTTGAATGTCATGCTATTTGCAGGGACTGTGTTATAATCTGTAGCTTTTTGCCTAATCTTCCTATCTGCAACTTATATCTAGAAATTTCCCTATAAACATATTTAAATGATTGCCTCTATGATGTCTACAGTACTCATTCTGTTAGCATTGTGATAGGTCGTGTATCTTGGTTAAAAACCGTATCACGCGGGGCATTGCTCATCCTCTGTCTTGGGAAGTTGAGGCTGGGAATAGCAAAGGTGCTGCTGAATGAAACAAGTGAAGAAAAGTCTTTATGGTTGAGTGCAGTAACATTATTGTTAAGCAATGGACCTTAGCATCCAGAGCAGACAGTATCCATGAGCTGAGACCACTTCTTCATTTTATGACTTACATATAGCTCAGAATCTGATAGAAGGACCCAGAGTCAGAAGTTAGAGTAAATCCATTTTAAATGAGAATAAAGCAGCTGTGTACCACTTGAAATACTCAAAATCTCCTAGAAAGGAAAATCTAATAATACTACCTCTCATTTTTACAGTGCTTTATATTTTATAAATATATTTCTTTGTATTTCTTTCTCTTATTTGATACTTAGAATGACCAAAAAATGTGGAACGAAGTGTTTCTGCCTTAACCATATAAACTCTTAGAAACATACTTAAACATGGCATCTATTGTAAGGTGCCATGATGGTAAGATGCTCCAATATTTCATACACCACTAAGAAGGAAAAAAAAAACTACCAATTAAGCTATGTTATCCTGATTTCAGAGTTGTTACAATATTTTTTTATTATTTAAATTTATTTAAATTCAAGTTGGTTAACATACAGTGTAGTATTGGTTTCAGGAGAAGAACCCAGTGATCATCGTTACAATATTTTTTTTAAAAAAGTGTGTTATTATTCTGTGTTTACTGGACTTGTCCCATGTTTAGCATACTTAATGGAGCTACCTCAAGTCACAACTTGGTCTCTGTTTTAGTGATTCAGAAACTTTGTAACAACAAGGCATATTCAGTTGGATTAGCGCTGTCCACTCTTTGGAGTCAGCTATCTCTCCTTCCTGTTCCATATTCAAAAGAACAAATACAAACAGATGACTATGGCCTTTGTCAGTGTTGCAAGGCCTTAATAGAATTCACTAAGCCTTTTGTGGAAGAAGTCATTAATGACAAAGAAAACTCAGTGGAAAGTGAAAATGAAAAGTTAAAGGATGAATTACTGAAATTGTAAGTATATTTTTTGGTAACATTTCACAATGGAATTAAGTAATTGATAGCTCAGTTAATTTATGTTTCTTTGTTTTATTTTTTTGCCTTGGATGTAGATGTCTAGTTTCAGATTTTGAATTTTAGAAGATTATGGGGTTCAGTGGTCCATGCCTCATTAAATGCCATGTTCTACATTTTTAAAAATTAAAAACCCAAATCCATTTGTTTAATTTACTTGATATTCTTCTTTGACTTGGCTTTACTCATCATAGCAAGTGAATAATAAAAGCGGGGGAAATAGGTGTAGCTAAAGAATCTGGTCTTTCTGTGGGGGAATTATGTTTTTGCTCTCCCTTTGAAAGCAACAGAAGCAGCACCAGACAGTTAAACATCCAACTTGACCACAAAAACGGTAAGAGTACCCAATAGCATTCAATCTGGGGGGCACTATAGACTAAACATGCACCGTTCAGTATGGCTATCAAGCACTTGACATATGGCTATTCCAAATTAAGATGTTCTCTAAGTATAAAATCCTCCCTGCATTTTGAAGACTTGTTATAAAAAAATGCCAAAATACCTCAATAATTTTTATATTAACATATTCACATAGTAGTATTTCACATACATTGAGTTAATAAGATAAATTATTAAAATTTCCCTTGTTTTTTTTTTACATTTTATTTATTTATTTATTTAAAAAAAATTTTTTTTTCAACGTTTATTTATTTTTTTTGGGACAGAGAGAGACAGAGCATGAACGGGGGAGGGGCAGAGAGAGAGGGAGACACAGAATCGGAAACAGGCTCCAGGCTCTGAGCCATCAGCCCAGAGCCTGACGCGGGGCTCGAACTCGCGGACCGCGAGATCGTGACCTGGCTGAAGTCATACGCTTAACCAACTGCGCCACCCAGGCGCCCCATATTTTATTTATTTTTAATAGAGACAGAGAGACAGAGCACAAGTGGGGGAGGGGCAGAGAGAGAGAGGGAGATACATAACTTGAAGCAGGCTCCAGGGTCTAGCTGTCAGCACAGAGCCCGATGTGGGGCTCGAACTCATAAACCATGAGATCATGACCTGAGCCAAAGTCGGACGCTTCACCAACTGAGCCACCCAGACACCGCCCCCACCCCCCCTGTTTTTTTTTTTAATGTGACTACTGGAAGATTTTAAATCATATATGGAGCTTGTATTGTATTTCTGTTGGACAGTGTTGGACTATTTAATTACATGGACCAATAATTTTATCTTTTAAATTTTGTAGACTAAAACTGTTAGCTTTCTATTTTTTCAGGTTAGGACATTAAAAAAATTTTTTTTTACCATTTATAAAATGCATTATTTCATGAAACTAAAGATATTTAAACTAAAGAAGTAGGAGGGGCTTAATCATAGAATAAAATTTGGTTTTGTAAATAAACAAATACAGCTCTATGAAAAAAATTACATTGTCCCAATTTTTCTTTGACCTGATGAAATCTAGTCATGGAGAATAGCACTGATCCTCAAACATTCAGTAATCATTGATACAGTCCAGACATGGAAGTCAGTCTTACCACATTGAATCTAGCAAGGAGTTCTCATGCTTTCCCCAATACTGGTAAGAAGGATGTTACATCACCAGTTTTATAAGCCATTGAGTTATTGGTGCTTATGTTATTTTTCATGTAAAATTAACTTGGATATGTTTATAAAATTAGGTATTTTATACTTAGGAAATGCTGTGTTCACAGTAACCCATTTCTTACACCTTAGTTGTTTCAAAAGCTTGAAATGCCCTTTGCTGACAGCACAATTCTTTGAGCAATCTAAAGAAGCTGGAAATGATCCTTTAAGATGTTTTGCATCTGAAATAATAGTAAGTACAGCTAATTTAATCTGCCATAAAATCTGCTATAATTTAAAATGTTGTCCTGCTATATTCTCATGTACTGCACGTGGTCATGTACATTGATACGTTATTAATTAGGCAATATGTATTTTTTGTAGAACACAGATAAAAAGATGGAAGATAAACATCAATAATATTATTTAGGTAATGAAATTAACACTTTCTAGACTTTGCTTTTATATTTATAAATAAATTTATACATATGTGTAAATAATTTTTTAGAAGAGTCTATCTACATACCCTTTTGGAATGTACTTTATTTCTCTTTGCATATTATGAATAATTTTCCATTGTCTTTCCATTGTCCATAGTATTCCATGGTATGGACCTTGCATAATATGTTTGACCTGGGCCGTCTAGCTCAACACTTAGGTTTTCTCCACTTTTTCATTATTATAGAACAATTCCAGTTTTCTTTTGTTAACTGTTAAGTCTGTGATAAGTATCCTTTTAACGAAATCTTTATATATTTCTTTAGTTGTTTTCTTAAAGTCAATTCCTAGAAGTAGAATTTCTGTGCCAAAGGGTATCCTCAGTTTTAAGGGTCATGATAAATATTTTCAAAATACTTCCAGAAATAAGTAAATTTCATTTGAAAAGTAATTTGGCTTAATGTATCCATTTTTTTTAAGTGTGCTGAGATTATTAGGGAACTAATGTGAAATATGGAAAAATATGTACTTGAGATTGATAGTCATGAATTTCAGGTTAGAGCAGCCACTGTGGTTGTGGGTTTTCTTCAGCTATGTTTAGCTATATGATGGTAGGTGCAACATAGGAAGAAAGTGGATTTAAATAGGCCAGGTTTTGAGAACTGTGGGAGTTCTACAAAGCAAGAGAGAGGAAATGGCATTGAGCATGTATGCAGGGAAGTGACTGTGACGCACAGCAGAATTTAAGCTGAGTAAGGAGGGAAGTTAGGATATACTAAATGTGAGAGACAGTGAATAGATGATGGGATCACTGGATTGTAGGTCCTGGTGTGACTGACAAGTTGTCAGAGCTAGGTTACTAAAGGGAATGACCTGAAAAGATTGGAGGTTAAAGAACAGGATGCTTGCAGTTACACTGTGGAAAAGTTAGTTATTTTTTTTTTTTTAATTTTTTTCAACGTTTATTTATTTTGGGGACAGAGAGAGACAGAGCATGAACGGGGGAGGGGCAGAGAGAGAGGGAGACACAGAATCAGAAACAGGCTCCAGGCTCTGAGCCATCAGCCCAGAGCCTGATGCAGGGCTCGAACTCACAGACCGCGAGATCGTGACCTGGCTGAAGTCATACGCTTAACCGACTGCGCCACCCAGGCGCCCCAAAGTTAGTTATTAATAATGTCTGGGGTATGACCATGGAGCGAGTGTTCTTAGGAGAAGTAGAGGCTGAAATCATTGGACCAAAGTGAAGTACCTGAGATTCCAGGATATTAGAAGATCTTTGGTTGTACATTTAAGTTACACAGAATTATGATTAAGAATAGTGTCAGAAACCCAATTAATGGTGTGACCTTGGGGTAGATCTAATACAGTCATATGAAATAAGTTTCAAAGGGGTTGAAGAGAGGGGTTTTAGAGAGGAAGGGGGAGAATGGCCTAGAAATAGCAAGGAGAACAGGTATTTTACTTCCAGGCTTGATATAGTAGATATGGGTGAAAAAATAACAACCTGTGAGAGGTTTTCAGACAAAGTAGTTGTTGTCAGAGGAGTCATGTTACCTTTAGAGCAAAAGAGGTAAGAGACCATTTCAAGAAGAATGAATTTTGCTGATAACTGTAAGTTCCACAGGTCATACCTGAAGGGTATCTGAAATCTGAGAAGAGTTGGAGAAGGGTTTCGAAGAGGAGATGTCAGAAATGTAGGGGAACTAGATTTTGAGGAGAGATGATATGAATAGGGTTATGTAGTTAATGGAATTAATGCTGATGGTCAAGATAGTAGGAAAGAGGCTAAGAGTGACATAGAAGGAGAGAAAGGGAGGAGTTTTCCAAGGAGTACATAACCGACCATAACAGGGCCTCTTCACTGTTGGCAATATTAGAGTACAGTATAATCCAGTGGATATTGTATAAAAATTACCATATATGATATATGTACCCTATTTTGAGAAAATAGCTGTGAAAGTTGGTGGCTGTTATAGGATTTTAAGCCTGGGAGTGATGTATTTGTTTTGGATTCATCACTTCAGTGGAGGTTGAATTTAACAGAAATAAGATTGAAAATAGGGAGATCCTTAGGTGTGTTTTGGGAATTAGGTGAGAACTAGTGGGATCCTGATTATAGAAATGGTAGAGATGAAGGGGAGAGGGCAAAATAAAAAACTTCATAGTAGGTAAAATTGACAAAATTTGGTCATTAATTGGATTTAGAAAAATGGTTAAAACGTTGATTCATAAGTTTTGTGCTTGGGTAACTGGGCAGATGAAAGTGCCAGTAGCTGAGATAGAGAATACAGAACAAAGAACAAGGTGTTTTGTGCTTAAAAAAATTTTTTTTATTAAGGTAATTTAAAAACATTCAGAAAAGTGGAAAGAATAATATAATGTACCCCTGGTATACCCATTACTCAGCTTTAACAATTTTTGACATTTTGCCAATCTTGTTTTATCTATCCTCCTTTGTTTTCCCTACTATGGTATTTTATACCCAGTCGTAGATCTATCATTTCTTCCATAAGTCTTTTAACTATGCTTCTTTAACTAGTAAGGACTTATAAAAACACAACCACAATCCATTATGACATCTAGCAAGATTAGCAGTAAATTTCTTAATATATAGCCAGTTCCCAGAGAGCAGGTTTTTAAGGAATAAATTTTGAATAATGATCATACTTTGATGAGATCACCTAAAGAGGTAGGTCATTGTGAGAAAAGAAAAGGGTTTAGGACTGAACCCTACAGAGTACCAACACTTAAGATAAGTCCACCAAAGAGACCAAGGAAGAAGGGTCACAGAGGTTGTACAAGTATCACAGAAACTGGGGTAGTAGAGTTTCAGGAAGAAAGAAGTGATTGGTAGTGTTAAATGCAGCAGAGAGAGCCTGTAAAGTAACAGCTGAAGGGCATCCATTGGATTTAGGAAGATGGCATTGATAATTTTAGCAAGAACAGTTTAAGTGGAGTGTTGAAGACAAAAAACAGTAGGGTGGATAAAGGGGTGCATGAAAAATGAGAAATAGGGGGGAGCTAGTATAAGGTGTTCTTCAAAAGAGGAAGGATAAGAAAGAAGAAGCAGTAGCCAGAAGACATGAACTTGGGGTAGGAAGGTAATAGGGGAGATAGGGAGGCTTGAGCATGTGTATTTATAGACTCGAAGGGATAGGAACCATTAGAGGGGGAAAAGAGAAGTATAATGGGATAACTGAAATAATGTGGCTCGAGAGCACACAGCTGGCCACAGGAGCAAGGACACCTGGAGGAGGTAAGAATGGGTATGTATGCAGGGAAATTTATAGCAGGAATGGAATATTACAATTGAAAGGAATCAAACCCACTGGCCTCAGATTTCTAGGTGAAGGAGATCTCTTAAGAATGAGGAGATAGAAATGGGGGCTTCAAGGAACTGGTAAAGGTTTGGAATACTGAAGGGAAAAGAAAAGAGATGGTAGAAGACTATGAAAGCATTAGTCACTAGTCTGAGCACTCAGCTGTGATTGAAGACCACAACTATAGTGGTAACAGTCTGTATTTGTGTATGATTTTTTTCTTCAACAGTAGTCAATTGACTGGGTGTGGAAGTAGAGAAGGTGGATGGTAATTTTTTTTCCAAAGCTGGCATTTTATTGGGTAGATGGAGCTAAAGGAAATACAGGGTGTAAGTAGTTCAAATGACCAGAAATGTCTTGGTTGGACAGGGAAAGAAGGGAAGTTAGGAGGGGACAGATAGGTAGGTTAGATGAAGGGATCACAGAACTAGAAAGGTCAGAGGTACAAAAGCAGGTTGGTAGGAGAGACAGGATAAGAAGTTATGGTCAGAAAGTGAAATGCTGGAGTTTAGTATCTAATATGGAATAGCTCCAAATGCTGACAGAGGTTCAGGATGGGATTACGTGCTGAAATGAATTAGAAGTTAGGGTCACTGGAATTTAGAAATCAAGAACCATGAGGCTGGACTGTTAGAGGAGTTACCTATGTGAACACTGAACTTTCCCACATCGTAGCAGTTGGATAGAGAAGACTGTGAGCAGGTACCAAAGTCTTCAGTGAATGTGGGGAAATGACCAGGAAGTCAGCATATGGCAGAGATAAGAACAATAAAAGGTCAGTATCTGCCTCAAAGGAAAATGTGCTTTTGCGTGAGAGTACAGGAAGAACCAAGGTAATACCCAGCCTCTACCTATACCACCCTTCCCCACTCTTGCCTCCCTGGCTGTGCTATGTAAGAGGTGTGAGAGGATGAGCAGCCTCCACCAGAAATCAGTCAGGTTTAATTAGAGCAGTAAGATAGAGCAAGTATTCTATGAAAAGGTTGAGGTATAGGGAAGAAAGTTTAAGATCTTATAGAAGTGAGGAAGCACAAAGCAATCAAGCAGAGGTAAAATCAGGGTAGGAGATAAAGTGAGGAGGTGCCTTCATTTCTATGCTGGAGACGTCCAGATAAGTGGGAACACTTGAGATTGATAGCTTGAGCTGTCCCACCATTGGCAGAAGTTTTGCCTTTTTTTTTTTTTTAAGTTTATTTATTTTGGGGGAGAGAGAGCATGAGCTGGGGAGGTGCAGAGAGAGAAAGAGGGAGAGAGAATCCCAAGCAGGCTCTGCGCTGTCAGCATGGTACCTGATGCAGGTCTCAAACCCAGGAACCATGAGATCATGACCTGAGCTGAAATTAAGAGACACTTAACTGACTGAGCCACCCAGGTGCCCTGGCAGAAGTTTTTTGATAGAGAACTGTTTGAATGCCCCAAGGGTTTCAGCATAGAAACATGCTTTAAAAAAAGGGCCAAATCTGCCATGAGAAATTGTAGAGTGGCAGGTACATCCTGGGTCTGAGCAAGACTGCTGGTGTGTGGGTAGATTGTGAAGGCCCTAATTTGGACACAGGTGGACCCCAGATAACCCCAAAGTAGCACTGTAGAATCTGGTTATGTATAATGGGTTTTTAAAAGGCTAACCTTACTCTGGGAAAAAATACATCTAATATTGGCTGAATGAAGAAATGGAGCTTCATGGTTAAGAGGACATTTGGAATCCAAGTACAGTAAACTTTTTTTCTTACAGCTATAACAAGACTGCATGGCTTTGAAAATCAGTATAGCAGTATATATATTTAGCATCTGGTAGCTGAATAGCAGTCTCTTGTGACTGTGGATGATTTCCCTTGGTTCTTTTTTGTGTTCTGAAATGACTAATGGAGCCATCTGGGATCAGCAGATTTTACTTCCTTGAAGGCTGGAAAAGTCTTATTTGACTTTATTATTCCCTACAATGTCAGGCCCAGTGCCTGATACTCAAGTATTTATTAAATAAATGAGTGAATATGTGGAAAGTCAGTATTCTGATTTAGCTGTTCTTGACATTCCCTTTTGACTTATATAGTATGTTATGACTAACTTTTTTATACTTTTTGAAAGGGAGAGCGTGCGAGCTTATGCAGGGGAGGGGCAGAGGGAGAAGGAGGGAGAGAGAATCCCAAGCAGGCTCCATGCCCAGCGTGGAGCCCAGTGCGGAGCCCAGCACAGGGCTTGACCTCACGAACCAAGAGATCATGACCTGAGCTGAAATTGAGAGTCGGATGCTTAACTGACTGAGCCACTCAGGCTCTCCTCATATTTTTTTTGTAGATGTACTCAATAGATATTTGACACAGGAATTATATCATTTTCTAGGTAAAGAAACTGAGGCTTTAGAGAAGTTACATAACTTGTCCAGTATCTGATAGCTAATAGGTGGTAATTCCATTGGATTCTGAAGGTCAGATGCTTTCTAGTATACTGTAGTTAGGAATAATATAAGAGGCATAGGAGTGGCTTTATGTTTCCTGAGTGTCTTTTTTTTCTCTACTCTTACCTCCTTAAAAAAAAAGGTAAAACTGTAGTCCTGTCCACTCATGGTCCTCTTTCTCGTATGACACAAGAACCCTTGTGATATGAGATATCACCAGTTTCCAAAGCCTCAAAGTGGTCACTGGAGCACTGTTCCTAGAGTAATCTTCTTCTAAGTAGTTAGTTTACTATCATTTCATGGTATTTGTATGTCTCACATTTCTTAGATTGCTTTCAAATACCTCAGGCACTTTAAAAAAAAATTGTGATAAAATATACATAACATAAAATTTACTATTTTAAAAATCATTTTTAAGAGTGCATTTCAGTGGCATTAAATACATTCACGTTGTCATGCAACCATTACCACCATCTGTCTCCAGAACTTTCTCATCTTCCCACTCATTTCCCTTAGGTTGTTGGCAAATTTATCTCCTTGAAGCTATAGATTGAGGTCCCCATTTTCCTGTTGGCTATTTGGTCAGGAACCACTTTCAGTTCCTAGAGGTTGTTCCTACAGACAGCCCTCTCCATAGACCCTCTCATAACATGGAAGCTTAGTTCTTTAATGCCTCCAGCGGTGAGTTTCTGACTCTCAAGGAGGGACTGGACCCTTTTTTATTTTTTTATTTTTTTTTAATAAAGTTTATTTATTTTGAGAGAGACAAGAGACAGTGCAAGTTGGGGGGGTGGGCACAGAGAGAGAGGAGAAAGAGAGAATCCCCAAGCAGTCTCCTCATTGCCAGTGCAGAGCCTGATGTGGGGCTCGAACCCATGAAGCTGGGAGACCATGACCTAAGCTAAAACCAAGAGTCAGACACTTAACCAACTGAGCCACCCAGGTGCCCCAGACTGGACTGGACCCTTTTTTAAAGACTTCTACCTGATTAATTCAGGCCCACCAGAGATAGTCACCTTTCTAATAACCCCGAATCAACTGATTTGGAACCTTAGATACATCTGCAAAAAATCCTTTCACTTCTTGTCATAACAAAATCTAATCATGGGGTGGTATCTTGCCATATTCTGTTAGGTTGAAGCAAGTCCAACAGGTCTCACTCACGCTCAAGAGGTGAGACTTATACAGGATGTGAATATGGCACGGGAGAGTGAGAAGAGCATACTAGAGTCTGTCTGCTGTAGCTTACTTTTTTTATCCATTTCAACAGGGTTTCTTATCAGCAATTGGACATCCTTTCCCCAAAATGATTTTTAATCATGGAAGGAAAAAGAAGACATGGGATTATCTTGAATTTGAGGAAGAAGAAGACAAACAGTTAGCAGACTCTATGGCTTCTCTGGCCTATCTAGTATTTGTACAGGGCATCAGTATCGACCAGCTTCCAATGGTCTTAAGGTAGGAGTTAGTGTTTGATTTATTCGTGTAATTGTAAAAGGAGTATCGAACTCATATTTCTAATTTCCAGCATACTTATTATTATACTAATACTTTAAATGAAGTATAAACAAAAGCTATTTTTTTAAATATTTATTTTGAGGAAGTGTGAGTGGCGGAGGCGCAGAGATGGATGGGGGGAGAGTGATAATCCCAAGCAGGCTCCACACTGTCAGCACAGAGCCTGATGTGGGGCTTGATTCCATGAACAGTAAGATCATGCATGACCTGAGCTGAAATCAGGAGTCAGACACTTAGCCAACTGAGCCACCAAGGTGCCCCTAAACAAAAACTATTTCTATTATCATATAGTCTATAATCTATTTAAGCCAATAGTACTCCAATAGTGAAAGGTGGTGGCAGGGGGTGAGAACTGAAATAGACATAATGGTGGGGACAAGAGTCAAAGTGTGAAACTGGGAGCGCCTGGCTGGCTCAATTGGAAGAGCATCTGACTCTTGATCTTGGGGTTGTGAGTTCAAGAGCTCCATGTTGGGTGTACAGATTACTTAAATAAAAATTTTTTTTAAGAGTGTGAAACTGGGCTTGGTTTTGAAGCTTTAGGGATCTCCCTGTACTGTAAGAGAGGGAACTGCTCATTTATCCATGGTGGAGGGGTGGGTATCTAAAATGCCATCATCTTTATGGGGCGCCTGGGTGGCGCAGTTGGTTAAGCGTCCGACTTCAGCCAGGTCACGATCTCGCGGTCCGTGAGTTCGAGCCCCGCGTCGGGCTCTGGGTTGATGGCTCAGAGCCTGGAGCCTCTTTCCAATTCTGTGTCTCCCTCTCTCTCTGCCCCTCCCCTGTTCACGCTCTGTCTCTCTCTGTCCCAAAAATAAATAAATGTTGAAAAAAAAAAATTAAAAAAATAAATAAATAAGAAATAAAATAAAATGCCATCATCTTTTAACTGGATTACTCTTGTAGTCCTGAGTGGTTATTTATATATCCAACCTCAATCCCTTTTAATCCAACTCATTTTCAACACAGAAAGTGAAGCTTTAAGAGTAGTCCCTTAATGTAAACCCTTCACTGGCTTTTTATTGTTCTAAAGTCTAAAAGTCTTTACATAAGACAAGCTTATACATTATCTGATCTCTGCTTGATTGCCCTGATTCACCTTCTACCACTTTTTCTCTTGTTTACTATGCTCCAATAACATAGACCTTTTTTTTTTTTTATTCAAATGTGTCACAAACCTTTCTGCTATAGGGCCTTTGTATATGCTTAGAACAAACATCTTTAACCTTAAATGTCGCTTTATGAGGAAAGCCTTCACTAATCACCCAATTTCAGTCGCATCTTCCTGTTGTAATTATCTTGACCTTGCCCTTCTTTTCCCATAAAGTTTATCAAAATTATTTTTAAGATACATAATTTTATAACATAACACCTCTTGGACTTTAATATCCATAATAATGATTATGTATTTGTCTTGCAGATGATAGTTGTATTTCTTTGTGTACATTTATATATTTACTTATGAATGTACCTGGGGATATATTTCTGTGTAAATACTGCAATAATGGCTACCACTTGCATGTTCATCATGTATTAAACATGCCAATAGCTTTATATGCATTATCTAATCTTTATAATACTATGAAATAGAGTATTCTCATTTTACAAATGAAAATAACAGGCTTAGACAAGTTAAGATACCACTTAATATCATACAACTAATTAGTGGAATAGGTGGATTCAAACAGTTTTGTCTTCCCCCAGAGCCTATACTTACTTGAGAGAGAGAGAGAGAGAGAAAGAAAGCCCCAGGAGAGGGGCAGAGGGAGAGGGAGAGAGAATCTTAAGCAGGCTCCATCCCCATCACAGAGCTGATGTGGAGCTTGATCTCACCACTATGCAATCATGACTGACTTGAGCCAAAATCAAGAGTCAGATGCTTAACCGACTGAGCCACCCAGGCATCCCTAGAGCCTATACTCTTAATCACACTACCATCAAAATGACTTAGGTATGTATATTAGTTTGTGAAGGCTGTCATAATAAAACACCACAAACTGGATAGCTTTAAAATAACAGAAATGTATTTTGTCATAGTTCTGTAGGATGGAAATCCAAGTCAAGGTATGGGCAGTATTGGTCCCTTCAGAGGGCTGTGAGGGAGAATCTGTTCCATGCCTCTCCACTTGGTGACGGTGGTTTGCTGGCAATCCTTGATGTTCCTTGGCTTGTAGATGTGTCACTCCAATCTGGCTTTATGTTCATATAGCATTCTCTCTGTGTATGTCTCTGTCCACATTTCCCTTTATTATAAGAACACCTATTGTACTGGATTTGGGCTCACAGGAATGACCTCACAGGTGGGGGGGGGGGTTCCTGTTGTCCCCCTTGCCCATCCCAATTAAAAAGAAAAAAGAAGGCCCTGTCTTCAAATAAAGTCATATGCTGAAGTTCTGGAGGTTAGGATTCTAACATTTCTTTTTTGAGGGGGGCACAGTTTAACCTTTAACAGTATTGATGTATACAAAATTTCTAAAAATACGTGTGGGTGATATATACATACATATATATGTTGTCTGTTTTAGCCCATCGTACCTATTGCAATTTAATATGGGGCACATTGAAGTCTTTTTGCAAAGGTAAGATCATTTAGATGGCATCTCAGAATTAGTGTTAAAGTAGCTCTTGTTAAAAGTGGGGGAGACTACCTTCTCTTTGCCAGACCCTAATTAATTGGTTATTTTATAAAACAGTGATGTAAATATGAAACAAAAATGAGTCAAAGAGGTTTTACAACAGAAATCTCTTTTAAATATTAAAATATTAGCTTCTAAGGGAGTTTCCAGTCATCTGCTTCTGATGTTTCTCCCCTTATTTCAAAAGTTGGTAAGTTAAAACACCTCTGTCCCACTGCAGCCTTCTCCATCTAAGCGAGGTGGTTAATAAAAGAAATTCATCCATGTTTTTGCTTCATAGACACAATGTGAACTGCATTAAAAGGAAGGAGGTGTCTTGAACAGCCTTCTCCATCTAAGCGAGGTGGTTAATAAAAGAAATTCATCCATGTTTTTGCTTCATAGATACAATGTGAACTGCATTAAAAGGAAGGAGGTGTCACCTTTTTATATCTCAGATTATTAACAGTGATTGTATTCAACAACTTCTACTTGAGGCATTAAGAATGTAGGTCTTTCTCTTTGAAAAAAATTACAGAGTAAAAATATGTGTAATTTTTTCAGACATATTTAAGCATTTTGCAAAACTCTATATGCTTTGTGTTCTTTCCTTGTAACATGTTTAAATTATCTCTTGCGATCAGTCAGGACCTTTCAGTAGTATCCTATAGGAACATTAGTGACAGTTTATCAATCCCATCTCTTCCCAGGTGAAGGAAGATTTGTAACATGGCAAATGTCCAAAGCCTCGGCCTACAAGGCAGGAATTTCCAAGGGTCTCCTGGCACAAGCAGTTTTTAACTCTGTAAATTTACTGTATTATGTATGTCTTAATGGTTTTACATTCTTTTTAGTCTCTATTTTATTCATACAATGAGAATATGTATTGATTTAAATCTTACGTTCTGTATTCTTAAGATTTCCAGACTATTTAGTCATTGAACAAAAACAACACTTTTAACTCCTTGCATGGTTAGAATAAAAACCTGGGCCTTAAATAATATTTTTTGCCACAGAGCTTAAATACTTAATTAACAAAGATTATATACCTTGAAAAAAATATGATCACAAATGGAAAGCATTTAATTATTATTTTTATATAAAAAGAATTGAAAAGATTTTACAGATTAGTCAACTGGAATACATAATATCATATTATGTATAATTGGTTTCTTAGCACTTACTGTTGAAGATCCGTTGATTTGTTATACTAGGAAGTAAGCCCTGAGTGGGTAGATTTGGGTTGGATTTGGATGTCAATAGCCAAGTCAAAAGACCGATCATACGTGGATTAAGAATTTTGACTAAGTTCTTCAATAGAATTTTTCCTTAATGATATATATTTTGAAAGTCTTTTAATTTCAATTTTTGCTTTATTTTTCCTAAAATGAAGAATCATTTAAAACAGTTTAGAAAGTCATGTTGATAAATTTTAATATTCTCTTCCAGAACAGAAGAGTCTGTTTTCTCCAAAGGAGTGGTAAGATTTGTTTGCACACATTGTAATTTACACACAGTCATTGCACAAATACAGCTGTTGACTTTGCTATATATGTATCTCCATAGGATCTGTTGGAGAATGGTTTATTGAGAATAGAGGACAACAGTTTACTTCACCAGTACTTAGAAATCAAGAGCTTTCTTACTGTACCTCAGGTCAGTTAAATGTGTATTCTGATCCTGAAATAGCCTATTCTAAAATTAAGTAAAGGTCTTTTCAGACTCCTCCTACTTCCTTCTCCATATCCTTTGAAAACTCTAGTGCCATGTGTCCAATAAAACTTGCTCTGATGGTGGAAGTGTTCTAGCTATGTATGATACAGTATTAAAGCCAGTAGCCACATTGAACACTTGAAATGTAGCTAGAGTTAAGGAACCGAATTTTAAATTTTATTTAATTTAAATTAATTTAAACCTAAATAGCTATATGTGACCAGTGGCTACCATAGTTGATAGTGTAGCATCTGGTGGAAAAACGTAATTTTCTTCTTAAACACTTTGTTTCTGTAGGGACCTTAAAAATGAAGCTCCTTTACTTTTCTCATAACTCAAGTCCTAAGGACTCCATCAAGGCATGCATTGACTCATTACTAGAAAGACATTTTTTCTCTCCTGTGATTTATTTTGCTTAGTACTATCTGTTAGTTATCATAGCCAGGTGGGTCTTTAGATGTTAACGAAGAAACCTGTTTTTCTACTATTTAAATAGGAAAACATGGATATTAGTATATTAACAATGATTGTTTTTAATGAATGGATTATATTTTCCATGTCTGGTTTCATTTTTTGCCACCCTAGACATAATTGTAAATTACACTTCTAAATTTATGCTTTGTAACATCCCCATTCAACATTACTTACAAAACAGATTGTACTTTGCTTCCTCAGATGTAACAGTGGAACGAAAGGCTCAGAGAAAAATTTACTTAATTTTTAAATCTCCTACCTTCCCTTCTCTGAAATTTTAGTATCCATTGATAATATAGTTGTTTATTGTCAATATAATCTATTATCATCTGAATGGTGGTTTTTGTTTGTTTTGTTTTTATTTCCAGGGCCTAGTCAAAGTAATGACGCTTTGCCCCATTGAGACATTGGTATGTAAATGTTTTGGAAATAAATAATAATGAGTGAGAGTGAAGATTTTTTTTTTTTTTTTTTTTTTTTTTTGAGAGGGAGAGCGAGCGAGCTGGGCTGTGTGCTGGAGCAGGGAGAGGGGCAGAGGGGGAGGGAGGGGGGAAGAGAGACAGGGAATATGAATGAATGAGAATCTTAAACAGGATCCAAGCTCAGCACAGAGCTCAATGTGGGGTTCAGTCCCACAACCCTGGGGATCATGACCTGAGCTGAAATCAAGAGTTGGATGCTCAGCTGACTGAGCCACCCAGGTGCCCCTTTACAATGAGAAATTTTCTTGAATAATTTACAGCTGACTCTTGAACTATGCAGGGATTAGTGGTGCCATCCCCCTGGTTAGTCAAAAAGCCAGGTATAACTTTTGACTCCATAATGCCTCCTAGTAACCAGAAGCCTTACTGATAACATAAACAGTTGATTAACATATGGTTTGTATGTTACATTATATACTATATGTGTGCAATAAACTAAGCTAGAGAAAAGAAAATGTTATTTAAAAATTCATAGGAAAAAAAATTATAAGGAAAGTACATTTACAGAACTATATGCCAGAAAAAATCCACTGTAAGTGGACCTGCACATTTCAAATTCCTTGTGTTGAAAAGTCAACTGTAATCTTCATTCAGTTTATGTAACAATATTATTTGTTTGATCCTAGAGGAAAAAGAGTTTAGCTATGCTTCAGCTGTATATTAACAAGTTGGATTCACAAGGCAAATATACGTTATTTAGGTATGTATCAAGAATGGTTGTCAAGAATGGTTGTAGTTGATTAAAAACCAAATTAATACCATTTAATTATTCCAGGCTACAGTATTTCAGAATGTTTTACATGTAATCGACTGTACTTGGAAACCATATTATAATAAATTCTCTTATCCCTATGGGTAGAGAAGGGTTAGTTAAATATTATGGACTCATATGAATAATAGTATTTCAGCTCAACTAATTGAAGTAGTCTAAAATTAAAATAGACTAGAGAGAGATTAGAGATTGATAAGTCTCCTGATGGAACTTTACAGGTCAGTAATCTCCATTATTCACTGTTGAAATTAATTGCTCTGGAGTTATAACTTGGATAGGCTATTCACTTTTAAGTTAAAAGTAGAGATTATTAATTGTGCTGTTTGAAAAGAAAAAGATTCTAGCAACTCTCTGAGTTAAAGAGCAGCTGTAAAGGGCCAAATAGCAAATACAGGCTTTATGCATCACTCAGTCTCTGTTGCAACTATTCAACTTTGCCTTTGTAGTGGAGGTGAATATATTCCAATAAAACAAAACAGGCAACAGGTTGGATTTGGCCTGCAGACTTTAGTCTGTTGACATGCCTGGTAGTAAAAATGAATTAAACACCGATTTGGGCAATGTCAAAATGCTAGTAAGTCTTCTTTTGGAATTGGCCAACACTAGCATTCTTAATCCCATCTTTACTTCTATCAATAAGACTTAGGCCAGGTTTATGAAATTATAATTTGATGCTTATGTCTTAATACCAGTTTTCCTGTTCTGATTTACCTATGTCCCTACCAAGAAATCCCCCTTTCTTAAGCTAGTCATACTGTGTTTCCTTTTTTTGCAATTAAGTTAGTCTAACACGACTAGTCTACCTTCACAGGGAATAATTTTGGGAGATTTTAGGCTATTAGTGCCCATTTTTGCCATGTCAAATCACTGCAACTATATTCACAAAAGATTCATATTTGATTTAATAGAAATTTCTTGTTGGAAAGATCCAGTGAAAATAGAATTTGCCAGTTAGAGCAATAACCACAACAAGTAATTTGGCAATTGGTTGATCACCTTGTTAATTGTCTTCACAGATTTTTGTATTTTTAGAAATAACACAAGGCCCATTTGAATTTGTAAAATTTTCAGCATTGTTTAAGTATAATAGAGTCCAGGATAAATTCAAATGTATTGTAATTTTGCTTTCAAGGTGCTTATTGAATACAAGTAATCATTCAGGTGTGGAGGCTTTCATTATTCAAAATATCAAAAATCAAATTGATGTGTCACTAAAGGTAAGAGCATAGCTCAGGTGTTGATTATCTTTTTTACTTTGTGAGATATATATATTCATTTGTGGAATACACTAATGTATATCTAGTATTAGGGTATATTTTTTCACCATTTCTAGTATTTCTTTTTTAAAAACA
Organism: Felis catus; assembly: GCF_018350175.1. NCBI lineage: Eukaryota > Metazoa > Chordata > Mammalia > Carnivora > Felidae > Felis > Felis catus. Next base: position 78,237,974 of record NC_058375.1, on the reverse strand, counting down.
TGAATTTTGAAATTTTATTAACTATACATTTAAATTGTATTAATTCTTTGAGCTGAGAATATGATTTTGTTTTGCTCTGTACTTCTGAAATATCAATGGAAACTTAAGTCTAATCTGTTTATGAATAGTCAGTAATTTCATACTGAAAGCAAAGAGTGCATCAATGTTTTCAAACTGGCAGTCTGTTCCCATTGTCTAGAAATAGTGTGAATGAATGAAAATTTAAGTTTAGAAACATATTTTAAATGTGTAATGTTTATTTTTGTAGTGTGAGGGTACTAGAAAAACGTGAATTTACCAACTATTACTTAAAATCTTTCCCAATTTTTCTTTTGCTTTTCAGAAAACACATGACAACAAATGGTTTACAGGACCACAGCTGATTTCACTTCTAGATTTGGTACTCTTTCTCCCAGAGGGTGCTGAAACAGATTTACTTCAAAATTCAGATAGGTAAGGTTGACCATTACTAAGGTTCACATAGTAAATTTAAAAAAATGTGAAACCCCTGCTTAGCAAACCTAAACAAGTAAGGTGTATTTTCCTGTTATGAGTTATGGTTAATTCATAAAATTACATAAAGATTTTCATATTTTAGTAATTAGATGCTATGTAAAAACAGAATTAAAAACTCCTCTTTCCAAAAGCATGACCAATAATAGTATGATTTTATACCTATGATGTACCCTGCATTCCACTGTACAGCTCATAAGGATTTGCAACTAACTCTAAGCATTGGTGACTGAAAACTAAGAATTTCAGTATAACTTACATAAAAGACTTACATGTTTGGGTTATATTGTTTTGTTTTCTAGGACATCATTTTTTTATTAAAACAATTTTTTTAATGTTTTTTTATTTTTGAGAGATAGAGTGTGAATGGGGAAGGGACAGAGAGAGGGAGACACAGAATCCAAAGCAGGCTCCAGGCTCTGAGCTGTCAGCACAGAACCCAACGGGGGGCTCGAACCCACAAACTGTGAGATCATGACCTGAACCGAAGTTGGACGCTTAACTGACTGAGCCACCCAGATGCCCCAAGGATATCATTTTTTTTATATATAGAACATGTAATTTCACTTTTAGTCTACACAGTGGATGATAAGTGGTTGTAAGCATTTATAAAGGAATCTTAAAATTCAGGATGCAAGAGATGATACTCTCAAGTATTAAAAGATAACAATGCTCCCTTATAATTTTCACAGTTGTATTTTGTGAACTTGAAGAACAAGAGTGATAATTACTACTACAAAAGATGTGTTAAAGGGAATAGTTTCTAATGGCAAATATAATTGTAAAAATATATCCAAGGTTTTAACTTATTTTATTCATTGAAATTGCTGATTATATAATACTGTATTGTAAATAACAAGTTATGTGTTTTTAATTAACAGGATAATGGCTTCATTAAATTTATTGAGATATTTGGTTATCAAAGATAATGAAAAAGACAATCAAGTAAGTGAAATTTTTAAAAATTAAACTGAGTATATTCAAAATGCACAAGCCAATATTTAATATCTTACCCAGCTACAAAGCCTGGGAGACATGTCAATAAGAATTCTGAAACATGAAGTGAATTCTTAGGAGCTCTTACTACTTCACATCCAGCTTCCCTTTCAATTTCTCTTTTTTAACCCTTGCCATCTTGCTGTAAGCATTGCTTAGCCCTGTCAGGTAGGTAAGTTGCAAGTCGTAAGTTAACTAAACTTTTGGAGCCCAGCATATATTTGGGTGTCTTGTTCAGTTGCCTCCACCTCTAGTTCATGATTGTAAGTCTAAGATGTCTAAAATAAAATCATCTGATAATTTGATATCCTCTTATTGAAGCATTTTCAGCACTAAAATCTGTTAATAGCACCTTTTGGATAATGTGTGGGAAGTGTTTTGTTTTTTTTCTTTAAATAGTGCATCATTAGAGGTATTCAATGAAGACAAAACTTTGAGGAAGATTTGTCATACAGTAAAATTAGATTTGCTTTTTATCTTCCCCTCTCTTTCTACCTATTCTAATAGTTGTTTTCCCACAATGTGTCATCTCTATTTAAATTGTAACTACCTAAATTACATGTGTTGTTAATCTGGTTTTAGTTTTTTTTTTTTTTTTAAGGAAGTAATAAAAGAAATGAAAGTAATTGGTTTTTATTTAAGGATGCCAGAGAGCTTTTTTAAAGAAAATTTAAGTCAGTCATGATTTGGAATGAGAAGTTTGTAAGTAGCAATTTCCTTCCCTCTTGACTGAATTTAGTAGACGCAGGGTTTTGACCTGTTTATCCCTCTTCAGCCAGAAACAGTTACTTGCTATTATTGACTAGTGCTTATTCTCTACAGGGTGCTTATTTTTCCCCTACATCTTGCAGTGAAGTTTTCCAAACATACAACCAAAGTGAAATATAATTTTACAATATCACACTGACTTACCACCAAGATGCTACCATTAACATTTTACTCACCTTTTATCATGTCTCCATCTCTCTACCATCTATTCATCAGTCTATTTTTTATGCACTTCATAGTAAACTGTATGCAGAGAGCATACTTGCCCCTACATATTTCAGCATATATTTCAATAGAGTTAAATATCCGTCTGTAGTTTTTCTTTGAGATAACATTTACATAAAATGAAATGCACAAATTTTAAGCGAATATCTCTGAGTTGTAGCAAATGGATAGGATTAATCCAAGTCTTTTTTTTTTTTTTTTTTTTTTTAATTTGAGAGAGAAAGCGAGAGCAGAGGAGAGGGGCAGAGGGAGAGCAAGAGAATCTTAAGCAGGCTTCATACTCATTGCAGAGCCTGATGTGGGGCTCAGTCCCACAACCCTGGAATCATGACCTGAGCTGAAATCAAAAGACACTCAACCAACTGAGCCACCCAGTCACCCCTTATCCAAATCTTTATCAAATGTAAAACACTGTTGTCATCAGAAGTTTGCTGTGTCCTTTTCTGCCTTTTTTTTTTTTTTTATAGCTTTTCAAAAATAATATAGGCTTAGGAAGGATCTTTAACTTGCAGAAGGGCCCATACCTAGTAAGTGGTAGAAGACAGCCATGACCCCAGGCAATGGCCAGGACCTTTGAATCACAGTATATCCTGATTCCTAAAGAAGCTTGTGGTAAAAACAGAAAAGCTAACAAGTGATATTCAGCAGCATTGGAGGCCCTGAGGCTTCAGGAGGGTGTCCTTAGGGTATGGTATAAGTTTTTACTTTTTTAGTTATCATGAAAGGCCACACCTAGAGATGACCTAATTTGACTGTCAGGGAGAAATAATATCTTCTTGATTAGGAGTGTTAGATTTATTAGGTATGGAACACTGTACTGCAGGGACAGCAGATGGGCCTCTGCATAGAGAGGGAAAACAGAGCAGTTTAGCATTGTGCAATATCTGCTATTATGCCCATAGATAATGCCTTTTATTTGGCTTGAACATTAAATGGTGAAGAAAAGGATACAACCAGTTTACAAGATTGCTTTATTATTTACTGGTTTAAAAAAATTTCTTGGGATTCAAATATCCCAAAGTATTGCCATGCAAGTTACCATAAGAATTATTATACCAAAGAGATTAGCAAAAAAACTCAGTCCAAGATGGGCAACCTGTTATCGTTGAGGCAGGTTAAGAGCCTGTTTGTTCATCATAGAAGTATTTCTCCCAAGTGCAGTTATAACAGGTCATGTATATACATGACAGGTAAATCTGTGTGCTATGGCTGATCAAAAAATGACAGCTTCTGAGTTTTTATACATTTTGATTAAGGAAGAATCAAAATGATACCCTAGTGGGGCTGAATTATGGGTAGTTTTATTCAAAAAGACTCCTACCAGTACCTGTTTTTGATCAGTTAAGCATGCTGAGAGGGTAACTAGCCAGATGAAAAGCTGAAAAGCAGTCAGAAAGGTATACAGGGATATTAAGAGGATCATTCAAATACAAAACAAAGTGATTCATAATTGAATAATCATACATTTCTTTTCCTGCTCTTCTGGATTGCTGTCAGCTGACTTATTCTTTTCATATGTCATTCCCCTCTTCACCCTATTTCTTTTTTTTTTTTTAATTTTTTTTTTCAACGTTTATTTATTTTTGGGACAGAGAGAGACAGAGCATGAACGGGGGAGGGGCAGAGAGAGAGGGAGACACAGAATCGGAAACAGGCTCCAGGCTCTGAGCCATCAGCCCAGAGCCTGAAGCGGGGTTCGAACTCCCGGACCGCGAGATCGTGACCTGGCTGAAGTCGGACGCTTAACCGACTGCACCACCCAGGCGCCCCTCCTCTTCACCCTATTTCATTTCTCTTTATCTCTTCTAAGTTATAGGCACCTTCTCCCATACTTCAGATTCAACAAAACTTTTCTTGAACCTCCATCTCTTCTTTTTTTTTTTAAGTGTATTTTTTTTTTCAATATATGAAATTTATTGTCAAATTGGTTTCCATACAACACCCAGTGCTCATCCCAAAAGGTGCCCTCCTCAATACCCATCACCTACCCTCCCCTCCCTCCCACCTCCCATCAACCCTCAGTTTGTTCTCAGTTTTTAAGTTGAACCTCCATCTCAACTGGCAAAACCAGCTTACTGATTTTGAGAGAGAGAATGCACAAGCGGAAGTGGGGAAGGGTCAGAGAGAGAGGGAGAGAGAATCCCAAGCAGCTCCCACACTGTCAGCACAGAGTCTGATGTGGGGCTCATTCTCACGACCATGAGATCATGACCTGAGCCAAAATCAAGGGTCACATGCTTACCTGACTGAGCCACCCAGGCACCCCCAACCTAGTTTTTATTAATGATATGTTAAATGTTAGTTGTTTTAAATTACAATAATTTATTCTAATACACAGTCCATAATAATTTTATCCCTCACTGTCTGTCCTATCTACTCATACCCTTTTCCATCTGCCTGCTTGTCCATTCTTTGTCCTAAATAATTTGTGCTTATAATATGTACAATGAAAACAAGGTCAAAGGAAACAATGTGAGATTGTAAAGGCTACAAGAATTGGGAATTTTAAAAAATTGAATTGTATAATATAGGCATATATGCTTTTCATTTAGGAAAATAACTGTATCTGGCATATATACACATACATATAATCCTGTGTAATCCATATTTTGGGTTTTCATTTATTGAAACATATCCCTTGTGTATTATTTGCTGAGCAAGAGGACTTCAGGTGACACACATTCCTTATTATTACAGTATTAATATTAGAAACAGTAGAAGTTCTACAATACTACTTCATAAATAAGTATCGTATGCTTTGTAAATAAGAATAAATAATACTTCATAAATAAGAATCATATTCAAATAAGGAGAAAGGGGAAAACTGGGTGTTATTTGTTTCCTTCCTTTATTTCTTCAGTGTCATGGCTGATTATTCCTGACAGGTCCCTGTCTGTTCTGGCAATAAATTTCATTATGTGTCAGAACTGCCTAGTCTTCCTTTTGTGAGATAGACTCCAGTGGATTTTGAAATATATAGGTAAGCTTTACAACTGAAAGAATTTAACTACATTAAGTGAGTCTACTTGGGTAAAAATTAAAAACAAGCATTTGTTGGGTGCCTGGGTGGTTCAGTCTGTTGAGTGTCCGACTTCAGCTCAGGTCATCACCTCATGGTTTGTGAGTTTGAGCCCCATGCTGGGCTCTGTACTGACAGGTCAGAGCCTGGAGCTTGCTTCAGATTCTGTGTCTCCCTCTCTCTTCCCCTCCCCTGCTCATGCTGTCTGTATCTCTCAAAAATGAATATATGTTAAAAAAAAATTTTAGAAAAAAAGCAAGCATTTGTGAGAACATCACATCTTTATCCTTATTGTAACTATTTAAAATTCTTAAGTTACTTTTTCTAGACATTGAAGATAAAAGAAATCTTAAAATGATTTTCCTTGTGGTATTTTTTTTAAAGACCTAGTAACCTTAATTTTAAGAGAGGGAATATTCTTATTTCCACAACTTCTTCACTCCTACATGCTTCTAAAATTACAGTTCATCATATGAAAGATTTGTAGAATTAGCTGGACAGAATTCCCAACAGATTTGCTGTAGCCTAATTTTGCCACATGTTTTTATTGCCTTATTACAAGTTTTATGATAACGTGTTGTATGTTAAAATAAATTGCTATTAAAAACAACTAAAGTCTTAATAAAGACCTCCTAGATTTTCACTGTCCAATATAGTAGGTAGTAGCCACATATGACTATTTAAAATTAGGATTAAAAAACATTTTCAATTAAAAATTTTCTTCCTCATTGGCATTGGATAGGGCTATTTTATTTTTTTAGAGAGAGAGGACGTGAACCCGGGTGGGGGAGAGAGAGGGGGAAAGAGAATCATAAGCAAGCTCCATGCTCAGTGCAGAGCTTGATGCAGGGCTCAATCCCACCACCCTGGGGTCATGACCTGAGCTGGAATCAAGAGTCAGATGGTCAGCCAACCAAGTCACCCAGGTGCCCCTGGATGGGATCATTGTATCTTTTTTTTTTTTTTTTAACATTTATTTATTTTTTGAGAGAGACACAGAGAACATGAACGGGGGAGAGGCAGAGAGAAGAGGGGAGTCACAGATTCCAAACCAGGCTCCAGGCTCTGAGCTGTCAGCACGGAGCTCAATGCGGGGCTCTAACTCACAAACCTGAGAGATTTGTGACCTGAGCCCAAGTAAGATGCCTAAGCGACTGAGCTATGAAGGTGCCCCTTGGATCATTGTATCTTTTTTTAAATTTTTTTTGGTGTGTTTATTTATTGATTTAGAGAGAGACAGTGAGAGAGACAGAGCATGAGCGGGGGAGGGGCAAAGAGAGGGAGACAGAATCTGAAGCAGGCTCCAGGCTCTGAGCTGTCCACACAGAGCCCAATGCAAGGCTCAAACTAAAGAACCACGAGATCATGACATGAGCCGAAGTCAGACGCTTAACCGACTGAGGCACCCAGGCGCCCCGGATCATTATATCTTAACATATGGTCCTAATCACAATCATCTGGGTATTCTTTTATGTGCATAAATGCAAATTCCTGGGTTCAGCCCTAAATCTATTCAAAGTCTCCGAGTAAAGCACAGAAATCTACATTTTTAACTAGCACATTGACATTTAAGAACTTCTATATAACTATGAATAAAATCTATTTTATGACATATTTGTATACATGATAAAAGATACTATTTGGAACTGAATAATCAAAACTTGAATACAAAATAGGCTTTCAAGTGACCCACTTTTAGTTAAGGATAATTGGGTTCCTAAGTTTCCCTTTTTCACCTATTTTCCTTTGTAAAGAGCCCCTGTAAACTTTTAATAAAATTAATGAATTTTCTCTCTCTTCTTCTACCTCCTCTTGTTCTCTCCTGTCTCCTTTCTCTTTCCCATGACCCACCCCTCCCCTCTCATTTCCCTTTCTTCCTTTCTAATAAAATTAAGACTTTGTGACTCCCCTCCTTTGAGTAATATAAGAGGAAATGCTCTTGGCATAAAAACTTCTAATATGGGATGACAGAATAACCCTAAGCTGTCCTAGGCAGGTAAAATTTCTATCTACATGGATCACTAGAAAGTTCATTAACAGCTTTGTGTTAGAAATGTTTCCATTAATAGAGAAGGGAAAGAATCCTCTAGAACTAGATCTGTGACAAGGCTGTCAATTGAAAGATCATGAGTTGAAGGAATCATAAGGTAGTCATTGTAGGGATGGTTTTTACAGGAAAAGAAATGTCTCATCATATGGATTATTCTCACATAATTTTCTCACGGATAAAACTTGTATGTTACACATCTCAAAGTCAGGAGCTGTCCAGATGGTGTAGGAATGAGTGTAGTATCCAAAGTACATTTTTGTTTTGATTGGTATTTTATTTTGATTGGTATTCACATAAAATAACTAAATGTATGCATGAATGTGTTATTAAATAGTAAACTACCTTGGAAGGCAAGGATCAGATTTTATTTTTGTTTCTTGAGCTCTTAACATGTGTTTAATAATAGTGGGCAATCAAAAAATGTTGAACCAAATAACTAATTCTTTCATTAATTCTTCTGAACAGACTGGATTATGGACAGAACTTGGAAAGATTGAGAATAATTTCTTAAAGCCACTCCATACAGGACTTAATATGTCAAAAGCACATTATGAAGCAGAAATTAAAAATAGCCAAGAAAATAGCCAAGGTTGGTAATGTGTATTTCATTTTTAGTTAGGTCTAAAAATTAGTCAAATTTTAGAACTGTTACGTATATTCAAAACAAAGAACTCTCTAATATCATAGTTGTTTATTTTATAACAAACAAGGAACCATGACAGTTAAGTCATTTCATTTATAATTAAAATGATTTTTAACAGATCTGTAAAGCCAGTTGAAATTGAAATTGGGTTAACAAAGATTTAAAACAAATTGAAGTATATTCTGGTTTAAAACCAGATTAAGATCAAATTCTGATTAAGAATCTAACTGTATTACAAGTATTTCTGTTTGTATATTTCACTGACTTTGGTATGGCTCTGTCCATCCCCCCACCTGTCCTCACCGCCAACCTCACTCTCAAGTAAATCTGTATAAATTACAAAAAAGAATCTCAGATTCAGAATTACTTTTTAAAGTCGGCAATTCTACTATAATGATCTTCTGCTCTTTTCTATGTATCTGTGGGGATATTTCTTAAAGGCATTACTAGAAATTTCTTTTTAGTGTAACAGATATATAATAATGAAAGTAGGTTATAAATTGATTATTGAAATCTGAGAGATTTTTAATGGTTAAATTTTTTTCTTCCCTTAACAGATGTCCAGAAATCTAAAGATCTTTGTTCTGTAACTGTAGGTGGAGAAGAGATCCCTAATATGCCACCTGAAATGCAGCTTAAGGTATATCTGAAATTTTCCTAAGCTACATCCAGCTGAGGACTTTCTACTTTGTTTTTTTGCTTTAACAGCAACATTAATATAACACTAACTTTCCTTGGCATTGCAGGTTCTACATTCAGCTCTTTTCACATTTGATTTGATTGAAAGTGTTCTGGCTCGAGTAGAAGAACTCATTGAAATAAAAACAAAGTCTACCCCTGAAGAAAATATTGGGATAAAATGAACCTCCATTTCCCAAAATAAAAACAAGTAAAATACTGTATTTTCCATTATGATTATTTAATATCTTTATAAAAACTTTTCTGTAAAATACTAGAAAAATAAATGTAACCTTTCTCAGTTATTGGTTTCTGTGATGACACATTATGGATCAGTAGTATTCTTTGGTTTTAAAAAGATAATCTATCTAGATGGTAATGATGCCCATATATGTATTCTAAATCCTACTACTGAAAATCCAATACAAACATAATTTTATGTTATAATTTCATAAAATGTAGTTGAATTGCCTTTATGCATTCATACAGTTGTAGTGAGTTTATAAATACATTGATACACTTTATGTTCCAGTTAGATGCTATGACACATTTTAGAACTCCTAGTGTTGGGGCACCTGGGTGGCTCAGTCGGTTAATTGTCCGACTTCGGCTCAGGTCATGATCTCACAGCTTGTGAGTTCAAGCCCTACGTCGGGCTCTGTGCTGACAGCTCAGAGCCTGGAGCTTGCTTTGGATTCTGTGTCTCCCTATCTCTGCCCTTTCCCCAGCTCACACTCTGTCTCTCTCTCTCAAAAATAAATAAACATAAAAAAAAAAATAGAACTCCTAGTGTCAAATAAGATATCACACCACTCTAAAAGTGTACACAGAAGTTTTCAGTTGGGCCAGTTGGCTGCTTCTCTTAATTTCCCTTCCTTTCTTTGCCTCAGGAGGAGTCTTAGGGGGCAGAGTTCCATCACCACCTCTCTAGCAGCAGTTACAACATGAAAGCATCTGCAAAGATTAATTTTAGAAAATACTGGCAGCCTTTGTGGAAAAGCTAAAAAGTGTATGTGACTTTCCTTTTAGTCTAAGGGGCTAGTTAAAAAATGCTGTGTTTTTATTTTGTAGTAAATACTTATCCATCCAACTTAATTTGTATCATTAAAAAACTGCATCTGACTTTTTAAATATATGTATGTACCAATGTTTTCTAAACATTATTAAAGGAATTACTCAACAAAACTGAAAATAAATCATTTTTGGTCATATCCATTTTATTTAAAATTTTTAAAAGTCTTTAAAGTAAATATATATTTTAACATTATAATTTAAGTGGTCTAATTATTTTAATATTCTTCCAAAAGGACATTTGTAATGGATACTCTAATTTGGGTTAAATGAATCACTACTCAGTTTTAACTTTTGAAGTGTTTTCCAAACAGGACTTTGCTCAATGATGTAAGCCTCAGTTGTAACCATTCTATAGCAGATGTTATCTGTGTATGGTTTGGAGGCCATCTGTAAGAAGTTATAAACATGCAACATTATTTACAGAAATAAATTATTTTTACAGGGTCGTTTAAATATAAACTTTCACTTATTCAACAAGTATCAAATCACCTTCTGTGCTAAATACTATGTGTGAGTTAAGTCAGTAAAAGAAAAATACCTGAGCTCTGTCTTTAAGGAATTTCAAACAAGTCAAAAGAATACTTTAAGAATTGCTTTAATGAAGATCTGTTCCAAGTATAAGAGTAAGAAACACCTAACTCTGCCTAGGGCACACTTCACAGAGGACAAGCATGAAAAGAAAATGGTAACTTGTGAAGTGAAGATCATTCTATAAAATAAAATGTTTGTACTTTGAGGCACCTGCGTGGCTCAGTCGGTTAAGTGTCCAACTCTTGATTTCAGCTCAGGTCATGATCTCCCTGGGGCTCTGAGCTGACAGTGTGGACCCTGCTTGGGATTCTCTCTCTCCCTCTCTCTCTCTGTCTCTCTGCCCCTCCCCCTGCTCATGCGCACCCGTGCTCTCTCAAAATAAATAAGTAAACTTTAAAAAAGAATGCACTTTGACAGTTCTTGACTACAACCTGATCAATAATTGTATTTTAGAACTTAAAGGAAGATTTAAGTAACCAGTAGGACCAACAGAATGTATATATGCCAAATGGTCTTTTGGCCTAAAATTAGTCATTGTGGTAATGACTACCAGAAGTAAATTGAGAAGACTTGAGAGGCTGAGTTCAGGCTTCCAAGAGTTGCATGCTGAAAGAGCAACTTCTCTGAGGGGAACAGAAACAGTATTTGTCAATCCTGCTCAAGAGAGTGTGCATTTTGAAGTCAAGAACCTTAAAATCTATGAGTTTTTATGTATGTGTCATTTTCCTCAGGTGACTCACCTTAGCTATAGTGCACATAAGATTAATAACATCTACTGTGTTGTGTACTGGAAGTATCCGTAAGTTACTACCCAGGAATCTGAAAAATAATTCATAAGTTAAATACATTATATAACTTATATAGACATCTGTTAAGTAAGCAGAAAGGAGAGAGAAAGCTCTTGTTATTTATTTATGCCCTGCCCTATTCCACAGAGGATATGATAAACTTTATAGCCAGGATTGAACAGACTAAAATGTTCACTTTTGTTTTGGTCTTGCAGGAGAATCTCAGAAATCAACATGAACTCTGAAACTTGTTACCCTCATTCTTGGAATACCCATTAGGCCTGCATTTTGTTAACTGTGACAAGTTAATATTATAACATTTATTTTTTGGCAAAACGCAATTCACCTGTTTAAAAGGATTAAGAACGAAAGTGAGCATATTGTAATTTAAGAAAAGTCTATAGTACTATTCATCCATACCTCTGCTGAATCCTGAACATCAGTTTCCATTCCTCAGGCCCATGGAAGGCAGCAGACAGAACCAAAAAGCTATTTTGGTGAATATTAGTAAACTTCTCAATTTTGGCTAGAAATATTTCTTCAGCTGATGTAAAGCAGTCTTTAGCATCCATCAATAAAAATGCAACTCCTAGGAAAGGTGAACAAAATATAAAACATCACTTTGTCATAATAATAAAATATTTTGTAAACTCCACAAAATCAACAAAAATTCATATAGCTGGTTAAGTGTACAGGACCTAAACCCATAAGGAACAGAAGTTACTATAACAAAATTCTTAAACTACAAAATGATTTCGGTAATTCTTTGAAGTGCTCTATATAAAAGGATGGCTTATTCTAAATAAGACGAAAAATGTTTTTGGTCATCATTTTCTGATGATGGCACTGTATACATAGTAATGCCTAATTTTAGTGAAAAGTTTTTTTGTGTGTTATAATGATTTTTTTTAAAGCTGAAAATCAAAGGAAGATAAGCCTTCAATTGTTTCTTGAAGAAACCTTTGTAGAGAATATTAACTATTACATACATTAATATACTCGATAAGCAGTTACCTAGGATTTTTGAAAAAGTATCAGGCCTGTAAGAATAGTCCTGAAAGGAAATTTGATCTAATTATAGCACTTTAAATGATGAGGAGTAGACAATCTGAGGAAAGTGATTATATACTAATTGAGTGAAGTTGGGCAATTTATATAAACCTCTTTGAACCTAAGTTCCCCCGTCTGTAAGATGGCAATAATAATTGTTCATGGGTTTGTTGAGAGGATTCAATAAGACACAGTATATAAAGTGGCCAAGGCACATAGGAGGTATTCAAGAACACTTCACTTCTCCCTAGTGGGCTCTTTATTCAACCAGGAAGGATGAGTTTGAAGTTAGACCACTTTCAGCCTGGAGTTTTATTTCTAGTAGCTTTTGAAAGCTGCCTGTCTTCCAAAACCTCTGCTAAAGTATCAGTCTGTCTGCAACCCTCCTGATAAAATTCTTTACCTCCACCTTTTATCACTTCAGTCATTTCCCTATCACAAAACTATGCTTTGTGCTGCCCCCTTTCCATTGTCCCAGGCTTCTCATCTCCTAATCTAATTCCTTCCTCTATTTTGCCCATGACCATTGTACAGTTTTATGATTCGCAGAACTTCTATTTGTCTCCATTTGATTCTTTTCTTTTAGTATTTGTTTATGTTATATTCATCAAAATCATGTACAAAATCATGAAAAAGCATTCTCCTATATTGTTTTTGTATATGGCTTTTGACCAATGTGACGTTGGCCTCTTCATTAATACTGGTAACATTTTAAGTACTGACTGTTGGAAAGGTGGCTTTGTTCTATTTTCATCTTAGTTCCAAAACAAGTAGTTTTTAATATCTTCTACCACACTCCACTGGTTCAGCAATTGTAATCTAAAAAGAAATGCATGTTGTAATCGGCCACATGCACTACTTTTGCAGCAGTAATAGTTTTATACATTTACCTCTCTGAAAAGATAGTACCTTAAGCTTATTACCTGGTTACTGAACTACCAGTATTAGAATTTATACTCCTATATTTTATAAGAAACTTAAGACAGCAAATATACTGTACCAGAAAGAGAAAAGATAATTGATCCATTTTCCACTGAATCTGAATACCGAATCTTGTGGCTTCGATCTAGGGCAGTTGCAACTTCACAACTCTAAAAAACATTTTTTTCAGAAACATAAACTTAAGACATGCTTACAATGATTTTTTGTTAAAGCTAATGCAAAAATTAATTTAATAGCTTCTTTTATAACTATACCACTTATATATCTGATCATCAAAGGAGACAGTAAATGTGCTCTCTATGGTGAAAACACTTTTGTAAAAACAAAAGTATTTAGTTCTGAAACACACTGTTTGGAAATGAATTGTGTACTAGTTATGTTATTTAGAGACAGAAACAAAAGACAGTATTAAAGAACTAAACTATAAGAAGCGGAGCAAACGCAAAGTTCTTTTAAAAACACAACTTGGAGATGGATCCTGGCATACATTAATATAAATTGGAAGGTGGGTTGTGGTGAGTTTCTTAGATGGTTCAGAGAACCATGAAGTGCCAGATGTACAAAATACCACAAGGAGACAACCAATTCTCCAATTTATTTGTGTATACTACAGTTACTTTTATTATAATTTTAAGATGCTTCAAGCCTTAGGTGAGTCAGAAAACATGTATGAACACAGCAACAGGACTTCTGTTTGAATGCCATTTCAAAAACCATCTCATTTTCTATTCTATACAAGTAATTACTTAGATAATTTTATCCAAGCCACTAAAATGTAAGTGGTTAATAGGGTTTCCCGATTGGTTACAGCTCAAGCTGATTATTCTCCAAGTAGATAAAAATCCCTTAGGTATATTAATTTTATATTTTGCTTTATAACATGTATATTTTAAGTACACAGGCTGGAATTATGTACAAAATATATGCTTCCTTTCTGTCCCAAAGAGAGTATTTTGTGCCAAACAGATCCTGACCTAGAGTTCAACTATGGCTCTTCCCATGAGTTTATTTCTGCCGTTTTAAAACTATACATTGATTCCAGCAATGGCAGACTGAGCAATTTAAGCCAAACCTCCTGCTGAAGCAACTAGAAAAGCTGGACAATTTAAAAAATCTTCTTGAATACATCAGAGAGCTAGCAGGATAGTGAACGATTATAAGGCCAAATCCATACAGAAATTCAAAGATATGAGACCAGCATTTAGGCCACCTTTTCCCTGAGGGCATCTGCCAATTCCGAAAGAGCTGACAGGCTAAACACAGCTCCTGATAAAAGTAGAACAGCTCTCACAGGGACTATAGCCTAGCTTCAAACCATTTCAATCCCAGAAATTGTCTTTAGGTGATACTGTATTACTAGTATTCACAACCATCTTGCAGAACCATTCCCTAGAGCAACCTTTCTCAATCAGGTTTCCTCTTTCGAACTACAAAGAAAATTATCTGAGTGACTATTCTTTCAATTCTCACATAACTAGTACCATTCTAGATGTAATTCATTTATTACATACAATAGATGCTTTAGGGCTTGGACTGACAGATTTTGCAAATAAAAATAAAGAACACCCAGCTGAATTTGAATTTCAGATAAACAACATAATTTTTAGTATAAGTATGTCCCATGCAATATTTGGGATGTACTTATACTAAGTTAATTGCTTACCTAAAACCCAAATATTGTAACTGAATGTCCTGTAATGTATGTAGCAACCCTGCTTAGGTTTTAGGGGTTTAATTCTCTTGTAAAATTAAAGCTTCTTAGAGGAATAGAACACTATTCTAGGCCTCACATTATTTCTACAATTTTTCAAATACAAATTCCAATACACAAAAATAATCAGACATACAAAGAGATGAAATACTTGGAAGAGAACTATGAGAAACAATAGGCAATAGAAGTAGACTCACAGGGGATACATAAAGTGAAGTTATACCAGATCCATACCTTAAAATAGCAATGTTTACTATGTTTAAGGAGATGAAAGACAAGACTGAGAATTTTGGCTAAGAACCAGAAACTATAAAAGGATGTAACAGATGTGAGTCAGAAAAGCTTCATAAAATATGAGTTAAACCTTTAAAGTAGAAAGGAGTTTATTAAGCAGACAAGTGAAGGAAGAAGATAAATGTGAGAAAAGCACGGACAGAAAAAGTAACAGGCAAAGGCATTCAGAACCAAAAGTAGGATCCTTAGATGATAAGTATATAAGGTATACACAAGTCAGTTAACTTGAAGATGGTGTTAGGAATAAATGCGTGCATAACCTAAGGACCCATGTATGCCATGTTAATGAATTTTAATCATATTCTATTAGTAGCTACACCTCTAGTGAGTATGGAAGAATGTACAAGATTTGTCAAATCACTATGCTATACACCTGGAAAATATGGTAACACTGTGTCAACTACACTTCAATAAAAAATAATAATAAACTTAAAAAATTCATATGCTATCTGGGGTGCCAACTAAAAGACTGATAATAAAAATAATAAAAGAAAATAATAAAAATAAAAATAAAAAGTACTGAATTAGAAAAAAAATAGCCAAATTCAAGAGTTAATTTTTCTTTTTTTTTTTTTAATTTTTTTTTCAACGTTTTTTATTTATTTTTGGGACAGAGAGAGACAGAGCATGAACGGGGGAGGGGCAGAGAGAGAGGGAGACACAGAATCAGAAACAGGCTCCAGGCTCCGAGCCATCAGCCCAGAGCCTGACGCAGGGCTCGAACCCACGGACCGCGAGATCGTGACCTGGCTGAAGTTGGACGCTTAACCGACTGCGCCACCCAGGCGCCCCAAGAGTTAATTTTTCAAATAACTAGGAGATAAAACTAGATTTTCCAAAGCATATTTTATGGAATATTAGTCCCATGAGATATTAAAATGTATTCCTTATTCAATTAATACTTAGAAACACTGAATATTATTTTATCTCCTTTTGAGGATTTATAATGCATCTGAGCATATGAACAGCTGTTAAAACAGTGCAATAAAAAATTGTATAAATTTGTTTATACAAGAATTCCAAATACAATCCAATACTTCTTTCTACAAATATAACACCTATCAATATTCTATAAAATTAACATTCTGTCTACCAAATCTACTCATTAGAAAGGAACTATAAATAGAAACAGAAATGAGAAAGGGTACTCAATAACTGATATAGTTAATGAGAAAATTAAATGAATGCCAATATGAAAATTTTAATCACAGAAATGGCAATTTCATAAATTTCAACTTAATAAATTTATCTCTATAATTTAGTAAATTTTTGAAAAAATATATAATTTATGAAATAGACTCATAACATAGTGCAAAACTTAACTAAGCAAAACCACTATTTTTCTACATTGCATAAAAAAATTAACAGCACAGAAAATTTAATAGTAAAGCACCTTTTACCTTAAAATTTCCATGCTATATAACTACATAGATATAAACAAAAGGAATAAAAAAAAAAAGAATGAAAAAGGAAACCCCCTATTCCTTACAAAAATAGCTCAGAAAGAGAAAACCACAGCCTAATCATTAGTAAATACTCATTCAAAAATAAAATATTAGAAAACCAAATTTTAAGAGAATATGAAAGAAAAATCCACAACGATCAATTAATTTAATCAAGAAATGAAAAGATTAGTCACTTAAGTTCTTCTCAAGAGACAACAAAAACCAATGCAACTGAAAAACTATACACTTATTTATGATTAAAAGAAAAATTTTATAATTAATTAAGCTTAGATGAATATCAATACAGTAAATACTTTATAGCAACAGGTACGTCATATATAGTAAAATACTGGAATTATTCTCATTAAAATCAGAAACATGTTTTAGACGTTTTGGTCACAGCAAAAGGCCATGAGATAAAAATAAGAGATATAGCTGTCAGAAATTCTAATCACAAATTATGACTGCTTCCCTTGAAAATCCCATAGAACCAACTGATAATAAATTATGAAAATGCAGTGCAGTGATTAAGAATAAATAACCACAAAAGTGCGTGATGGGTATTGAGGAGGGCACCTGTTGGTTGGGATGAGCACTGGGTATTATATGGAAACCAATTTGACAATAAATTATATTTAATATAAATAAATAGAGTCAATGCAATCATAATAAAAATAAAATAAAATAAAATAAAATAAAATAAAATAAAATAAAATAAAATAAAATAAAATAAAATAAACAAGTAAGTAAGTAAGTAAGTAGTAACCAACCAACCACAGGGGCACCTGGTTAAGTGTCTGACTTCGGCTAAGGTCATGATTTCATGGTTCGTGAGTGTGAGCCCCGTGTGGGGCTCTGTGCTGACAGCTCAGAACCTGGAACCTACTTTGGATCCTCAGTCTCCCTCCCTCTCTGCCACTCCCCCACTTGTGCTCTCTTTCTCTCAAAAATAAATAAACATTAAAAAATAATAATAAAAATAAATTACCACAAACTCAAAAGTTTCTACTTACAGATTGAAAACATGGGGAAATATTTCATAATAGCAACAAAAACATCAACTATCAAGGTACTTAAAAAGAAACAGAATTAATATGAAGAAAAAATCTCTTAATTATCTGAGAAAATAAAGACTTGAAAAAAAACGATATATATCATGTGTTCAAAGGATGGGAAGAATAAATTTTTCCCTCGTTTAATAAATTAGTTCAATTCAAATCAAAAGTGTAATGAATGGAAAGTTTTTTTAACTTAAAGTGATTTTGAAGTTCATCTAGAATAAAGTTCAGCAAACTATTTCAGCAGAAGGCCAAATAATAAATATTATAGGCTTGTGAGGCTGCATATGATCTCTGTCACATTTTTTTCTTTTCTTCCTTTCTTCTTCCCTGTCTCCCTCCTTTCTTTCTCTCACCGTCCCTCCTTCCTTCCCATCTTCTTTCCCTCCTTCCTTCTTTCCTTCTTCTTTTCCTTCCTTCCTGTCTCCTTCCTTCTTTCTCTCTTTCTCTCTCTTTTTTATAAGCCTTTAAAAATGTAAAAACCCTGCTTAACTCATTGGCTTGGCAATAACATGCTGTAGGCCAGGGCATACACCATAGTTTTATGATTCCTTGATCAAGAAGAAAAAATATGTTCTAAAAACATATGAACAGTATGGAAGGAACATGCCTTATTAAGTTTAAGGTATATCACACAACTACAACGAATTTAAAAGTGTGGTAATGATTCAATATTTAATATATACATCAACTAAAGAGAAAACAACAGAATCAGATTCAAAACTATATAATGATTATCTGTATATGAGCATATGTATAGATGTATAACACATATTTAAGGCTGATATATAAAAATTTTATAAGAGCAATTTAAGAAATCTCAGGGAAGAAGCTGTTAAATTTGACTGTATAATAAAAACAGCTGCCTTAATTCCTAAAGATAGAGTAGAAATAAAAATATGCAACTTATGATTTCACAAATGCCAAATAAAATTGAAAGGCAAAAAAAAACCTTAAGAAAAATCTTAATAGTATAACACAATTTTATATTTTTTAATATTTTAAAGAATAAAAATTTATTATTTATGCCAATAGAAAAAAAGGAAAGATAAAATTACAGAAGAAATAAAAATAATGTGTCTGAAAAAATGTTTAATCTCCTTTGTAATCAAAGAAATATAAAATATAAAATACCAAACTAGCAAAGATTTTCTTAAATAACATGTGGAACTGTCATAGGTGAGGATAAGTTGAGCTTCCTATATACTGCTGATGCCACTGTATATAAAAACATCCTGTAGGGTAATTTGACAACACATATCAAAAGTCTTCAAATGGTGCATGTCTCTTTCTTTAATGCAACTATTCTATTTCAAAGAATTTTTCTAAAGCAAAAACTAGCAATAAACAAAAAGATTTATGTGTAAGGTAAATGAAGACTCAACATTTAAAATATAAAAATATAGGAACTACTAGAATAAAAATGGTGGTATCTCCTACTTTCTTTGAAAAGTACACAAAAACCAAAGGAGAATGAGAAACAATAGCAAACTTTCCTTTGTTGAAAGTAGGAAACATGTGTAACTCCCAACAAAACACATGAAAAAAGAACAGACTTCTACTTTGAGGGACATTTTTGAAAGCCATGTCTGACAATTTTGGCTCCTCTAGAGAAAGAACATTTCAGCTGTGTCTAATGCTTGTCTCATGAATCATTAACAAAATCCAGTAGTGGAAAGACATATCTTTTACATGAAAACTACAAGTACGCACTGAATCTATTTAACTGTGTAACCAACATGAAAATAAATGCAGGAATTACGGTTATAGAAAAAGTATTAAGTGTTATGCACATTTGATATAACTAATAAGTTATAAACACCTAATATAATTGGTGTTTGATTGATATAATTAATAAAAGTCTTGAGGAGAAAAGGAAATGAATAATGTTCTACTTATTGACCCGATTGGCTACATGGTATTCTCTTTATAATAACTCCATTAAATGGTTCATATATACTTTTATGTCCTTTTCTACTTTTCTCTATGTGTATTTCATAAGCTGAAAAAAGTCAAACAAAACAAAACAAAACCCTCAATGGGTGAGTTCAATAGGAATAGAGAAAAATATTGACATGGAACAAAGGACAGATTAAATTACCTAGATTGCAACCTAAAGACAGAAGAAGTGAAAGGGAAGTCAAAATGCATGGAGAATATTCTGATAAGATCTAACAAACATCTAATGGGAGTTCAGAGAGGAAGGAGCAAGGAAATAGGACAGAGGCAATATTAAAGGAGATGATGGATAAGAACTTGGTAATAACAAAATTTAAAGATTCATGAAGCCTCAAAAGATAAAAAGAAATCTATACCTTAAAACTACAGAATGCCAAAATCTGAAAAGCAGTCAGAGAAGAAAGACAGGTAATCTTCAAGGAAGTGACAAACTGATGCTATCTTATCAACAATAACAATGGAAGTCAGAATCCAGTGAAATGAGTTCCTCAATATGCTGAAACAAAATATCTATAAATTTAGTGAAAATATCTTTCACTTTGGAGTAAATGGAATTCTCATACATTGCTGATGAGAGTATAAAACCATAATTCCCACATTATTTTTATTTTAGTTACACAGATTAGTCACGCAGTTAAATAGATTCAGTGTTCATTTGTAGTAAAACTGAAGAAAGTTTTCCAGTTTCTTATAAAAATAAACATCTGACCCATATGACCCAGCAATTCCATTACTATGTACTTACTAGAGAAATGAAAACACAGAACAACAGACAGACATATAATGAGGTTTACAGCAGCTTACTTAAAAATGGCCCAAAACTGGAAACAACCCAAATGTCCATCTACTGGTGAATAGATAAATAAACTGGGGTATACTCATACAGTAAACTACTACTCAACAATAAAAGGAAACAAACTATTGTAATATGTAACAACATGTAAGCAAGACACAAAAGAATACCAACTGTGTCATTCCATCTATAGGAAATTCTACAATAGGCAAAACCAATTATAGTGATAAGTATCAGATCAATGGTTTACTTGAGGCAGGGGGCTGGAAAAGACATTACTATAAAAGGACATAAAGGAACTTTCTAGAGTGATGCATATGTTCTATATTTTGATTGTAAAACTCATCAAACTTCACATTTAAAATGGGTGCATTTTATTGTATGTAAGTTATACTTAAATTAAATTGACTTTTAAAACATCTTTCAAAATCAAGGGGAAAACAGAAATATTTTGATATTAACAAAAAATGAGAGTAAGTTTTTTACTTCTAGAAAATCCTCATACAGGTAAATTCTAAATTATATTCTTCAGATAAAAAGAAAGTGATTTAAAAAGAGAAGTCTGAGCCAAAGGAAAAAAAGGAAAGCAAAAACAACAGCAAAGACATGAGTAAATCTAAACAAATGCTAACTTTAGAAAATAAGACTTTGTGGAGTTAAAAAACAGAATTAAACTAAATATGATAACAACAAGAATCTTGTTCTAAGAGTGTTCTAAGATTCTTTTGTGATTTAAGATGAGGATAAAGGTAATTATTCACTGTGATTTTGTGGAGCTAAGTATACATGTTAAAATTTCTAGGGCAACCACTAAAAGAGTAGAAATAGGGCATATAATTTCCAAAGCTAGTAAAAGAGGGAGAGAGATGGTGATGGGGGGAGGGGGAGAGGTAGAGAGACAGAGACTGACCAATCAACACAAAAACTAACAAGAAAGGAGAGAAAAAAGAAACAGAAAAGGTGGGACAAATAGGAAAAAACAAGATGATTAAACATAATAAATGAATTATAAAGTAGTTGCTCTTCACACATTAGCATGGATTGCTGGCTTCCTTTCTCAAAATCAGTCTAAAAAAGCTATATAATTAATAGAGAAACATGAATTCTAGAAACCTAACAAAAAGAAGCATGAAAAAAAATCAGTGAGACTTAAGGCTGTCCTAAACTGGTATGTGTTATGGAGCTAGATGGCTAAAGCTAATAGGGCAAAGTGCAGCTTGAGGCAGCAGTTAGAGGACAGAGTGGATAAAAATCTTATTTTAACTCTTATTCTGTCTCTCTCCTCTTTACTGTGGAATAGTCATATCCTGCCCCTTCACTCTAGACATCAGCTAGTGTTCACAGATAAATACCAGGGCAATGGAGAAATCCTGTTGACTAAGGAGTTAGAAACAGCTGTGGACTGACCAAGTGCCTTCAGACATTTAACTTCCCATCCCCTCCCATCCAAACTATGGAGACAGCCTCCTCCGAATGCCACTAAGGTAAAAAAAAAAATCAGTTTCTGTGGTTTATTTCTTTAAAAACCTTAAATAATATAAATGTGCATATGTGTTACTGTTTCTGGAATCCTTTAACATCTCTATTAGAACAGGCTTATAAAGAAAAAAAAGAACTTTAAAAAATTTCCAACCCTCAAATATTTAGAGATGTAAGATGCTGAAAATAGATACAATAAAATTTATAATTTATCTTTAAAATACACTTAGTTTATGTGCTTGCTGATCCACATAACTTTGATAATCAAGCTAAGGATCTTTTAAAATATTGTTCTATGGTTTTTAATTTTTAAATTAAAGATCAATGGCCCAAATGTCTATTTACCTTAAGAGATGAGCTAATAATAATGGTGGTTGTCCATTTTATTTTTTCTTTTGTGCCATTTTCAGCCATCTGTCTGTCTTTGGATCAACCCAGCTTCTAACGGTGCCACAATCTGAAAAAAGGTAAAAGGAAACAGAACATGTAGAAATGTTTGATGAATGAGTAAATTAAAGACAGAAATGAAACTATGTGGGGGCACCTGGATGGCTGAGTCGGTTAAAGTCCAACTCTAGATTTCAGCTCATGTCATGATCTCATAGTCATGAAATCGAGCCCTGCATCAGGCTCCACCAAGGGTGTAGAGCCTACTTAAGATTCTCTCTCTCCCTCTCCCTCTGCTCCTCCCCCACTGGTGCTTTCTAGAAAGAAACAAACAAACAAACAAACAAACAAGGTTAATGGAGACATTCTAAAGAATATTTGAAAGTTAAAATTTGACACTGAAAATATGTCTTGTTATACATTAAACTTATCAATACCACGCTTCCTATTGCTAAAAAGGAGATAGTAGACCCAAAACGGAGTCACTTGCACTAAACCCCACATCAGTAAACCAAGACTTAATATCTAACCTAACTTCAGTTTCACCACCCAACCACCCTACTCCTCACTTACCACCCCTCCACCCCCCACAATGTAACCTTTAACCAATTGACACTGAATACTTGGTCAGCACTAGTGAAATAATGCACTCAGTAAATCCCTTCCTTTCCCTTCAGGAAAGTAACCTTGCCTGAAAAATGCATTCTTTGCAAATAATTTTTTTCCAACTCCTGTCTTTAAACACTTCCCTTTTTGGGGCATTTGGGTGGCTCAGTTGATTGAGCATCCTACTTCAGCTCAGGTCCTGTCTCATGGTTCATGAGTTCCAGTCCCACACCGGTCTCTCTGTTGTCAGTGCAGACCCTCTTCAGACACTCTGTCCCCCACTGTCTCTGCCCCTTCCCCACTCAATCTCTCTCTCAAAACTAAATAAACAATTAAAAAAAAAAAACCTTCCCTTTCCCACAGCTTGGTGGAGTTCCTTTCCCTTGCTAATTGGGATACTGCCCAATTCATGATTCGTGGAATAAAGCCAATTTGGTTTCTTTAAAAATATAATTGATTGTCTAACTAGTTTCCATACAACACCCAGTGCTCATCCCAACAAGTGCTATCCTCAATGCCCATCAACAACTTTCCCCTCTCCCCCACCCCCAATCAACCCTCAGTTTGTTCTCAGTATTTAAGAGTCTCTTATGGTTTATCTCCCTCCCTCTCTGTAACTTTTTTTTCCCCTTCCCCTCTCCCATGGTCTTCTGTTAAGTTTCTCAAGATCCACATATGAGTGAAAACATAAGGTAAATGTACTCAGTTGAATTTTTGCTATTTAACTCTACTAACAATTACTAAAAACAATGGTTCCCATTACAGGGCATCAGGGTTTTCTCCCTTTTCCTTTTTTTTCAGGGTTACTTCAACAAACAAAGCAAAGCACACCTAATTAAAGGTACAGACGCTTCACCACTGAAAGTAATGAGAAGCTCTGTAGAGGACTGAACAATGGGAAAGAGAAGCCAAAATGCAACAGCAGAATGCACACAGCATACACCAGAAACACTGCCAGGAGTGCCAGGCCCCTTTTTAATATAGTGGTACTCTCAGATGCAGGAAACATAACAAGCTTTTAGAACATGCAAAACACTGACAGAAACTTAGTCAAAATGACAAGACAGAGGAATTCTCCCCAAAAGAAAGGTCAAGAAGAAATCATAGCCAGGGGCTTGCTTAAAATAGATATAGGCAATATATCTGAGAATTTAGATCAACAAGAATTTAGGTCAACACTCCTAAAACTACTAGGTGGCCTTGAAAAAGCATAGAAGACCCCAGAGAAATCCTTGCTGCAAAGATCAAAGACCTAAAAACTAGTCGGCATGAATTTAAAAAGACTATAAATGAGATGCAAAATAGGCTAGATACAGTGAAGCAAGATGGAAGAAACAGAGGAGAGAATAGATGAAATAGATGTTAAAATTATGGAAAATCATGAAACTGAAAAAAGAGGGAAAGGAAATTACTAGATCATAAGGGGAGGCATAGAGAACTAACTGATTCCATGAAATGAAGCAATATCCATATCATAGGGGTCCCAGAAGAAGAAGAGTGAGAAAAAGGGGCAGAAAGTTTATTTGAACAAGTTATAGCCGAGAACTTCTCTAACCTGGGAAAAGGAAACAGGCATTCAAGTCCAAGAGGCACAGAGAACTCCCTTCAAAATCAACAAAAACAGCTCAAAACCATCACATATGATAGTGAAACTTGCAAAATACAAAGATAAAGGGAGAATTCTGAAAGCAGCTAGGGAGAAAAGGTCCTTAACCTACAAGAGTAGACACATAAGGTTAGTAGCAGACCTGTCCACTGAAACTTAGCAGGCCAGAAGGGAATGGCAGGAAATATTCAATGTGCTAAATAGGAAAAACATGCACCCAAGAATCCTTTATACAGCAAGTCTGTCATTCAGAACAGAAAGAGACATAAAGACTTTCCAAGACAAATGAAAATTAAAGGAGTTAATGACCACTAAACCAGCCCTACAAGAGATCCTCAGGGTGACCCTGTGAGTGGAAAGCAGCAAAGACTACAAAAGACCAGAGAACACCACCAGAAACACCAAATCTACAGATAATACAGATAATAATAATAAATTCAGATCTTTCAATAATCACTCTGAAAGTAAATGGACTAAATGCTCCAATGAAAAGACACAAGGTAGCAGAATGGATAAAAAAACAAGATCTATCTATATGCTGCTTACAAGAGACCCATTTTACACCTAAGGACACATGCAGGGTGAAAGTGAGGTGATGGAGAGCCATCTATCATACTAATGGAAGTCAAAAGAAAGCCAGAGTAGCAATACTTATACCAGACAAACTAGATTTTAAAACAAAGGCTGTTACAAGAGATGATAATTAACGGGGTTTATCCATCAAGAATATCTGACAATTGTAAATATTTATGCTAACATGGAAGCACCCAAATATGTGCATCAATTAATCACAAACATAAACAAACTCATCGATAATAATACCATTATAGTAACAGACTTTAATACTCCACTCACAGCAATGGACAGATGAAGTTAGGAGAAAATCGGCAAGGAAACAATGGCTTTGAATGACACATTGGACCAGATCGACTTAACAGATATATTCAGAACATTTCACCCTAAAAAGCACCATAATACACATTCTTCTTGAGTGTACATGGAACATTCTCCAGAACAGATCACATACTGGGTCACAAACCAGCCTTCAACAAGTACAAAAAGATCAAGATCATATCATGCATGTTTTCAGATTACAACACTATGAAACTTGAAATCACCCAAAAGAAAAAATTTGGAAAGCCCTCAAATACACGAAGGTTAAATAACATCCCAGTAAAGAATGAATGGGTTAACCAGGAAATTAAAGAATAAAATACACGGAAGCAAATGAAAATGAAGACATACAGTGCAAACATTTTGGGATATAGCAAAGGCAGTCCTAAGAGGAAAATACATTGCAATTGTGGCCATCTTAAGAAGCAAGAAAGGTCCCAAATACACAACCTAACCTTACACCTAAAGGAGCTAGGAAAGGAGCAGCAAATAAAGCCCAAAGCAGTGGAAAGGAAATAATAAAACTCAGAGAGAACTAAATGATATAGAAACAAACAAACAAACAAAAAACAGAATAGATCAAAGAAACTAAAAAGTGGTGTTTTTTTTGAAAGAATAAACAAAATTGATAAACCCCCAGCCAGACTTAACAAAAAGAAGAGAGGACCCAAAATAGATAAAATCATGAATTAAGGAGGAGAGATCACAACCAACACCACAGAAATACAAACAATTATAAGAGAATACTATGAAAAATTATACACCAACAAAGTGAACAATATGAAAGAAATGGACAATTCCTGAACACTCACACACTACCAAAACTTATGAGGAAGAAGTAGAAAATTTGACAGCCCCATAACTAGCAAAGAAACTGAATCTGTCATCAAAAATCTCCCAACAAATAAGAGTCCTGGGCCAGATGGCTTCCCAGGGGAATTCTACCAGACATTTAAAGAAGAGTTAATACCTATTCTTCTCAAACTGTTCCAAAAAAAAAAAAAAAATAGAAATGGAAGGAAAGCTTTCAAACTCTACTATAAGGCCAGTATTACCATGGTTCCAAAACCAGACAAAGACCCCGCTAAAAAGGAGAATTACAGGCCAATATCCCTGATGAACACGGATCCAAAAATTCTCAAAAAGATACTAGCAAATCAAACCAAAGAGTACCTTAAATGAATTATTTACCAAATAGCCAAAGATGGCGACGTAGGAGGACGCTTGGCTCACCTAGTCCTGCTGATCACTTAGATTCCACCCACATCAGCCTAAATAATCCAGAAAACCACTGGAAGACTAGCACAATGGACTCTCTGGAGCCAAGCTAGACAAGAGGCCCACGGAAGAGAGTAGGAAGTGCAGAGAGGCAGTGCATGCTACACAGACTGACGGGAGGGAGCCGGGTGGTGGAGGGTCAGCCCACCAGGCAAGGCAGAACCTCTGAAGTCTGGCTTGTAAAAGTGGAGGGGCTGGACTGTGTGAGTTTTGACAGCAAGCAGGACTTAACATCTGGAATGTTAGAAGTCAACAGCTCTGCTCTTGGAGAGCGAGGAGGGTGAGAGGATGCTGGGAGGGAGAGTTGTTGAGCCCCAGAAGGACAGAGCTCCACAGGGGAACAAAGGTGCTGGCAAGCATAATTTCCCTCTCCCATCCCCCAGCTGAAATTCCAAAGGGAACCAGTTTCCCTCACCGAACTTGCTTGCACCGTGCAAACACCCATCACTGTGCTTCTGTGGATCCATCCCTCCAACAGGCCTGCCTCCCTCCCGGTGCTGCAGGGCCCTTCCCGCAGGGGACCACCTATGGCAAAGCTAGCTAAGCCTGGCCCTCCTGCCCCTGTGCACCTTGCGGACCCACCCCTCTAATACACCCTTGGCCAGATCCCATCAAAGCAGCACCACAATTGTGCCTGGCAGTATGCAAACAGCCCAGACAGGGGCCATAGTACTCCACAGTGAGTCCTGCCCCTGGGAGAGGGGAAGATAAGGTACACACCAGTCCAACTGTGGCCCCAGCAGTGGGCTAGGGGCACACATCGGGTCTGACTGCAGCCCCGCCCACCAACACAAGTTTCTCTGGAGAGCAAAGGGGAAGTCCCCTGCAGTTTGGAGCCACCGCAGGGACTAGCCAAAATGATGAAACGAAAGAATTCTCCTCAAAAGAAACTCCAGGAAGTAGCAATACCTAACGAATTGATCAAAACCGATTTAAGCAATAAAATGGAACAAGAATTTAGAATAATAGTCATAAAATTAATCGCTGGGCTTGAAAAAAGCACAGAGGACAGCAGAGAATCTATTGCTACAGAGATCAAGGGACTAAAAAATAATCATGAAGAATTTTAAAATGCTATAAATTAGGCACAAAATAAAATGGAGGCGGCCATATCATGGATTGAAGAGGCAGAGGAGAGAATAGGTGAATTAGAAGATAAAATTACAGAAAAAGAGGAAGCTGAGAAAAAGATTAAAAAATCCAGGAGTATGAGGGGAGATTTAGAGAACTAAGTGATGCAATCAAACGGAACAATATCCGTATCATAGGAATTCCAGAAGAAGAGACAGAGAAAGAAGCTGAAGGTGTACTTGAACAAATCATAGCTGATAACTTCCCTGATCTGGGGAAGGAAACAGGCATTGAAATCCAAGAGGCACAGAGAACTCCCTTCAGACATAACTTGAATCGATCTTCTGCACGACATATCATAGTGAAACTGGCAAAATACAAGAATAAAGAGACAATGCTGAAAGCAGCTAGGGATAAACAGGCTCTAACTTATAAAGGGAGATGCATAAGCCTAGTGGCAGACCTATCTACTGATATTTGGCAAGCCAGAAAGGAATGGCAGGAAATCTTCAAAATGATGAACAGAAAAAATATGCAGCCAAGAATCCTTTATCCAGCAAGTCTGTCATTCAGAATAGAAGGAGAGATAAAGGTCTTCCCAAACAAAAACTGAAGGAATTCATCACCACTAAACCAGCCCTACAAGAGATCCTAAGGGGGACTGAAACGTTGCAAGGACCACAAAGTACCAGAGACACCACTACAAGCATGAAAGCTACAGATATCACAATGACTCTAAACCCATATCTTTCTATAATAACACTGAATGTAAATGGACTAAATGCTCCAACTAAAAGAAACAGCGTATAAGAATGGATAAAAAAAACAAGACCCATCTATTTTCTGTCTACAAGAGACTCATTTTAGACCTGAGGACACCTTCAGATTGAAAATGAGGGGGTAGAGAAGAATCTATCATGCTACTGGAAGTCAAAAGAAAGCTGGAGTAGCCATACTTATATCAGACAAACTAGACTTTAAATTAAAGGCTGTAACAAGAGATGAAGAAGGGCATTATATAATAACCACAGGGTCTATCCATCAGGAAGAGCTAACAAATATAAATGTCTATGAGCCGAATACGGGAGCCCCCAAATATATAAAACAATCACAAACATAAACAACCTTATTGATGAGAATGTGGTAATTGCAGGGGAATTTAATACCCCACTTACAACAATGGATAGATCATCTAGACACAGGATCAATAAAGAAACAAGGACCCTGAATGATACATTGGATCAGATGGACTTGACAGATATATTTAGAACTCTGCATCCCAAATCAACAGAATATATTTTCTTCTCGAGTGCACATGGAACATTCTCCAAGATAGATCACATACTGGGTCACAAAACAGCCCTTCACAAGTATAAAAGAATTGAGATCATACCATGCACACTTTCAGACCACAATGCTATGAAACTTGAAATCAACCACAGGAAAAAGTCTGGAAAACCTCCAAAAGTATGGAGGGTCAACCCTCCATAGTATGCCTGGGTCAACCAGGCAATTAGAGAAGAAATTAAAAAATATATGGAAACAAATGAAAATGAAAATACAACAATCCAAATGCTTTGGGATGCAGCAAAGGCAGTCCTGAGAGGAAAATACATTGCAATCCAGGCCTATCTCAAGAAACAAGAAAAATCCCAAATACAAAATCTAACAGCACACCTAAGCAAATAGAAGCAGAACAGCAAAGACACCCCAAACCCAGCAGAAGAAGAGAAATAATAAAGATCAGAGCAGAAATAAACAATATAGAATCTAAAAAAAAACAGTACAGCAGATCAATGAAATCAAGAATTGGTTTTTGAAAAAATAAACAAAATTGATAAACCTCTAGCCAGACTTCTCAAAAAGAAAAGGGAGAGGACCCAAATAGATAAAATCCTGAATGAAAATGGAATTATTACAACCAATCCCTCAGAAATACAAGCAATTATCAAGGAATACTATGAAAACTTATATGCCAACAAACTGGACAACCTGGAAGAAATGGACAAATTCCTAAGCACCCACACACTTCCAAATCTCAAACAGGAAGAAATAGAAAATTTGAACAGACCCATAACCAGCGAAGAAACTGAATCAGTTATCAAAAACCTCGCAACAAATAAGAGTCCAAGACCAGATGGCTTCCCTGGGGAATTCTACCAGACATTTAAAGCAGAGGTAATACTTATCCTTCTCAAGCTGTTCCAAAAAATAGAAAGGGAAGGAAAACTTCCAGACTCATTCTATGAAGCCAGCATTACTTTGATACCCAAACCAGACAGAGACCCAGCAAAAAAAAGAGAACTACAGGCCAATATCCCTGATGAATATGGATGCAAAAGACACTAGCAAATCGAACTCAACAGCATATAAAAAGAATTATTCACCATGATCAAGTGGGATTCATTCCTGGGCTGCAGGGCTGGTTCAATAGTCGCAAATCAATGTGATACATCACATTAATAAAAGAAAAGAAAACCATATGATCCTGTCAATCGATGCAGAAAAAGCATTTGACAAAATTCAGCATCCTTTCTTAATAAAAACCCTTAATAAAAACCCTCAATAGAAGGAAAATACTTAAACATCATAAAAGCCGTTTATGAAAGGCCCACAGCTAATATCATCCTCAATGGGGAAAAACTGAGAGCTTCCCCCCTGAGATCAGGAACATGACAGGGATGTCCACTCTCACCACTGTTGTTTAACATAGTGTTGGAAGTTCTAGCATCAGCAATCAGTCAACAAAAGGAAATCAAAGGCATCAAAATTGGCAAAGATGAAGTCTAGCTTTCACTTTTTGCAGATGACATGATATTATACATGGAAACCCCAATAGACTACACTAAAAGTCTGCTAGAACTGATACATTAATTCAGCAAATTCACAGGATACAAAATTAATTTACAGAAATCAGTTGCATTCTTATACACTAATAATGAAGCAACAGAAAGACAAATAAAGAACTGATCCATTCACAATTGCACCAAGAATCATTAAATATCTAGGAATAATCCTAACCAAAGATGTAAAAGATCTGTATGCTGAAAACTATAGAAAGCTTATGAAGGAAATTGAAGAAGATACAAACAAATGCAAAAACATTCCATGCTCATGGATTGGAAGAATAAATATTGTTAAAATGTCAATACTACCCAAAGCAATCTACACACTCAATGCAATCCCAATCAAAATTACACCAGCATTCTTCTCGAAGCTACAACAAGCAATCTTAAAATTGTATGGAACCACAAAAGATGCCAAATAGCCAAAGTAATATTGAAGAAGAAAACCAAAGCGGGAGGCATCACAATCCCAGACTTTAGCCTCTACTACAAAGCCGTAATCAAGACAGCATGGTATTGGCACAAAAACAGACACATAGACCAATGGAATAGAATAAAGACTCTAGAACTGGACCCACAAAAGTATGGCCAACTAATCTTTGACAAAGCAGGAAATAATATCCAATGGAAAAAAAGACAGTCTCTAACAAATGGTGCTGGGAGAACTGGACAGCAACATGCAGAAGAATGAAACTAGACCACTTTCTTACACCATTCACAAAAATAAACTCAAAATGGATGAAGGACCTGAATGTGAGACAGGAAACCATCAAAACCCTAGAGGAGAAAGCAGGAAAAAACCTCTCTGACCTCAGCCACAGAAATTTCTTACTCGACACATCTCCAAAGGCAAGGGAATTAAAAACAAAAATGAACTATTGGGGCCTCATGAAGATAAAAAGCTTCTATACTGCAAAGGAAGCAATCAATAAAACTAAAAGGCAACTGACGGAATGGGAAAAGATACTTGCAAATTACATATTGGACAAAGGGCTAGTATCCAAAATCTATAAAGAACTCCCCAAACTCCACACCCGAAAAACAAATAATCCAGTGAAGAAATGGGCAGAAAATATGAATAGACACTTCTCTAAAAAAGACATCCAGATGGCCAACAGGCACATGAAAAGATGCTCAAAGTCACTCCTCATCAGGGAAATACAAATCAAAACCACACTGAGATACCACCTCATGCCGGTCAGAGTGGCTAAAATGAACAAATCAGGAGACTAAAGATGCTGGAGAGGATGTGGAGAAATAGGAACCCTCTGGCACTGTTGGTGGGAATGCAAACTGGTGGAGGTTCCTCAAAAAATTAAAAATAGACCTACCCTATGACCCAGCAATAGCACTGCTAGGAATTTACCCAAGGGATACAGCAGTGCTGATGCATAGGGGCATTTGTACCCCAATGTTTATAGCAGCACTTTCAACAATAGCCAAATTATGGAAAGAGCCTAAATGTCCATCAACTGATGAATGGATAAAGAAGTTGTGGTTTATATATACAATGGAATACTACTTGGCAATGAGAAAGAATGAAATATGGCCTTTTGTAGCAACATGGATGGAACTGGAGAGTGTTATGCTAAGTGAAATAAGTCACAGAGAGAAAGACAGATACCTATGTTTTCACTCTTATGTGGATCCTGAGAAACTTAACAGAAGACCATGAGGGAGGGGAAGGAAAAAAAAAGTTACAGAGAGGGAAGGAGGCAAACCAGGAGAGACTCTTAAAAACTTAGAATAAACTAAGGGTTGGTGGGAGGTGGGCGGGAGGGGAAAGTGGGTGATGGGCATTGAGGAGGGCACCTATTGGGATGAGTACTGGGTGTTGTATGGAAACCAATTTGACAATAAATTTCATACTAAAAAAAAAAGAATTATTCACCATGATCAAGTGGGATTCATTCCTGAGGTGCAGGGCTGGTTCAATATTCTCAAATCAATCAATGTGATATGCCACATTATTAAAAGAAAGGGTAAGGAGCATATGATCCTTTTAATAGGTGCAGAAAAAGCATTTGACAAAATACAGAATCCTTTCCTGATAAAAACCCTTGAGAAAGCAGGGGAGAAGGAAGGAACATGCCTCAACATCATAAAAGCCATATATGAAAGGCTCACAGCTAATATCATCCTCAATGGGGAAAAAGTGACAGCATTTCACCTAAGGTCAAGAACATGACAGGGATGATCACTTTTACCACTGTTGTTCAACATAGTACTGGAAGGAAGTCCTAGACTCACAATCAGACAAGAAAAAAATAAGTGGCATGCATATTGGTAAAAAGAAGTCAATTTTTTTTTATTGAAGTTTAACTCTTCGCAGATGAAATGACACTCTACATAGAAAACCCAAAGACTCCACCAAAACATGGCTACAATCAATACATGAATTCAGCAAAGTTGCGGGTTATAAATTCAACGTACAGAAATTGGTTGCATTTCTATACACCAAAAATTAAGCAGCAGAAAGAGAAATCAAGGAATCTATCCCATTTATAAGAGCAACAAAAACCTTAATATACCTAGGAATAAACCTAACCAAGGAGGTAAAAATCTGTAGGCCGAAAACTATAGAAAGCTTATGAAAAAAATTGAAGAATACACAACGAAATGGAAAAACAATCCATGCTCATGAATTAG